>NW_015622518.1:352499-686807 GCF_000836115.1 Exophiala spinifera | reverse complement strand
TGTTGTTGCTGTTGTTGCTGTTGTTGCTGTTGTTGCTGTTGTTGCTGTTGTTGCTGTTGTTGCTGTTGTCGGTGTCGTTGTCGGCAAACAGGTGTTTCTTGTCATTGGTATTTCCTTGTCGAATAATGTTGTGTCTTGTCGAATAGTGTTGTATTTTGCCGAATTACCTTGTCGAATAAAGGCTCTTATTAGCATGTAGTCCTTGTAGAGGTTACCTACTGTTGGTGACTGGTGTATTTCAAAAACTGTTGTCTTTGAGAGAATACTTCTTGTCAGTTGCTGTTGTTCGTTGACTGCTGCTGTTAGCAGAGGAATGTTGCATGTGGGATGTTGTCGAGTGTGGCTAAGTATGCAGGAGGTTTGGCTGTTGGTTAGAGACTGTTGTGGGTTGGAGCCTGCTGTTGCTGTTGCTTGTAACTTATTCTTGCACAAGGGCTTCTGTCACTAGGGAGCTTTTGTCGCTCATGGGTTACTGTTGAATGGAGGTGCTTCTTGATCATAGAGAGTTGCATATTTGTCGACTGCTCTCTTCGTGTTGTTGGCTATAGCTTTGTTGGCTGGGGCAGTTGTTGTCCTCCGATTGTTCATGACTCAGTGCTGGTTCTTATCGATTTCTGTAACCGGTCATTTTGGTCGGGGGTTGCCATCTGTAACGCCGCTTGTTACAGGTTGTCATTTATTGGCAAATGTTAACTGTCTATCACTGTCGCGTTGTTGAGTTGGCGGGTGTTCGACTCAGCCCTATTGTCCTTCGTTGAAGATCATTCTCGGTTGCCGATGATGACGAACTGGAGTCTGGAACTGGCGGACCACTGAGTGTTGTTGACTCTTCGCGTGACTCGGTCAGATACGTCCTTGAATATCAAGAACATGATGCGCAACCCTAAAGTGACTGTTCCCGGGAAGGTGCTGTGTTCATTCGAGGACAAGCTTGTTGACCGTATATCTTGCAGTCGAGGGGACATTGGCTGGGAGGACTGGCCACTCATGCTTATAATCCGGGAGATTGATCAATGGTAGATGCTGTAACTCGGTATCAATGGTGACATTGTCATCATTGACCAAGAAGTGGGCTCCTGGGCCGGCGGTGTGAGTGAGGGCTCCCTAAAAGTTGTTGTCGAGTGCTGGCTGGGCGAGGTGTTATCAGCTCCCTCCGGATTGTTGTTGTCAGTTCCAATGTTGATTTTGTCTGCGTGGAGAGCGTGGTTGTTGTGCTTTTGCAAGGCGACGCTGTCCATCCACCCAATCAAGAAGAAGTAGTGCCGGTCGGATGTACATTTCTATCTTCTCCTCTGGGGTCAACCACTGCGTTGTATTCGCGGCGTTGACCTCTTCTGGGCTTGGGTACTGGCCTAGTGGTCCAGTAACCCCCTGTTGACGTGGGAGGGGCTCTTCCCAACTTTCAGGATTCGCCTGGTGGGCTTGGAGCGCCCCACTGAAGTCCTGAACCTGGAGTTGTGGTCCAGGTATCTCCTGTTGACATAGGAGGGCGTTTCCTCCAGCTTCAGGAGGTGTCCATTGAGCTTGAAAAGCCCCGTCGAAGTTCTGGACTTGGAAAATTTGTCCAGGTACCTGCTCTTGAAGCTGGAGGGGATTGCCCAAAGATTCAGGGCTCGGCAATGGGGCTTTGAAGAACGCCCCGCCCAAATTCTCGACATGGACCTGTGGTCCAGGAGCCTCCTGCTGAGTCGGGAGGTCTTCTTGCCCAATCTGTTTGATAGTGGCAGGGAGCTGGCCGTGTTTGACCTGCTCCTTCTCATCCTCACTCAGCCTGAGAGGGAGAGGAGAAAAAGCGGCATCTAAGCCCTCGGGCTTCAATTTGCAGGTTCGGTGATGCCGTATCACATTGTCTCTGCGGCTGGAGTACCTGCATGAGCGCCACACACAAATAAAGGAGGCGCTGGCCTTAGCCTTGTCGTCCGTAGATGCCTTTGCACACTTGGCTAGATGCCTCCTGAGATTGGAGGGATCCTTGAAATTGGTGCCGCATCCCTTGCAAATATATGCATCCTCATGGATGCCCTTGACATGTGTCGTGAGGGTGCTCTTGGCCTTGAACACCTTGCCACAGCCCGGATAGGAGCAAGAGAACCCACCGACTCTGTCGTTGTTTGCCATCTTTGCTGTGGTAGCTGTTTGAAAGATAGCAACGGAGAGATCTCAGGAGCTAAAACAATGGTTAGCTTGAGGATGTCCACAAAGGCTATGGGATCTTACTTTGTTGTCGGGGTGTGCTGGAGTTAAGTGTACAGGAATGCTTCCTGTTGTGAGATGTTGATGTAATCTGTGTTGTGTTGTATTGTATTGGGCGGGAGGCTGCACTGCAAGTGTCTGGATTTGGATTTGAGGGAATGATGCTGGTGGTTGTCGTGTGTGAAAAGTTGTCGAACACTTGAAGTATACAGTTGAAGTTCCCTGAAGAAAAGGAAAAAATGAGAAGGAGGGGGACCCGATCATATTTGAGAGATTCGGATGAGCATGTTGAATCTATTCCTGGGGACAGGCAAAGTATACTCGACAAGTGAGCTCCTCCAGCCAAACCTTTGAAAGATCTGAGAATGATTCTTCAGTCTCACAACGGGGCCAGACAGGTGAGATGGGCCGGTCCTCGTACTGGAGGCACTCGCAACCTACTCTACCAAGTCAAAGTTATTTGACAGACAAAAAAGCAAATTCGTATGATTCATGAATTGGGTTTACGCACACACGCGCACCTCAAAGTGCTCCGCATTGTACGTTCGTGTCTCATTGCCGTGTGAGCCTGTGTACTTGAGCCGCTAAAGAAGTTTTGCTGCAGGGAACGGCAGGAAGGAAGAACTTAACTGTGCAAAATCGTTTCGGTGGAGACGTACTGAGATCCGAATTGAGATCATAGCCGGATCTTAATGTCAAATCTGTACACCCTGTCCATCCACATTGACCGAGTGGGTTCTGCTTCCCGGGATGAATCACCCCTTGTGATCTGTCCATCCCGAGTTCCAAGAAAATCCTCCGGTCTAATATTTCCGGAAAATCCCCAGTGCGTACCTTCATAGCCTATTCAGCCGCATTCAACCATGTCTTTTTTCTAGCTAGATCTTGCTTCACCTAACTTGTAAGATGAAATGAGGCTTTGTTCTCATGAGGACGGTTCGGCTGGAGTGCAGGGGGAGTTGGAAATTCATAGGCCCTACAGTCGTCGATCCTGTCCTCCAAAGGTCCGCAATGGGTCTCGAGGACCCCCCTCCGGTTCGGCTGGATTGTTGGGAAGCTGGAAATTCATAGGCCTTACAGTCATCGAACTTGTCCGCCACAGGTTCAGAATGGATTTGGAGGACCCCCCTCGGTTCGACTGGATTGTTCGGGGGATCGGAAACTCAGAAACCTAACGGTCATCTAACTTGTCCTCCAAAGGCCCGGAATGGGTCTGGACGACCCCCTCGACCACAGAGGGGCGAAATCTGCTCATTGTCATCTAGCTGGTGGTGGTCTGCAGTCACCATCGAGTTCTGCGTGCATCTTGAAGAAAAGACTCGCTCTGCTGATCAAGGGAAGTTCAAATCTTCTGAATGAGTCTCGAATGGCATATCGACGCATATTGGGTATGGTTTAGGGTGAGTATTGGTCTTGCTGCTGAGGAACAAGGGATGAAGTCCAGATTAGGTATTTCACTGCCTTGCACACAGCCTTGGCACCGAGATCTCGCTGAGGTGAATATCTCTATACGGGTTACTGCCCCACGGCAGATCAGAACATGAATCGATGTGCTCTTTCTGTTAAGCGAACGACTGCTGCATCCATCACGGATGATCATCTCCGTTCTTCGTGACGAGGTCTGGGGAACGAGTCTAGGGGTGGGATGAGGTTAGTATGTGGAGTTCACGGTCGCAGTGCGTCCAAGAAGGTTCTACTACGGCGAACCATTTCCCCACCAGTGGCAATTCTGCACTGCCGCGCACCCGCCAAGCAGTCACACTCGAACGTTTATCTCTTGGTCGTCGCAACCAGCGCATGAACCTTACTTCTTCTTTCTCGTGGGGACCTTAGTTCCATCGAGGTGTCGCGAACTCCCAAAGCGTCGCCTTCTACGCTTGTACTTAGACCTGGACAATGGGGAACATCTGCTCGAAGTCCGCCAATCAGCCGGACAACTTCTCCACTCCTGGCCATACATTGGGTTCAAACGCGGCACCAAAGCCGGCAACAGCTCGACCCCCCCAGAGACTGACGGAGAGCATCCCCGGCCGGAAACTTGGTGGTAGTAGAGACGGAGCAACAAGCCCGGACAATGCTCGAAGTGCTGCTGCCAGAGCCGCCGAGGTGAGATTCATCGCAAATGTTGACATGCATTTTCTCCTTGAGACAGTCGAGGTCCCCGCTGGATCCTCTGATGTGGCTGGACTGCAGCGACTGACCTGGGTCCCATAGGAACGAGCTGCTAAAAGCAACAAGACCGGTGGCAAGCTATCCGCTCAATTGTCGAGTCAGAAAAAGCAAACCCAGAACCAGCTCTTGAATGCTGGCTCAGATGCAGAGCGGAGAGCTCGAGATGCCGATCAGGCTGCACAGGCTCGCAACTGGAACTGAGCCGTTTGTCGGTGGCACGGATACTTTGAGTCGGATTTGAATTTTTTTTTCTGCCTTCAACATGCCCTTTTGACAAGCCGGTAGGAGTGGGCTGGCATGGTTGTTCTATTTTGGGCTTGAGAGCCCCAAATATGATCGAAGGTGTCCCGAGAGAATAGTGGAGCGTGGGCGTATGATCTGTCCGCTCGAGTCTCTATGGACTCTGGAGACCTTAAGGTTCGTTGTGAAGGATGTTCTAGTTCGACGCTGAGTCAGGCACCCACAGCACTTGGAGCATTCAAGATTTTGGACACAGTGCCGGGTGCTGTTGGGGGTGGCAAGGACCAGAATGTGGTGTTGGTTTGTGTATGTATTTGTCAAAGAAGCGGAATGCAGTTGATGATTCAGAGAACATGACGCTAAGCAAAATCGTTTCTTGACCATACCAGGACATGCGAAATGCTTTGATCGTGCATGTATTTGGCTCATAAGGCAATTTGATGGTGAGTTGTGAGATCCAACTAATGAGCGAATGCAGGGGAAGATATCGTGATTGTGTTCGACAGGTGACGCATTCGTTGCTAGCAGAGGGAGGAGCACTGTAGGAGAATGCCAATTCGGTGAAAGATGCCTACCGACAGGTACCTACAGGGCGTCTACAGTCGTCCATGAGCGTTCACCTTACCTACCTAACAGTTTCCCTACCTTAGGTACTAACAGGCGCTTGAGACACCTATGACAATGATGCTCGGGCCCTCCGAATGACCCCCGAAGCCAGTGATCAGCCCGCAGTTACGGATCAGTCCAAGCCCTTCCCTCCCGCCAACTCCAACCGATACAAGCGTGTCGACTTCGTCGTCCTTCGACCATCCCCTTCCATTGCGTATTTACAACTATACGTTACGTTCTCTGGTTCAAGACGACATAGCCGTCCGATCGAATAGTTTCCAACGCAACGCTTCAACGGCGAGATATTATGACCAGTATACATGCCGCCTTCGAAGGCTTTCGCCATCCGCCTATCTCAATACCTCCCAAGTTATGCAATTGTCCACCTCGCTCTCATCACAAAAGCCCGACATCTCTCCCCAGTGCTGCTGTTAAAAGGCCCGAAGAGGGTGAGTGGTACAAGAAGCAGACGTATTTACGTTGGGATGGATTTCAACGGGGTGAATGCACATCACATAGAAGTACATACCCTGCAAGGAGGCCAATGCCGAAAGGGGAGGGTGAACGTATTGTTTGAGTTTCAATGGACAACCTAGCGGATATGATATCCTACACCGGACCAGAAGGGGAACACGATCCGAACACGAACATACGCATACTTCAAATACCTACAATGTGGAAGTAATCGGTCGCGAAGGAAGGGGTTATTGTCCTCTCACAACGTGAAAGCGAAGGTCTCTGTGGAAATAAGGCTACCAAAAAGACATACTGTGACTGAAAAGGTTCTGGAAAGAACTTGTAGGATGTGGTTTTTCCCGATGATTGTTCCTGTTTGCATTTTCTCATCTACGGCATTTCCTACCACAAGCCCCTTGACCCTTTCGTTTGAAGTTCCGGATCTCTCTATCCCAGAACTGTTTTTCACGCCCTTGGACGTTGCTTCCCC
Organism: Exophiala spinifera; assembly: GCF_000836115.1. Classification (NCBI taxonomy): domain Eukaryota; kingdom Fungi; phylum Ascomycota; class Eurotiomycetes; order Chaetothyriales; family Herpotrichiellaceae; genus Exophiala; species Exophiala spinifera. Next base: position 680,647 of record NW_015622518.1, on the reverse strand, counting down.
TGAGTTTTACAGCCCAGCCTTCCACAGCCTGGTACAATATATTGTTTTCAGTCCCAACGCCAAAACGCCTGACGCTATGCCATGTCATGCTCATTCCAGTGTCGCGTTGAGCTCGTTCTACTGTGAAAAAGGCTTGACACCAATCTCGCTTTGTTTCCGTCGTCTTTGATATCGAATCGTATAACGATAGCTCACTCATCCTTGGCTTCGTTGGGGAGCAAGTTACCACGGACAGCGAACATCTTTCCAGTTGTACCAGCAACGAAGCCGTCGACTTGGCGCGCGTACTGTTCGGCTTGTCGGCTGTTCAACATACTCTCCAGGCGACTTGGCTCCGTCGGCAACTTGAACAGTCTCTGCCACTCGTCTTCGGGTAGCGGTGGCTGTTTGGAGAGCGCTCGAGCGGCGTTCTCAGCTTTGCGCTTGGCTTGCCATTGCTGAATTTTAGCCTGCTCTCGAGCCATCGCTCGCTGATAATAGGAGAAGTTGTTAGCCTCGACATGATGAGTCTCAATTGAGTCAAGCAAGTTGTCGGCTGTTTGGGACAGGTAAGGATCGATGGAGATAGTGAGGCTCTCGAAGTTTGGTGCCAAGGTGTCGTTCTTGATGATTGGGTTGTTCTCAATCTCAGCCACAGAGGTTGGAGGTCTCATGACACCAGACGACAGCATTTTAGGGATTTGTTGCAGGAATGTGGTGACCAGGTGGGAATTGTGGACAGTCACAGGAAGCTCAACCAAAATGTCGGTATATTTCAATCCGGACTTTAAGAGGCTGAGGTATTTGTTAGCACTAAACATCTAATGGCAGGCTTTGGAAAAGCTCACTTCTCAGTGGTGAATTTGTTCTCCTTGTAGGCGGTCATAAACTGAGGAGATATTCTGAAGGCTCGGATACTCATGATACCTTGGGAGCTGCGACTGACGTCGTGGACTAACGCAACCGTCTTTTCGTTCAACTCTTTCTGGTAGTGAAACTGGTTCTCGATGAAGTTGGTGTTTACAAAATTGCCCAAGTTGGCACTTGTATACCACCCCACATTGTTCGCATCTGCGTTGACCTCTCGTAGCATCCTGATGTATTCAGCTTGATATTGTGTGTTCGACTTCGCTCGGGGCGCCGCAGCAGCGCTGTTAAAGTGCTGTTGATCATACTGCGCCTCTGGTGGTAGGTCGACGACGGGGAAAGGGAAGCAGTTGGTGACTTCGAGGGTCCCATTGCTTTCCATACCAGTGATGAAACCAGTTGCGACGGTGGGAAAACGAGATGCACAGTGTTTGATCACTTTCATGACCACCTGAAGCCACTGTCAGTGGGGAAGGAGAAGATTTCAAGATCGACCTTACCAGCGCCTCGAGCTGGACTGCCTTGAGAGGCGTCTCTTTTCTGTGCACATATTAGTGTCCGTCTCCAAGTGCGCCTGGAGGATAACGACTCACTCTGTAGGGGCAGCCATCGTTGCTGTGTATGTGTTCGACGTTGGTTCAATGTGGCATAGGCCATGGGCCTTTGTGGGAGCGGACATTTTTGCGGAGGATCGAAAAGTGGAAAGTCTGCCGACCCTCAAGTATCGAGGAAAGTATGGCGAGGGGTCTTCCACTTAAGGATACAAGGCTGCATTCTGGGATGGATGATCACTGAGTATGAGGAGGGTGCTTATCAAAGGTCTACAGAGTTAACATCTCTTCGGTAAACGTCGATTTACTTGGTACATGTCGTGCAAAGCTGTTGCCTTTGCACAAGGTTGTGGATTGCAGATACATGTTTGGCTAGTTCCCACGCATGTAAGGCATAAACGCGAAGACAACATCCTTCTGATGGGGAGGGAGAATTCTATGCTGATACTTTGAACGAGAGTCACTGCGAGGAACCACTTCCGGTTCATGAAAAGGAAGACGCAGCATCGTGTTAGGGACACGGACGATCACCGTCGTTGTATCGGGCTCTGCGGTTAATATTCGGCAGCGTCGTCCTGTGGTATGACGAATGTTGATATATTTTTTGTCCGCATCATTGTTTCTGTTCGAATATCTCGTGCTCATATAAATGTGTATATAGATTTGTTTTATCGCACATGTTTGCTGGGCCATAGAGGCCACCCATGTCGTCCAATACTAATCTCGATATATGGCTTGTAAGTCGAGTTCGTCCAGAGGGTATTAGCACTCTAACATCCGTGTAGGCTGGAGCATTTGCGGCGTTCTCTGTCGACCTGCTTGTTTACCCTCTTGATACCCTCAAAACACGTCTTCAGTCGCAGGATTATGTGAAGCTATACAAAAATGCCAATGGCACAACGAACCGCTCTTTATTCCGTGGACTATACCAAGGCGTTGGGTCTATCATACTCATGACCATTCCTTCCTCCGGCGCGTTCTTTACGACCTATGAAGCCTTGAAGTATAGCCTCGAAGATGTTGTCCCTCCGAACTCCACTCTATACCTCCCCAAACCTGCCGTACATGCACTCGCAAGCGGTGGCGCTGAATTGGTTAGCTGCGCAATCCTGACACCGGCCGAAGTCCTGAAGCAAAATGCTCAGATGCTGAGCTCTGGGAAAAAGGGCTCCACATCCCTTCAGGTGCTCAAGAACTTCCGAAAACAACCTACCAAATTGTGGCGAGGATACACAGCTCTCGCAGCGAGGAATCTCCCCTTTACTGGCCTTCAGTTTCCTGCCTTCGAATCATTAAAGAACTATTTTATGGCGCGGCGGAAAGATAAGAAAGGGGCACCGGTCGATGGAATACTGGAGCGAGCCGGGATCACTGCCATGAGTGCCGGTATAGCTGGTAGTGGTGCCGCGTGGATCACGACTCCTATTGATGTGGTGAAGACAAGGATAATGCTCGCGGCTTCTGGAGAAGACCCTCCAGCAAAACAAGAGGCGAAAGGTAAACAATCCAGTTTTCTCATGCATGGAATTCAAAGTTCCAGGAAGAGTGGTTTCACTGTTGCGAAAGAGATTCTCAGAACAGATGGCATCCGAGGTCTGTTCAGAGGAGCGCTGCTTCGAGGCTGCTGGACGGCACTGGGTAGTGGATTGTACCTGGGGTGTTACGAAGGGGGTCGGTTCTATCTGGAAAGCTCCAGGGAGAGTAAAAAAGAGGGAGATCATCTTATGCAACGAGATTGGTCCAAGGTGAAAGTTGGCATCGGCCCAAGCAGATCCCAAGATTCGGTGAAGAAAAGTGCCTGGCAAGAAGACTGAGGCTGGATGGGATGTGGCATTTTATGCACATGATGAGACTTCATCCGTATGGTTCCTCACTGGGTCGGTATAGACTCGAGTTTTCGAGTCCAGACTCAAAGGCACGTTGACGTACCCACCAAGAGACCTCTGCACCTTTGTTTTGCTCGATGCTACAGCCAAGGCCGGCCAACAGTCAGTCGTCATCATATCCAGTTCTCCTGGATTAGACCTACGAAAGATTAACAGCTCTCACCCAGAAAAATGAATCAGCTGGACAGATACTGAAGAAGATCAACGTAGCAGGCTTTTCAAAGACGATCCAAGACGAACACCTATGAACGTGGTCTTCTTTGCGATAACCCCAACAGTCTGGGTTACATTATCTTCTGCAGCAGCAAGCTATGTCATTTCAACATCACGATCTTGATGGCCATTAGGACCGTCTTCATCAACCTCAACATCTCCGTCCTCGTCGGCATCGTCTTCTTCCTCGTCTTCCCAGGCGTCGTCATCATCCATCTGGTCCTCTACGCCAAGCGATTTGTTCAAGCCTTGCACCAGTTCGAGCGCATGGTCTCGTAGCCGATCATCCTCATATTCCTGAAGCCGATACAGTCTAAGGCAATTGTCAAGCCATTTCTTCGCCGTCTCTTGACTCTTGGTCTGTTCTTCTGGCGCCGTTCCCGGCTTCTGTGAAATTAGCACCTGGCACCATCCGCCCAAATACCAAGATTCGACACTCTGGTCGTCTTCGCGGGTCAATCCCTCAAGAACTGTCATGGCTTCTGGCTCTGCTTCGACTTCCATGAGTAGCCTGCTCAGACTGACGCGAGTGGCAAAGTCTGGCCGTGAGCTGGACTCAGTATCTGCAGGAATGTCCTTCCAGATCTCCATACTCCGCCGGAGTGCCTGTCTGGCGTCATCGATGCGCTCTTGGCTTATGCGGACGCTCGCCAACGTCTGCAGAACACCAGCGCTCAGGTACTCAGGACACACTGCGACAGCTTCGGTAACAAATGCTTCGCATCGCTGTTCAGCGTCCTCTTCCCAGCTCAGGTCCGTCATGTAGACCTCGGCCATTGCACAAAGGGTATCTGCGAGTTTGGCCCTTTTCTCATCTAGAATATTTGTCGTCTCGCTCAGAGACTGTGCATCTTCGTCTTCCAGTACATCAATCTCGTTGCGTAGTACCTCTGTTCCTTTCTCGAAATACGATATGCTTCTACTGCCACCTTCTTCGCACAACTGTGCCAACCATAACCACGGCTCTGCGCTCACGAGAGCGCCGTTTTGGTCGATCTGTACTGCACGGGAGAAATCCTGTCTTGCAGAGTCGGCGTCTCCAAGCGCTAGTTCGATCTCTGCTTTCACGAGCAATGCCTCTGGCAATGTTGATTTACCCTGCGCGGCGAGTTGTAACAGTGCGTCCACATCTGCATTTTGTTCGGTGTCTCTTTCAGCCTCCAGTTGTCGAAGTGCTTGCTCGGCGAGGGGCAGCGCAAGGTCGGGTTGTGACTGTTCGAGAAGTTGTGCCGCTTCCGTCAAAAGGTCTTCGGTCGATCGCTGGGATTGCTTTGGCCCTGCGGATTTCACGAGACGCGAGTTTGTGGATCGAAGAATGTCTTTGCCCGTTGATTGGGACTTGGCCTTGGCTTTTGCCATGTCAAAGAGGTTCGTACAGGAGAAGATTCGTAGATATAACAGGTAAAGACAACTTCTCGTGTAAGACTCGTTCCACGATCATTCATAGAGGCGTGAAGTTCCCAAAAATTTTGGCGGACACAGCGGAGTTGAGTCTTGTTAGGCAAGTATAGCGAATTGTGGCTTGTAGCTTGTGGCGGGATCGGATTAGTCATGCAGAACGCCTTCGATCAAGATCTCGGGCCGTCGCTGGCGGAGCGAACATCCGCTTTCATGTCGTATCTCCTCGAATCCGCTTTTCTGTCTTGACTTTTCACTCGTACGATGGTGCTTTTTATCTATCTTAACATGGGGGTTTCAAGTTGCAGAATTGATGGTCCTTCTCCCCTTCTTTGTGGCCAGTTGCCAGCCGACACCTTGTCCTTGACCATAATGAAATGACTGTCTGAAACTGGATGCATCCCGGAATCTGCTTTAATCAAGCAAGGCACAATGGTAAATCATTTCCTGGCAGGATAAACGATGCGACTCCATGAAGACTCTTCCAATGAATACGGTGACGTAACTTCTCGATGATTATTTCCGATTACTGGTACGGGTCTTCATGAGATTTAGTTCCGAGTACTCTAAACAGGGCCGCTGCTGATCCTTGCAATGATGACGCCGGATCAAGTCCTTTGCTACTCGTATTATTCTACTTTCCCCAATGTTCTGGGCTGAAAGTGAGGTCTGCTTTCCCCTTTATATTGAACATTTTGTGTACTGGCGCCGGGCTCTCGTCCATATCCTACCACAATGGCCCAGGTGAAAAGTATCATCTTGGACTTACGTGACAAGGTATCCACTCACAGACGTGGCTTGAGCGCTACGCTCCGACGACATGGCGAAAAGGAATACCGAGGGGGTTCAGAGAATGACGTGGCGAGGATCATTCAGGAGAAAGAAAACTGTTCCAGCAGCGAGGAGGATGACTCCGATGTCCCACCACATGAGCTGCACGCAAAGAGCCTGAACGATTTCCTCTATAATGATGACCCTCCTGAAATCAAAAAGCTCTATGGAAAATTACCTTTGATGCAATCTCAGGATGACTCGCCCAGGAGCGACCTCTGGAAGACCGACTGGACTTCTCTAACGCGAGTGGGCACCGACTATAATAGTCAGGAAATTGTATTTCGTGCTCGAGTACATGTCGTTCGACATATGAGTGCAAAGCTTGCATTTGTCATTTTCCGCGAGCAGACCACTACAATCCAGGGGGTTCTGCGCGCTGTTAATGGTGGAGTCTCTGAGAACATGGTCCGATGGGCCGAACATATTCGAACAGGCACAATTGTCATAGCCAAAGCGATTGTTAAGCAACCAGAACAGACCGTCAAAAGCACCAGCACCCACCATGCTGAACTCGATATCCGGGAATTGCACGTCGTCTCCGCCAGAACAGCTCCTGTCCCTTTCAGCGTCTACGAAGCGGACGCTGCTGATGGTCACTCGATATCAGACCGACTCAGATTGTCAAATCGAGTGTTGGACCTGAGAACGTCATCTGCTCAGGCAATCTTTAGAATCCAGTCGAGGGTGTGCAGCGTCTTCCGAACCTGTCTTGAAGACCATGGCTTCTTGGAGATACACACTCCGAAGCTACAAGGAGGTGCAACGGAAGGTGGTGCCGACGTATTCAAGTTGAATTATTTTGGCCGACCAGCATTCCTGGCGCAAAGTCCTCAGCTGGCAAAGCAAATGTGTATATCAGCAGACTTTGCCAAGGTGTTCGAGATTGGGCCCGTATTTCGAGCAGAAAACTCGAACACGCCACGACATCTTACGGAGTATACAGGTCTCGACCTGGAAATGGCTATTGATCGTCACTATCACGAAGCCATGTGGTTAATTGACACTACTTTGAAAGAGATCTTCAAGAAGGTGTACGAGCGCAATCGAAAAGACATCGACACCTTAAAACACCACTTTCCGCACCATGACTTGGTCTGGCTGGAAGAAACACCGAGAATTACGTTTGCAGAGGGTGCCAAAATGCTCAACGATTCAGGATGGATAAATGATGATGAGAGTCAACAATCTGAATTCAAAGACCTGTCGACACGAGCTGAACGACGGCTTGGAGAATTGGTGAAAGAAAACTACCGCACTGACTATTACATACTAGACAAGTTTCCTGCTTCCGCTCGACCCTTCTATACTATGCATGACGCGAAGAATGATCAAGTCACAAATTCTTTTGACTTCATGGTTCGTGGACAAGAAATACTTTCTGGTGGGCAGCGCATTCATGATTACACGCTTCTGAAAGAACGCATGGAAGCCCAAGGCATGGATACCAACGATCTCAAGGAATACCTTGAAGCCTTCGAATGGGTGACACCTCCCCATGCAGGTGCCGGCATTGGACTGGAACGCTTAGTGTCACTCATCCTAGATCTGGGGAATTTGAGATATGCATCATTGTTCCCTCGCGATCCAAAGAGCTTCCCGGAAAAGCGACAATCGTCATTACAACATCCTGAAGATAACACATTAAACAGACCAAAGGGACGCCTTCCACCTCTTGAGAACCTCGTGGCAAACTATGGTGACGCCACTAACACATCCTGGATGGATGAAAGATTCCAGATCTGGCGAGACGACAAGACAGGTGCTGCGATCGCATATGTTCCTACACATGACCGGGCAATCTGCCCAGGAACTCCGCTCTGCGATCCGCGCCAGCTTGGAGATGTCATCAATGCATTCCTGGGCTGGCTGCGCCGTGAGACGCAACTTCGACCTTTGTTTGTCTTGGTTAATAAGGATGTTGAAGAGGTTCTCGGCGACAAGCTTGGGTGGAAGAGCTTCACAAATGTCGCAGAACAACGTGTCAATCTCGCCAATCATGAACACCTGAACCTAGATGCCGATGTTGAGCGAAAGATCAGGCATGCAGCAAAGCAGAGCGTGAAAGTGGAGGACTATGGAAGCAAGGTACCCGACGACCTACGAGAAAGGGTGGAAAATCGAATTAAAGAGTGGCAAGAGGAACGAGAAGGCCCACAAGTTCATCTGAGCGAAATCACTCCATTCAAAGATGCCTCACATCGACAATATTTTATCGCCCAAGACAAAAACGGAAAAATCCATTCGATGGTAGTTCTCGCACAGCTGGCATCTCGATACGGCGTACAGATCAAGTGGGCATTGGATTTTCCAGGGGCTGAGAATGGAAGCGTCGAAATGACGGTGCAAACGGCCTTGAAAGCTGCTGTTGACTCGGGCTACAAATCGTGTACTTTTGGAGCCGGTGCGACGGCGACTTTGACCGTTGGGCACAACCTTGGGGGCGCGAAAGGCGCAACGCTGAACTCATTATATCAAACATTGGCTGCTAAATTTCACCTGGACAAAAAGACCGGCTTTCGAGCGAAGTTCAACACACTGGATGACCCACTATACATTTGCTACCCTCCTAGAGGTCTAGGGCGAAAAGGAATACAGGCTGTTGTCGAGTTTTTCCAAGAGGGTGGATAGGTGGCCAGCTAGGTATCACTCGTTTTGCAGCAACGTTAGGCATTTTACAGTCGACATTCAAGCGAGGCGTCAAGATGGCTTTGGTGCAGGAGAGGAGGGCACGACAGGACAAGCTGCCTAGAGCTACACTCATGTTGAACAAGGCTGAGTTGTGACGGGGTCATTACAACCTCCATACTTGCGCCGAACGCCTCCGCGGAACTCCGCCGCCTAGAGCGCTCCTTTTGCAAACCTTGCAACACCATGAATTCACTCACTTTAGTCACTTTTTCGCTATATCATAGTCCTCAGGATGGAGGAACCAAACCTCCCCGACACAAGGACGCCGGCCCCCGACGAGGAACTCATCGGTCGCCGCTGATGCCCGGGAGAAAAGCCTCTTCACCAGAACGAGAGAATTTTCACTTCTTTGCCATATAAATAGATAGAATAGCGACCTCCTAGTCCTGGAGGTCAGACTTATCAATACATTCTATTTAGCCCCCGATATCGCCTAGAACTAAGTGTTGCACAACAGTTATAAGCCCGGTTCTTGATTTCGCTTAAGACACCTATTAGTTAATACTCTAGTAAAGCCTTATCATTACAAGGCTATTTAACCAAATATATCCAAACACATTAGATCTCTACACATATTTCACGTCTTAAGTATTCACATAGTAAGAAGTATATCTTACTATACTTTCTTCATCACAACACTCAATATATCGAAACTAAATCTTGAGCCTCAATCAATAAAATTAATTATAGTTACCCTTTTCAAGTCCTCAAATTAGGATAATTAGTTCACTTTCATTAAACTATATACTAAATACTGAGAGATATAGAAATATATTAACCCTAATATTAGTAATCTTTCTACTCTAAAGTATCTATTTATTCTGAATTTATAGAACTTATATTAAGATAGTTAAACTCTAGAATAATAGCGAATAAATCTTCGCTTTATAAAGCGATAATAAAAGTAGCAATATAAATAATATAAAGATAAACTTAAGATCATTAATACTTTAGATATTTAGATAACAGAAATAATCTTGATTAATCTTATAATATATTTAAAAGAAGAACACTCTCTTTATATAACACTTTAATAACTTTAATAAAGATTTACTTTAATAAATAGATTTAAAGAACTAAATATATTAGTTAAGTAAAAGAAAGTAATTAAGACTTTAAAGACCTATTAATATATTAATAATTAGCTAGATAAATAGCTTAAGACTTATAATAATATAAGCTATCTAAATATATTAATTATTGTAAAATATTCTTTAATCTATAAATTTTTATAAATAATAAAATTATTTAATGAAATCTTTACTATAATAAAGAATATAAAGCTACTTAACAAGAAGTTTATTCTTAATTTTTATAAGTTAATTAAGTTCTTCTAATGACTTAATAATCTAGATAAAGACTCTAAAAAAGGCTTTATTTATTTATATAATTTATTTATATCTCTTAAAGACTAAAAAGCTAATAATTAATCTTTAATATATAAGATTTATAATATTTCTTAGTAATATACTTAATATTTTTATATTATTAAGTTAATAAGGTCTTAAGATTAGAAACTTAATTCTATAAGATAAGTTATTTATAAGAAAATAAAGAAGAATCCTGTTTATATAAAGCGATTTAAATAGACTATAAAAAGAGTTATTAACTTAGTATCTAAGTTTTTCTTCTTCTTTATAAAGAAATAAGAAAAGAAAATAATATTTATTATAATAATAATTTATTTAAGGTCTTTATACTTAAGATTAATTAATAAGAGCTTATATAATAACTAAATTCTAGACTTAAGATTTAATATTTATATATACTAACTAGATACACTAAATTATACTTCTTAATATTCTTCTTATCTTAATAAGACACTAACTTATAATGTTAATAAATATTTAATTAAGTTAATTAGAATAATCACTATTAATATAATATTTTTTATAGAACTTACTTATATTATTTTAATAGATATTCTATATATTTAAAGCTTTATAACTAAAGTGATCTTATTATTAAAAATAGTAATTAAAGATATTCACTTTATAACTAACTCCTTACTTAGAATAAAAGAAATATTTCTTTAAAATAAAATCTTTATTAAATATATATATAACTATTATAATCACTTAATATTTATACTTTATAAACACTTAATATTTATAATTATAAATATATAATAATATAAAAAACTTAGTTATCTAGTCTCAATTTAATATAAAGTTCTAAAGCACTCTAGTCTAAATATTATTAATTATTTACTAGATACTATTAAGAGAGTATAAGTCTTAAAATAAGACATTTTTAGTATAGCGAAATATAAGATCTATATACTTATAAAATCTAAATAATAGATCTTAAGAATTCTTTATAATAGTGAGAAATAAAGAGATAAATCTTTAAACTAAATAGTCTTTAATATTATTTATTTTTTAAAGGGATAAATTATGAATTAATATATAAGTTATTTATAAGACTTTTATATCTATATAAACTATATATTTATTTATAACACTTATTCTTAAGTAAAAGAAATTATTTTAAACTAATTAATAATAATCTAAATATAATTTAATAAGATATTTATATTTTTATATCTAGATAATAAAATAGCACTAAATAAGAATTTCTATAATTAACTTTACAGGCTAGAAATTATTATTAAATACTTAGCCCTTTATACTTTAGTCTAAAATAGAACTATAAAATGCTTAGAAAACATTATTATATAAGTAATAAGAATCCTTAAGATTTAGGGCTATCTCTCTCATTTTTTATAATTAGAACTAGTTAAGATAGCTAGCTATTTTATTAATAGAACCCTATCGAGATCATTAAGATAAAAAACTTTTTATAAAGCTCTTTATAAAAGAAAGCTAATCTTTATATATCTCTACCTAATTAGGTGTAAAGTGTTTATTTATAATAAGTAAGTCTCTAGGCTTAAAAAGCTAAAAAATAGAGTAATAGTTAGTTAACTAGTTAGCTATAATATAAAAAATATATAGTGTGTTTAGATATCTATAACATAAAGAATTCTTCACTTTAAAAATATAGTCTTTTATAATAATATACTATATAATCTTAGTGAAGTGTAAATTATAGAGTAACTTTATATACTCTTATTAGAACTTATTAAAGTCCTTAATATTAAAGCTTTTATTCTTAGCAGCGAAGTTAATAAATTCTCTTTTAATTAAGATTCTTTTATAGATCTTAATGATCTAGACATTATTATTATCTCTCGCGATTTAATATCATTATTATAAGTTAAGAAAGAAAGAACTCAAACTAAGAGAGTGAAAATCACTCTATTAACTCTATATATAACGCTTAAGACTAGTATAGTGTCTAGTATATTTAGTATTTAATAATTTAGAGTTATAAATAGTCTTTAGTCTAGCACTATTTTATAACTCTCTATAATATAAAAGACATTATTAAATCTCGCTAATTAGGTTGCGTTATTTTTAGTAACTACTTTAGATTTAGTAACTACTACCTAATTAGGTAACTTACATAACGATACTTTTATTATCTCTTTATATTCTAGTGAAATATTAACTAACTTAGATAAGAATAATATCTTTTCACCTCATAAACGATAGCGATAATAGCTATTTAGATATTATTAAAACTACACTATATAATTAATAAGCGATCTTTATAATCTTTACTTCTTTTATATAGTATTTAATAAGGCGCTAAGCGAATAGCGAAAGATTTATAAAGATAATCTTTCTTTCGCGCTATAAATCTTTCGCTAAATACTAGCGCACTTATATTAGCGCTAATTCAAGATAGTTATAAACACAAAATAAAGCTAAGTTCTCTAAAGCAAAATAATTAAGGAGGTAGAACACTTATATACTTAAGAAAAATAAGTTATTCCTTTTATATAGATATTTATATATAAATTTAATAATAATAGATAACCTTATTTATCTTGAAAGGCCTTAAAAATAGTAAGCAAAGCTAATCGAATAGACTATAATAGTTTAGCGATAGTTATAACTTAAGCAACTCTATTTAATATCAATAACGCAGGCGAAGAGCCTATAAAAGGCACCTAAAGCGCTTATAATGATACTGAAGAGAAAAACGCGTCTAAGAAAGGTCTCGACGCGTCAAAACACGCTGCGAAACGTGTGATACTCGCTCGACAGAGTGGCATAGTAATACCACTGAAAAAGAGTAATAGTACAATTAAAGAAGACCTAAAGACGATTGTAGAAGGTCTCAGAGAAGAGAGTACAGTCTAAGTGGCTTAACGCTCTTCGCTAGATAGCCAAGAGAGTCCCGTAGGCTACTAGCTCGCGATAAGTACTCGAGAATAAGGTTAAGAGGCGTCTTAAAGCCATTAAAAAATCTCTAGCAAAGCTTACAGCTAGCCCTAGGCCAGAAAAGATAATATAGACAATAGTCGCAGCGAGAGACACTTAGACCGCGACCAAAATATAGATATTAAGTAGTAGCCTTAACACAAAACTAAATAGATATATTATATATATCTCGATATCGACAGTGAAAAGTAAGCTAAATAAAGAAGTGCTAAACAAAGTTAAGAAGACTATTAGCGCTATGATTATAATCCATGTGCTACATAATAACAATATAGATATAATTATTCTAGACAAGGCCATCAAGAATAAAGCACAAGCTTTATTAAGTATATAGAAACTATAAATCTATAAAAGAGACTATCTAGTCTCAATTAATAAACTCTCACTCAGTATAGAACTTATATATAGAAAGTATATAAACAATATATATCTTGTAAGTTAGATTTATAAAAGGTTAAGAAATATAGCCTCAAGAATCTAGATCTTCCGAATTAAATAGCTCTACTTATAGCATTAAGTTTAATATATAAGAGACACAGAAAAAATATATAGTACTCTTATTATAGACTTCTATATAGAAGATATAAAAAGAAGTACTATCTAAAATAGCCTAATAATTAGGGCCTAGCTCTATAAGATAGACTATTTTAATAGGTTACTCTAAGAAAAGTAATACTTTAACTACTAATAATGAGATTATATAAAAACAATATATATAAAGTAGACAAGATATAGTAGATACACTAGAGACCATTAAATAAGCGAGTATAAAGAGACTAAAATATTATACACAGCCTATAGTAAAGTCCACACTATATAGTATAGATAAGAATACACTATTTATTAATAATATTATAATAAGATAATCTATAGATATTTTATAGCGAGAGTATATATACTTAGTATATAAATCATACTTAATCAGGCAGCAATAAATACTTAGAGATAAATAATAATATTTAATAAATATCCTTAAAAAGTCTCTCTAAAGTCAATAATCTTGAGAAAAGTCGATAAACTCATAATAATAAAAGTAATAGCACGCGACCCATAATAAAGTCATATTAACTTCACTAAGAGCTAGATACTAGGAGAGATCCTAGAATTTAGCTCTTAAAATGAATAGACTAAGGATTATTCAATATAACTATGGCAACTTAAATATATATACTATACACACGCTATTTAATAGCTTCACTTAATCACTTATTTTAGTAATTTAGGAACTAGACTAAAATAAGTATATAAAATCAATATACTATCTAAAGCTTTATTAGCTAGTGTATAAGGCAATATTAAAGATAAAGATATACTTTATAATTAGAAGAGATATAAGCGTAACACACTAAAACCATAAATAATATAAACTAAATATAGTGAGACTAGAACTAAGCCTTTAGAATAGAAGTATCTTAATCATTAATATCTATAATTCTTTAGGCGATAGAATAAGGCTCTCTATATAGTTAGCGATTTAACAAGCTATAAACTAGGCCTAGAGCTAGATAATACTTCTAGGCGACTTCAATACTTATCACCCTAAATAGAGAGAGAGAGAAATCATCTATAACTAGTATATAAACTATCTACTTTAAGCTATAAAGATTAAAAGACTATAGTTACTTACAGAATAAGGAAACATTACTTAATAACAAGAAACTAGAAAATTAGTTATCGATTTTGTATTCATAAAGTAAGCGATTAGCACAAGAATAGTATACTATAAGATAATATTATAATGAGCCTTAATAAAAAACTATATCTTAATTCGTCTTTTTCTAGATATCGACCTAGTAATACTACAAATAAAGAGTAAGCGATTCACACTCAATAAACTAGATATATATAGCCTATAAAAAGATATTAAAGCTATATCACTAGAAGACACTCTAAAAGATTTATAATAAATAATTATAAAGGGCCTAAAAAGACACTATCTTTTAATTAGATCATTATAAAGAGCGAGGCCTAATTAGTCACTAATAATATTTAAACTACTAGCGAGCTCAAGATATATAAAGTGTAAATATATCGCAACAAAAAACTAGAAGACACTATAAGAATTATATCACCTTATAAATAGACTAAAATAAGAACTAAGAAGAAATATAAAAGCTAACTAGCGTCAATATATTAAGAGCCTTACATAAAATAAGAATAAAGACAATATCTAGAGAATAACTAGGTAAAGTAAGAGAGCTATATACACTATATATAAAGATCCTTATCTATCATTATTACACTATATATTAAAAGATAATCTAGTTTATATAGACACCTAGAAAGATAAAATCCTTAGAGCGAAGTTCTTCTCTCTCTTAACAAGTAAATAAAAAGAGTGCGAGAAGTACACAATAAATACACTAAATATTCAGTAAAAGATAACAATAAATAAAGTTTATAGCCTAATAGTTAAGCTTCTAAATTAAAAAGCCTTAAGACCTAATAAAATATTAAATAAAGTACTAAAGTAACTCTCACTTATAATTAATGACTACTTAGCGCACATAATAAGTAAAGCTCTCGCGCAAGAAAAGCTCTCTAAAAAGATAAAGAAGTTTATAACTCTCGCTCTAAAAAAGAAGAAAAAGAAAGACTACTCTCTCTTAAGTGTATATAAATTAATAGCCCTTAAGAATACCTTAGCGAAGCTCATAGAGAAAGTGTTAACTAATTATATAATAAACGCCACTAAGAAATATAATCTTCTCCCTTAAAACTAGATAAGTAAACATTAAAATAGATTAACGCTCTTAGCTATCGACCTTATAATGACTTATATAGAGCGTATATAATAAACATAATTAGGCTATATAATATCGATATTAAGCCTTAATATCACGAGAGTCTTTAACAATATACTTTATAACACACTACTTAATATCCTTATAAGAAAAAACTTCTCGAAATGGCTAGTTAAATCTATTTAAAGCTTTCTATCTAGAAGATACATATAAATTATATATATAAAGCACAAGAGTGACTAAATAAACGCCAAAATAAATATTCTATAAAGCTTCTCTTTATCGTCGATTCTATTTCTCTTTTATATCTTAAGGCTTCTCGAAAGCCTTACTAATAAATAAGACAACACTATAAACTTTAACTTTATTAATAATATAAATATTATTATATAGAGTCTAAGCGAGAAGCATAATTATTATAAACTAAATATAGTTTATTAAGAATATAAGAAATAAGTAAAGAGTTATAAGACAAAATTCGCCTCAGAGAAATATTAGCTTATTTACTTTATAAAGAGTAAGCGACTCACTAGTAACCTATAAATAAATAATATCTAGATCATAAAACAAAAAATTGCCTCGAAATAAAAGGCGATTAAGATTCTCGATATATAGCTTAATCTAAAGCTTATATAGAAAGAGTATATCGTGTATATAGCCTATAAAGGACTCGCAGTATTAAAGACGCTAACTTAGCTAGTTATATTAATTTAAGAACTATCGATATAAAATACTAGGCTTCTTTATATAGCGATAATATAGCTAATTCTTCTCTATAGCTCGCAGAAATAAAGTATATAAATCGTGTAAGGATCGCTCTTAATCTCATATATTAGCTCATTAATAAAGATACAAAATAGATATCTTTAAAGCATAACAAGAAGATATAAAAAAACTCTCTAAGCCGCCTTAGAGAGAGAGATATATATACTCTCACTCGATCTTATCGTTCTTATCTAGACAAGAAGAAGTACACTGCGAACTATATATAACTTGGTCAAGAAGAGTATTTAGAAAGCGTTTAAGAGAGTATAGAATAATCTTAGAACAAGATATTAACACTGAGTAAAGTTTTTACACCTCACTAGAGAATATATCTAAAAGAAGATAAATATCTATATTAAAGAAGAGATAAGTCACTAGTAAACCTTATATAAATAGCATCACTATCGTTATCTAGAGATATCGCTATTAAAGGGGATAACTCTCTATAAAGCTATAGATCGCGACTAGAAAGCTAGATAAAAAAAGGTTAAAGCGATCTTAAGGGATCCTAATCCCCTAATAATCTAGATAATCAACTAAAAGCTAAATAGACACACGCTTTACACAGGCCTCTTGAAAGCTAAAGTGATAACATTATTTCTTCTTAGAATAAAGATAATTAGGCTCAATAAATAGCTAGCAAGAATCGATATCCTAAGTATACTCTCGCTATACTTATGCGACCAATATATAGAAATAGTATATCACGTTCTTCTATATTACTAAAAGTATAAACAAGAGAAGCTTCTCTAGGCTTACAAAACATAAAGAGTCAACAAGATACTCTCAAGGCCTAAGGCTATAAAGTACACAGCTCGCTAACTGCTCGCATAAGGGGTACTGAGATACCTATAACTTACAAGGAAGATAGAGAAGAAAGAGACATTAAAGTATACACCCCTAAGGGACTATACTAAGTGATAGAACAAGATCTTCTATAAATCGAAGGAAAAGATAATTATAAAGCGACAAAAAAAGTAGCAAGAAAGGCATCTATAAAATGCAGGCGACTCGAAGGAGAGTCGAAGATTTTCTTAAATCTTAATAAGATTTAGGTTTTTCCTTGAAAATTACTAAAGTCTATATAGTCTTAAGAGAGAGCTAAATTAGACTATAATAGAACTTTATTATTATTATTATTATTAATAATAGATTTCTTGCTAAATATAAAGTGTATATATATATTTAAGGCGACTTATAATGTTTATAGAATAATATATATATAGTAATCCTTATACTTAAGATCTTTCGCGCACTCATGGCTATTATAGCGTTCTTGTTATGTTTCGCTCCACCAAGGGTGTCACTGAATATATCGTTCCTTGATAAGTGGGAAGTATAGGAGGCGAGGTCACTGAGAACGAAGTACTTGAGCGAGTACTAGAGCGAAATGATCATAACCAAAATGTATGGGTATAATCGTGAACGAAGTTGACTATGTAGTAAGGCTATAAAACGACCGTGTATATATATGCTTATGTTGTTGTGTTGCTCTGTTATAGTGTGGTTATGCTAGCCACTGCAGCACTATAACATCACACCATAACACCTTCCTTCCTGATCGGGAAGTCACGTGCGTTAGCCTTGCTAGCAAGGCTGCTTCGCCTGACTTGCCCTTTCTGGTGTCCTATGGTCACGGGTTGGTATGCGGCCTACGGGCAGGCTGACTTATAACACTTTCTCCCTCCTAGACTTGTTTGTTGTCCGCAATATATATAAGATAGGCGCTCCCCTTCCATTCCTCTTTTTTTCTCTTCTTCATGGCTAACCATACAGGCTTTTCGTGTTAAAAAACCGTCCCGTGGCAAACCAAAGTCTTCTAAGCCTCTTGTTTCTTGGTTTGTTCGTCAACACCAGCTTGCCGATTTTATCTCTATCCTCAAGAATATCGCCATGGTCGCTTGCTCGCAGTGCGTGGCTCATGGAGCTGTGTGTTATTACGACCGCGCGCAGTCAGTGAAGTGCGCTGAATATATCTGTCACTAATGTGACTGTGATGAAACCTTCACTTTGGCCGAGTTTCGTAAAGTGGGTAAAGAGAAGAAGGCCTTTTAGCGTAAATCTCGCGAACACTAGCGTTGAATCCTCTGTTTGCGTGTTATAATGACTGAGACGCGTAAAGAGTTGCTGGAGGCAATGAATAAGATGTTTAAGGCCGAGAAGGATCTGGTCTTCGCGAAGTTCAAGTTAGTGAAGAGTGAGGAGTCGTTAGCAAAACTAGAAGAGAAGTTCAGTGTTATGTTGCAGCGCGAGATACGCGCTCTAGGTGTGCTGGATAACCTCTCTAAGGATGGCGAAGTGGCCCTGGGTGACCTTGACTTCGCCTAGGCCGAAGCCCCTATCTCCGAGTCTGTTGACTGGGAAGCCATTTGGTTAAATAATACTTGGTTACTATCTGCTGGGTAAGATTCTCTTTTGGTTCCCATGAATTCTTTTCCTCGCTGTACCCTAACCATTTAATTAGATAGTGCATTTTTCCTTTGATCGATTTGTGGTCTTGGATTTCTTTGATATTGTACATTGGTTATTGGGTTTCTTCATGTATTAGTATCGGTCCTGGTTTAGCGTTCAGTGGTGCTTTTTTAAGAAGTGATTTATGGAAAACTGGATAGATATTTATCCCTCTAGATAGTTTCAATTTAAAGTTCACTGGTCCAAGTTTCTTCTTGATCTTGTAGGGTTCAATCTTGGTGTGATCTAATTTATTCGATGGTTATTGTGTTTTAATTTTTTTTCTAAGTAAGTACACTGTCTCTTTTTTTTTGAAGTCTAGTCCCTTAGATCTTCGTTTATTCAAGTTTTTAACTGTTTTTTGTGATATTTTCTTAAGTTCTTTTTTTAAAAGTCTGTGTAGTGATCGCAACTTTTCAACCAAGATTACTACTTTTTCTGTAATTAGTTTAATGTCTTTAGTATTCTTATTTATTCTTAGATGAAATTTATAGTTTATATAGAACGATAATATTTCTATTGCTGCTGCTTTATTATTAAATATAAACTGCGCTATAGATAGTAGCTATATCTAGTCGTTTTGCTAGAAGTTAATATAACACTATAGATACTGTTTTAGTGTTTGATTTATTCTTTTTATTTACTTGTCACTTTGCGGGTGAAAAGCTATTAATAATTTTTGATGGACTCTTGTGAGGTCTATTAGTGATTACTAAAACTATGATGTGAATAGCTTGTCCTGATTTAAGTGTATTTCTTTTGGTATCTTATATTAACTAAAGATATTTTTGTATAATGTATATACTAGATCTTTCACTGTTAATAATTCCTTATATAGAATGAACTCTATATATTTAGTCAGAATATTATTTATTATAAGTATACTATTAAATTCCACGCCTATGAGAGGTTCTCTAGACTTTAATAGCTTTATAATGAAATCTAGTGCGATAGTGTGTTATGTTTCTCTCGATATTATTGGTGTCTAGAGTAATCTATAGAGTCTATATTATATATATTTTACTTTATAATATATATCGCAATTCTTGATATACTTCGTTATATCTTTCTTGATTTCTTTCTAAGCAAAGTCTCTTGTGACTAGTTTAAGTGTTTTCTTGATACCTAGATACCTTATTAACTTATTATTATATCGCCCTTTAATGATTTCTTCTTTTTGCTTCTTTATTAGCTCGATTTTAATAAGAGTTAGTATCTCTATTTTAGGTGTTATATAGATCAAGACGTCATTCTTTTCCTTGAGTATCGCCATAGACTCTGGTTTAATGTTTTCCATGTAGTCTGGCTATTTACTGAGCGTGTCTACTATCGTGTTTTCTTTTCCTTAGATATAATATATCTTGAAGTTATATAGTGTGAGTGTTTTTGCTTATTAAATCTATTTATGATTAAGTTCTTTTATAGTTGTTTAGTATAGTAGATTCTTATGATTAGTGTAGATCTAAACTTAATATTTAGTATCTTTAAGATATACTCTTTATTTCTTGAGGTATATCATAATGACAAGTAACTCTTTGTTATAGATATTGTAGTTTAATTTTGGCTCTATTATTCTTTTTAAGAAATATATAATTGTTTAGGTCTTACTATTTAGTTCTTTTTACGTGAGGCGGGCTCTAATCGCTTTATTCAATATATTTGTCTTTACCTAACATTTTAGCTCAAGGTTAAATATCGCAAGTACTGGCGCTATTATGATGGCTTTCTTAAGGCGTTTAAATACTTTCTTGCATTCCAGTTCGAACTTAAATGAGACATTCTTCTTGATAAGGTTCATTAAAGGCGCTGCGATCCTTGAAAATCCCTTAATGAATCTTTAGTAGTAGTTAAGTAGTCCGATAAAAGACTATACTTTCGTGATATTTTTAGGTTCTGGCTAGTCTTTAATTGGCGCTATTTTGTTGGGATTCACCTTAATATCCTTATCGAATATAATGTGGTCTAGAAATTAGATTCGTCTTTTATGAAACTTATATTTACTGAGTTTTAATGATAGGTCCTTTTTCTGAAGTTTCTTTAGAATCTTTTAAATATATTGTATATATTCTTTATATATTTTTAAGAATATAAGTATATTGTTTAAGTATATAACTACGAAGTTATTAAGATATTCTTATAGTGTATTATTGATTAGTTTCTAGAAGGATATCAAGGTATTAATTAATTTGAACAGCATAATATAATACTTATATAATCTAAAGCTAGTTTTAAAAGTTGTTATCTATTTATGGTCTTTCTTTATCTATACTTAGTAGTAAACATTCTATATATTAAGCGCGATAAAGTATTTTACATTAAGGAGTTTGTTCTGTAGCTTCTTGATTAAGAATAGTGGGTATTGATTCTTTCTGGTGATTATATTGAGTGATTAGAAATTAATATATAGTCGAAGAGATCTATTCTTTTTTGGGGCGAACAGTACACTATATATTATAGATAACTTAGATAGTTAAATAAAGTCTTTCTTTAAGTGAGTCTCTATATACTTCTTAAGGAAGCTTTCTTTCTTTGGGAATAAGGATTAAAGCTAATCATTATACTTTAGCACTTTCTCTTCTTTAAGCGTTATTTTATAGTCCTATAGTTTATGCTTTAGTAGCGCGACTATATCTTCTCTTTTTTTGAAGATATCTATAAAGTCTTTATATTCCTTAGATAGGCTTTTCTTTTATATTTTATTTAAGGCTCTTCTTCTAGACTATATCTATATCACCCTTTATAGAGATATAATAGAAGTTAATTATTTCTTTCTCTTTATCTTCTTATAACTATAATTTAGAAAGGATAAGATTTCTTCTTTTTAGTTTATTACTAATAAGTGTTCTTTTAGTCACTTTATCCTTAGAATAATATTATACTTAATCAGCATTATATTAAGCTTGACTTACTCTCTATACTTCTCGATCTCTAGATAGATATCATGAATTTTCTATTATATCTATTCGCTATTATACTCACTTAGTGTCTTGTCTATTATAAAGATCGAGTATAGATTCTTTTTTCTTTGCTTATTCAGTTTTACTGCTGTTTTTAGTGATATATAGTCTTAGCTTACTTCACTATTAATCATCACTTAGATAGACTTATCAGCTAGTCTAGCGCTGAAGACTAATGATATTAAACGCTAAGTCTATATTATGTTGATATAGCGTTTCTAAGGCTTTTTTCTATTACGCGAGACCTTTCGCCTTATAATAGGTCCTTCACCTAGTTTTTTGGCGCGTCGCTTATGGTTATATCTCTGTTTTCGAAAACATATAGAAGTATCTCGATTAGTGATTCAATTATATCTTTCACTGTTAAATACGCGTGTATCTTAGGTGCGTAGGCGTATATCATGTTAATATATTATCTTTTGGCTAGTACAAGAACCTTATCCTTCTTATTTATTTCAGGATTATACTCTAGATAGTAGTGTAACGCTTTATTTAGGCAGTTTATCTATTCACACTTTACTAGTCTCCAGAATGAAGTCGAGAACTAGAGATATATTTTTGCTGTCTTGATTATAATAAACTGGTGTAGATTATTCTTATTGGTTTCTTTAGAGGTACTGATTATCATGAGATTCTCTGACTTATATAGTAGGTAATGTGTTTCGCTTTTAATTATATTATGTATGTATTCTTTTTTGTGTAGACATTATTTATCATGATATAAATATAAGGTCATAGAAATCCAGTGAGTATTTAGGTTAATATAGAGACTATACCTTCGAACCCCTTCTGCTGTCTAGACTTAATGATATATTTTTATAATCATAATATCCCTTATCCTTTCCCTCTTAATATAGTGTCTCATTATATCTTGGTCAATCTCTTCTGGGGTTAGATTATCACGTTCTTTGAATGGGAAGAAATAGAGTTCTTCGGTGCCGGTCTAGTGTATATATAGGGCTAGGCCTAAATATCTAAAGTATCGCTATATTGGTATCGGCTTCTTCTTATCTTGCTTTTAAGCATAGTTTAACCTGAGTTCGTTACTGACTATATATATTTTGGGTACTTTTTCCTCATAGTAAGACTAGTTTAGTGTTTTAATAATCGCGTGATAGTATCCATGAAATAACATAATATTATATTTTGGTTTTAAGTTATCTATATTTAGCTCTTTATTGAACATAAAGTTATAATGATCTTCTCTTAATATATTATGTGTATAAATTAGTCCTTTATATATTCCTTTATATTTTGTCATGAGTACTAGGTCTTCTTTATTTCTTGAGTTCTCTTTAGGATTAAACTTTTTATGTTCTGTAGTATACTCCCTTCTATATATCTAGGTACACAGTGTATTTCTTTAGTACTTTGTTACTAGTATTGTTACATTACTATGATTAACGACTATCCTGTATTTTTCTTTATGTTGTGTCTTTGTTATTAGTGTAGCTATCTTCTAGGTGTTAAACTCTACTTAGATAAATGTTTTATCTTTCTCTTAGTCGCTAAGCGTTTCGTTTTCTTTATTAGATTCCTCGTTAAATGGAAAGTGATAGACTAGAAGCATTCCTTATATATTATGTGTATATAGATAAGTTCCTCTAATATAATTAGGTTCTTAATAGATATTCAGGATAAGTATCTATTTTGTTAGTTATTATCCCCGATAGAGATATAGAAAGGCTTTATTCTCTCTCCTTATTTAGTAGTGCGTTTATATTATCACTAGTAGTTTCTCTCTACTTATAAGGTCGTAGATGCCCATAATTTCCTAATTTATCTGGCTTATAATTCATTCTTATAATAACTTGAACGGAAACTGGTATTATTCTTCTCCGGCTAGGTGGATATAAGGTTCCTCAAAACTGCATTGCTAAAAGCATCTCTCTAACCTCAGTGGTATTCAGTCTTATTCGACGTTAGTATATAGGCTGAACATGGCCCTGTTGATGCTATGCTTCTAGTGACAAGTTCTAATTTGCGTAAATCTATATTTAACGCTAATTATTTTATATGGTGGTGGCTTTGTCTCTATTATGGCCACTATCTTAGGCTCTTTCTAGTTAACTTCCTTTCTCTTAGACTTCTTGCTTCGATAATTCTTACACCTTTTTCTGTGAGGGAATTATCCTGCGCCTTACTTATTAAAATAGTGGATAAGATAGTTATTATTGTGGCAGGCTATTTATAATAAGTTTATATGTCTTGGTCGCTCTTTATTAATCTTTTATGTCGTGATTATTTTATTTTATTGATCTTGACTAGAATAGATCTCTATGGTGTTAGTAATCTCTTTATTATTAATTATTAATAGTGATACTGGAGTCGCTCCCTTTATTTGGGTTCCTTCAGAATTCCTCTTCTATGCTTTCTTGGCGCGACTAGCCTGTTCTAAGTTGTCTTTCTTAAGGCTATCTAGGTATACCTTTATTATTTATTGTCTTTTGGATTCTAGATATCTTAATCCTTAGATTCATTTCTTGCTCTTAAGTCTTAGACGCTTAAGTTCTTTTTTAATTAAAGTGTTAACCTTTTCTTCTCTAATATTGGCTTCAATAATATACAGTCCCACAGGCTTTATATTATATTCACTAGCTCTATATTTTAGATTTCTATAGTTATAGTATAGGTTTCTCTTCTTGTGTTATTCTCGCTTCTTATTGAATAGATCCTTGTGTTGAAACTTACTTTTTAGTCATAAAGATCAGCCTTATTCGATAATATCAAGGTTTATTGGGTCACTATAAGATTGGTAATTAATATGCTTTTCCTTGTAATAAGCGCCACTTATCTTGTCATGATACTCTTTCTTCTCTAATTCCAGCTTATATAGTTAGTTATCAATCTTAATGGCTTTGTTAATTAACCCCTAATATATATTAGGCTTTCTTAGCCTTAGCTCTTTCTTAATAGTATCTTTTAAGTCTATATAGAAGGCGACGATAAACATATTATTGTCTTAGTCTAGTTTGACCTGAAGCCTTTTAAATAGAGTATAGTATTATATAGCTAACCCCTTTTACTTGAGTTAATAGATTTATTAGGCCATGGCCTGTTCCTTCCCTAGTGTCCTAAATATCTGCTTAAGTCGTTCTATAAATATTGCGAAGCTCGAGAAAATGATAATGATTTTTAGGTTCTTTTGCTCTTTAGGAGATATTATATAATTTATCATGATAGGTTTAAATCAATAAAAGGCTAATTCTCTTATATAAAGTCTCATGAATAAGACCTTGTCTTTATGGGTGATATATTTAATGCGGTTTAACTTGAAGGTCGCGATAAGTTGAGTGATAAATAATCCTAACTTCTCACGAGATCTATAGAATATATCAACCTTGATGTCATTCTTGCTGTGATTACTATAATTTCCGTAACTAGAGATAATAATGAAGGTTGGTTCAGGTGTTGGCGCGCCTAGTGCAGCGAACCAAACCGACCTGGTAGGGGATGGTGAGCGGATAGGAGCTTTGGAGCTAGATATCGCGTTAAATACTTCCAATCAAGAGATAGTTAAAGTGTTACATTTCGCTTCACTAAGGGTGTCACTAAATGTATCGTTCCTTGATAAGTGGGAAGTATAGAAGACGAGGTCACTGAGAACGAAGTACTTAAATGAGTACTAGAGCGAAATAATCACAACCAAAATATATAGATATGACCGTGAACGAAGTTGACTATATAGTAAGGCTATGAAACGACTGTGTATATATATGCTCGTGTTGTTGTGTTGCTCTGTCGTAGTGCGGTTATGCTGGCCACTGCAGCACTACAACACCACACCACAACACCTTCCTTCCTAATCGAGAAGTCACGTGCGCCAGCCTTGCTAGCAAGGCTGCTTCGCCTGACTTGCCCTTCCTAGTGTCTCGTGGTCATGAGTTAGTATGCGGCCTGCGGGCAGGCCGACTTGTAACAGTTCTTTAACCTCGAAATCTAGTAGATCGATATTATTAATATTTTTCTTAACTTATTCATGAAAAAGAAGGTCTATATTAAGTATTCTTAAGGTTATTCTAGGCTAAGAAAGATTTTACACCTTTTAAAAGCGCTTTATAATTTAAAAGAGTCTCTCTTACTATGATATAATATATTCACTACAGCATTTAAGGAATTAAAGCTTATAGAGATACTAAATATTAACTATCTATTTTATAACACTAACTTTTTAGTGTTCTTTTATATAGATAATATTATAATTCTCTATTATAAAAGTAAGAAGACTTTATTTTATTAATTTATAATTAAGTTATAGAAACATTTTAAGTTTAAGGTTATGAAAAACGCGAATTAATTCCTTAGAATTTATATCTTATAAGATTATAATAATAGAACTATTTACTTATTACTTAACTTATATATTAATAAAATTATAGCTAAGTTCTATATTAAATAACTTAATTATTTACTTAATACTTCACTATTAACTAGTGAGTTATAATCTTATAAAAGATAAGCCTTATTGTAAGAGATTTATATATATTAATAATATATTAAATTTATCTTATTTATCTTTTATATAACTAGATTAGATATCGTCTTTACTCACTTTAAACTAGTATAATTTCTAGTTAACCTATTAAGTGCACACATTAAGGCCATAAATAGAGTAATTATATATCTTTACTATATAAAATACTTCTCTCTTATATATAATAATTAATTTAATTAATATTTTCTCTATATATTAAATATCTTCTTTATCAATAACCTTAAAACTAGAAGAAGCTCTAATAAATATATCTTAACACTATTTAAAGGGCTTATTAACTAGAGATTAAGAAAGTAAAAGATAATTATAATATTTTTTATTAAGGCAGAACTCCTTACTCTATTTAATGCGATAAGCGAAATAATCTAGTGGAGAAGAATGTTTATTAATATTAATTTAGACTTAAAGAAGACTTTATCACTTCTCTCTAATAATTTGTAGACTATTTAATTACTAATTAAGAACGAAAAGCTATTTATAAGACTTTATTATATTAATATTTATTAGTATTGACTTAGATAAGAGATTTAACAAGGATATATTAACCTTAATTAAATATTAACAAATAATATAATTACTAATGACCTTATAAAGGCCTTATTAAGGTAAAAATATAAAGCTTTTATTAAGTAACTTAATCTTACTAATATCTAAGAAATACTATTCTAATGTTTTCACATTAATAATAATAGTATTATTTTCTAAGAAGGTATATTAAATAAGGCTAAGTTATAATAGGGTTATTATAATCTTTATACTTACGCTAAACGCCTTCGCGAAACTCTATCGCCTAGAACACTTCTTTTATAAACCTTATAACACCATAAATTCACTTACTTTAGTCACTTTTTCGCTATATTATAGTTCTTAGAATAAAGGAACTAAAACTTCTTGATATAAGGATATCAGCTCTCAACGAGAAACTCATTAATTATCGCTAATATCTAGAAGAAAAGTCTCTTTATCAGAACAAAAGAATTTTCATTTCTTTACTATATAAATAAATAGAATAGTAATCTTCTAGTCCTGAAGATTAGACTTATTAATATATTCTATTTAGCTCTTAATATCGCCTAGAACTAAGTATTATATAATAATTATAAGTCTAGTTCTCGATTTCGTTTAAGATATTTATTAGTTAATACTCTAGTAAAGCCTTATCATTATAAGGCTGTTTAACTAAATATATCTAAATACATTAGATCTTTACGCGTATTTCACGCCTTAAGTATTTATATAGTAAAAAGTATATCTTGCTATACTTTCTTTATCACAATACTTAATATATCGAAACTAAATCTCGAGCCTTAATCAATAAAATCAATTATAGTCACTCTTTTTAAGTCCTTAGATTAGAATAATTAGTTCACTTTCATTAAACTATATATTAAATATTGAGGGATATAGAAATATATTGATCTCGATATTAGTAATCTTTTTACTTCAAAGTATCCATTTATTCTGAACTTATAAAACTTATATTAAGATAGTTAAACTTTAGAATAATAGTAAATAAATCTTCGCTTTATAGAGCGATAATAAAAATAGTAATATAAATAATATAAAGATAAACTTAAGGCTATTAATGCCCTAGATATTTAGATAACAGAAATAATCTTAATTAATCTTATAATATATCTAAAAAAAGAATACTCTCTTTATATAATACTTTAATAACTTTAATAAAGATTTACTTTTATAAATAGATCTAAAGAACTAGATATATTAACTAAATAAAAAAAAATGATCAAGACCTTAAAGACTTATTAATATATTAATAATTAGCTAGATAAATAACTTAAGACTTATAATAATATAAGCTATCTAGATATACTAATTATTATAGAATATTCTCTAATTTATAAATTTTTATAAGCAGTAAAATCACTTAATAAAATCTTTACTATAATAGAGAATATAAAGTTACTTAGTGAGAAGTTTATCTCTAACTTTTATAAGTTAATTAAGTTCTTTTAATAACTTAATAATCTAGATAAAGACTTTAAAAGAGGCTTTATTTACTTATATAATTTATTTATATTCTTTAAAGACTAAAAGACTAATAACTAATCTTTAATATATAAAATTTATAATATTTCTTAATAATATACTTAATATTTTTATATTATTAAGTTAATAAAGTCTTAAGATTAGAAACCTAATTCTATAAGATAAGTTATTTATAAGAAAATAAAAAAGAACTTTATTTATATAAAGCGATTTAAGCAAACTATAAAAAGAGTCACTAACTTAATATCTAAGTTCTTCTTCTTCTTTATAAAGAAATAAGAAAAGAAGACAATATTTATCGTGATAATAATTTACTTAGAGTCTTTATACTTAAGGTTAATTAATAAGAGCTTATATAATAAATAGATTCTAAACTTAAGATTTAATATTTATATATATTAACTAAATACACTAAACTATACTTCTTAATATTCTTCTTATTCTAATAAGATACTAACTTATAATGTTAATAAGTATTTAATTAAGTTAATTAAAATAATCACTATTAATATAATATCTTTTATAAAACTTATTTATATTGTTTTAATAGGGCGCTAAAGTCAGACTCTATACCTCCACGTGAGAGCGCCTAAGAACCTTTTAAGTGAACAGAAGAGCCAACATAGAGACGCAGCAGGTGGTGAGAGTGCAACGTGTAGATGAGTCACGGAGTGGAAGAAAGAGTATGAGGTCCCTGCTGAAAGATTCGCGACCTTCCGCACACTAATTGTTGACCAACACTACACAACAAGCCTTTAAGTGGCGCCCTCTCCCTCTGAATAATCGAGGGTCATAGGTTCATCATAGACGTGACATAGAGATAAAATAGCTGGAACACTTGAGTATAAGAAGGCAAGGTAGTGGTCTCTCTGCTGAAACAAAAAGAGTAAACCGACAAGAAACCAAGACTGGTTCCCCTGTGTTTACCTATTATTTACTCTGTGAGACACCTACAATATACCTAAACACCCCCTGACCAGCGCAGTAGCGTTTTCATATACCCTCGCAAGGAGAACCAACAAAACTAGGCGGCAACTACACTCTTAGAAGATAATTTAGCACAGAAAGAATACCTCAAGAGAAGCTACATAAAAATAGGAATACCAAATAAGCAGCAACAGGAACACAAGAGAGTCTCTACAGTGTCGCAGCACTATCAAAGACAGCTTAGCGAGATAAAGCCATTCAAGGAAAGCGATCTACAAAGGAACAGCACAGAAAACACAGTAGCAACGCCGGTGAGTTAACTGAGAGAACTATAGTATACCGCCCTTATCGCGAAGAACTTCCACACCCTAAGCTATAAGGGCTTGACAAATAGGCAAACGATTATGCAGCTACCATAGACAGAGCAACAGCTCTCCGAAAGAGAATGTGCGGTGCCAAGATGGCGATAAGAGCAAAGCTAAGGCGCATGTGTGGCGCACATAATCCGCAGGAGAAGTGTAACGGCACAGCAACAAGTCAGCTTTTCCTCTGAGGACATGCAGAGGTTTTTGCAGCTAGAAGTCGAAGTTTATATCTACGTAGTCCTTTTAGGAGCTAAAATAGACAATAAACAAGAGCTTAACTAACTAACTAACTAATTTACAGACTATTTAACTGCTAATTAAGAATAAAAAGCTATCTATAAGACTTTATTATATTAATATTTATTGATATTAGCTTAGATAAAAGATTCAACAAGAATAAATCAATCTTGATTGAATATCAATGAACGATATAATTACTGATAGCCTCATAAAGGCCTTATCAAGACAAAAACACGAGACTTTTATTAAGCAACTCAACCTCACTAACATCCAGGAAATACTATCTTCATGTTTTCACATCAATAATAATGACATCATTTCCTGAGAGGGTGTGTTGAATAAGGCTGAGTTATGACGGGGTTATTATAACCTTTATACTTGCGCTGAACGCCTTCGCGGAACTCCGTCGTCTAGAACGCTCCTTTTGCAAACCTTGTAACACCATAAATTCACTCACTTTAGTCACTTTTTCGCTATATCATAGTTCTCAGGATGGAGGAACCGGACCTCCTCGACACAAGGACGCCGGCCCCCGACGAGGAACTCATCGGTCGCCGCCGATGCCCGGGAGAAAAGCCTCTCCACCAGAACGAGAGAATTTTCACTCCTTTGCCATATAAATAGATAGAACAGCGACCTCCTAGTCCTGGAGGTCAGACTCGTCAATACATCCCATTTAGCCCCCGACATCGCCTAGAACTGAGTGTTGCACAACAACTCATATCGTTTCGTAGATCTATCAGTTCGATGCTTTGACAGCCCCAGTGAGCGAATCTGGGGTCTCCGCGATTGCAGAGTGAATTAGTTGTATTCTCCCTCATCGACATCCGCAACGAGAGAGGGTGTGTGGGGTTGAGTCGGCAGTTCCTCAAATACAATATACGGTAATGGTACAATCTCGTTGGGGTTAAAGCACCGAACCCCACACAATCAGCCTCGTCCAGACAGGGGGTGGGTAGTGACATCTGCTCATGCTCCTCCCACCCACTTGACCTGCTTCTCCAAACCGCCAGATGTCAGAGAACTCTTCATAATTTAATACCTTGTTCCTTTCCATAAAGCTAGAATTAACCAAACATCTCCTGCTTCGATACATCTACTCACACTCTCCACGTCTCTCAACCAACCTCAACCATGACTCTCACGCGCGTCCTCCTCATAGGCGCTTCCGGTAACCTGGGAAGTCTGATCCTGAAGTACCTTCTGTCGTCTCCATCGAACTTCGAAGTCACGGTGTTGACGCGGGAGTCGTCGACTGCTCAATTTCCGTCCAAGGTTGCCGTTCGCAAGGTTGCAGATGACTATCCACCCGCGCAGCTCGTCGAAGCCTTCAAAGACGTTGACGCCGTGGTCTCGGCGATCTCCATGACCGGCATGCACGAGCAGTACAAGTTCATCGACGCCTGTCTTGCCGCCGGCGTCAAACGCTACTTCCCGACCGAATATGGGCTCGACGACCTTCCCACGTGGCTCACGGATCTGAGACCCATGTTCAAGATCAAGCACGACGTCAGAGACTACGCCATGGCCAAGGAGAAGGAGGGCCTGGAATGGACGTGCATCATCTGCAATGTGTTTTTCGAGATGGGCGTCCGCTCCGGCTTCTTCCAGTTCTTCTGGCCGGAGAAGAGGGCCGTCATCATCGGCGGCGGTGAGACCAAGTGGGTGGCTACGACGCTGGACACGTGCGCCCTGGCCGTGGTCAGGGCCCTGGAGAAGGACGAACAGACCAAGAACAAGCTGCTGCTGGTTCAGGACTTCACCACCAGCCAGAAGGAGATCCTGGACGCCATCGAAGCCAAGACCGGCAAGTGGCAGGTCGAGGAGATTCCCTACGACGAGTGGTTGGAGGAGACCAAGCAACAAATCCGGAGCGGCGACAACAGTGCTCTGGGGAAGCTGACGATGGGTGCTGTTCTACCTGGTAGCGATTGGCAGGACAGACCGGAGTTTGCCAACAAGTTGTTGGAGTTGCCGCCAAAGACGTTCGAGCAGGCCATGAAAGATGCATTGCAAGATGTTTGATCTTTCTCTTCGTGGTCTCCTGTACAGTTGTAAGCTCCTTTTCCGTCTTACCTGCTTACTGATATCATAAATACCTCAGGTATGGTCGAGAAACCAATTTACATAAGACGTTATAACTCACACAGGGCAAAAACATGAATAAATCCATCTGCATTGCACGTTCGCTCTCGCTATTTCATGTACAGATTGACTGTTCATTCTCTTGTCTCAATGGCGTGGACAATCGAAGCTCTGCGTCTCCGCCTTCTTCAACATACAAAGGGGAGCTTTGTCAACGCATCCGCGAAATTTTTACCTGTCTCTCCTTGTTGTCGACAAGTGTGCCACACTGTTGTCGTCGCCGAGCTTTGCCTTGAAGTGAAGCAATGTACTACTTGCTCTTTCTTATTGGCATGGTGTCCTGGCCTGCCGAGCGTTATGGCATTGGCCTTATTTGCCAACTGGACAACGTATAGAGGTGAAGTATCATTTTGAAGATCTTGCGTGCCCTTTTGTTACCTCCTTCGTTCTCATTACCCGTGGCGATACGTGTCGCTGCTTGCGTGGGTGTTTCCTTCTCTTCCTCAAGATCTCGTTCCTTGATCCATTCTCCCGATGTGCACACTGCAATATGCGCGCTGCTGCTCCTCTTGTCTCTGTCTCTGTCCCTGTGCGCGGCTGCTCCTAGTTCAGAGTGTTCTTCTCATACGACTCCTCGTCCTTGTTCCCTTGACTCTTCACCATGTGGTCCGACGCCCCATCTTACCTTGAGCCTCCTCAAGTCGACGCCGGAAAAGAATTTGTCCAGATCTTCGTTGGGAAGCAAACGAGACCT
The DNA here is from genome assembly GCF_000836115.1 of Exophiala spinifera. Taxonomy (NCBI): domain Eukaryota; kingdom Fungi; phylum Ascomycota; class Eurotiomycetes; order Chaetothyriales; family Herpotrichiellaceae; genus Exophiala; species Exophiala spinifera. The sequence continues at coordinate 648,146 of NW_015622518.1, read as the reverse complement.
ACCTACTGCCACAAAGCGCTCATATGTGCCTGCTCCCGCTTCTTCACCTGCGCATTCCTCGGCACTTTCAGAGAAGGACAAGAAAACAAGATGAACCTCCCCGAAGAAGAGACTCGCCTGTTCGAAATCCTCCTCGAGTGGCTGTACGAGCGTCCCTTGTCCCTTGACTCATACATGCGCGACTTCAGTGTCGAGGCCGACGAACTCTGGCTCGACGTCTTCTACATGGCCCACCGCCTCGCCGTCGACAAGCTGTGCGCCGTCGCGCTGTACGAGCTCCACGACATGTTCGACGGCTATGCTCCCGCTGTCGCCCCGAGCACCGGCTTCATCGACAAGATGTACGCGACCGATCTCCTGCCTCAGTTGAGGGAGTACGTCATCAAACACACCGCCTTCTGGGACGTGCAGGATCGGTTTCTCCAGGTCGACCACCTCCGCCTCCAAGACTCTCCCGCCACCCACCCCCTCTTCCGCGCCGGCCTGTACGCTGCAAACGCAGAGTACAGAACCTTGCGAAGCGTTCGCGTCCTCTCCCTGCGCGGCGCAACCAACAACACAATCTCGCACCCGGAGGACTTTTGCCGTGTCTGGGGCAAGGACTGGGCCAAAAACAGGTGCGATGGCAGATGTTTCGTCTCCAAGGAGACACTGATCGACTTGGAGCATGTTTATCCCCATTGAATAAGGGGTGTTTCACACTTTTGGCCGTTGGCGTTGGGGGCGTTGGAAAGGGCACGAGCCAACAAGACAAAAGGTGGTGCCGAATAGAGAAGTTCTAATTGCTTGACCTTTCACGTTTCAGTGTCTCTTTTCATCGTAGACGATAGCCACAGAAAGCGCGTCCATTATATCGCGGTGACGACGATGGCAATGGTGAACCTTCGATATTGGACAAAGCAGTCACCCGTGGAACAATCGTGTAGTAATCGCCGTATCTCTGGACGTGCACCTCGAGTTGAGGTAGCCGCCAAGTCTGGTTTTGAGATCTCAGATAGGTGAGTCTCGCTGTTGCACTTACCTAGGTACCTGTAATCGTTTCTGACCGGCGTTCTCTGACAAAACAAAGAGCAAAGCGTGAGTCGTTAGGGTGTTGTGCATTGTCTCGCTGTGTAACACTGCGACACATTGAGCTTGTTCTCAGGGATGTTCGTCTGGGAGTCAGGACATGTCCAACCACATCTTAGGGGAGACGTTCATCCATGGCGGCGCAACGCCTCGTACACACGTACGGTGCGTAAATTGATTGACGTCCCGTCATGACCCCTCGTAAAGATATGGACGGATGCCCATTCACCGTCCATTGGTCACATATGGAAGGACGGTCGCTCCAGTATCACGATGCAGGGCAGGGTCTGTGGGCTCGACGTTTCCCTTTCGTAACACATTCACATCCTCATCACATCCATATGACTCAGCGTTCTCTCCTCTAACAACGTGACGAAATCAGTCCATATGTCTGGGTTGCTCTCTCATCTCATGAGATGCTACGTTCAGTCGACACGTTTAGACGTTCTCAAATGTCGAGACAAGAGGTTGTGCAGGGACCCGTCAGTGTACGTCTGTGGATCGACTACGATTATTTTAGTTTGCAGGGTGTGGGTTGAGAAAGCGAGGCTACGCTAAACCCGTTCAAGGACCCCGGGCCAGGTACGGGTTATGGATTTATTGCTCGAGGTACCTCTGTTACTTGACCTCTATTACTTGACAACGAAAAGGTAAGGTTTCATTTGCAGTTTGGTCGTGGAGATTGAGCGAAGCCGGCATTGACCTGGGCTTCAACTGAGCTCTTAAGCTGAGCATCACTTAGGCATCCTAAGCACTCTCTGAGCAGATATCCCAGAGAAAACTCTCCTTGTCAGCAACCTTCTCGGCACCGTTGGCGCCCGGAAAAGTCGTCGAGATGTGCAAATATAGACTCCGTTGTCTAAAGTTAACAAAAGTTACTATCATAAATGAAGCGAAGTTGAGAAGGGAAGAACCATATACTCAGGACCGCCCCAGGGAGCGGCAGGTGAGCCGAGAGTGGGCAAAGCGGCGAGCGACTAATCAAAAAGAGAAGAACCCATGATGGTTTTTTCCTTCACGACCACGATAGGTGGTGACTGCTCGTACGTCTCATTCGTGGCGACTATACCTACAAGTACGAGGGCGCACAAGTGGTGCCTGACAGCAAAAGTACAGCGGTAGAAGAGCACTTGATTGAATTCTCAACACACACATACACACACGCACACACATCTGATCGTCGACCACCCGTCTGTTCCCCACGTCGGACGGAGCGTATGAATTTACCCATACACGGCATTTAAAACTCACTCCTCGCACCGACCTGGGGTGTTCCAAGTATCCATGGCTACCTAGAATACCTACTACACAAGGTCCCAAAGATTGGGTCGATGATCCCTTATCTTATATTTGCCCTCTTCTTCCACTTTCACTGCCTCCCTAACTACCTACCTACGCCTCCACGCGCACCAGTCTAAATGGATTATGATCACCACCACTACCTCATACGCTTCGCCCAGACCCACGAGGGCTTTCGACAACCGGAAATCGAGGCTCTCTCGCGCCTGGCGGGCGTGCGATGCGAAATTGTATCATATTCCGACGACTCGCCATTCTGCGTCGTCCGGTTCGCTTTCCGCGACTCGCCCACCACCTCGACAACTTCTACCAACTCTCGTCACGAGGCTCATGACGATGTAGTGCGCAACTTCATATCGAGATCCATCCTGGCTAAGAGCATCTACGAGATCTGGGGCCAGGGGCGGGACTACGAAGAGGTCCACGCCGACGTCAAACAGCGAAGTCAGCCCCTGTGGCCACGGTTCCAGAATGTCACGTTCAGGTTCTCAATAGACACCTACGGTCTGACGCACGACGCCACGAAGCAGAAAGACATGATCGATTCGTTCAGCTATCTCGGATTCAAGGGCAAGATCCGCATGAAGAATCCCGAGGCCGAATTTGCGCTCATGGAGGACTGGCTGTTGCCCGAGTTCATCCGTAAACGTGCCCGAGAAGAATCGGCTGCCTCTTCAACGGCCGTTGGGACGACGGTAGCAGAGGCCTTGTCGAACTCGAGTCTCAGACAGATCTTCCTAGGCCGCAAAATTGGCGAGTCGAGGCGCTGGCTGAGAGAAAAGCACGACCTCAAAAAGCGACCCTATATTTCCACAACGTCGATGGATGCCGAGCTGGCTCTGCTGACGGCGAACATGGCCCTGGCTGCTCCTGGGAAGATCTTTCTCGACCCCTTTGTCGGCACGGGTGGGTTCATGGTCGCTGCGGCCGAACTGGGGGCCATGACGTTGGGATCAGATATCGATGGTCGCAGTTTTCGCGGAAAGGGCCTCGGACTCGAAAAGGGCGTGGGAGCGAACTTTAGAAAATATGGAATTTCACACCTCTTCGGCGATTGTATCACTTCCGACCTGACCAATACCCCTGTCCGTAGTCCAACGAAGTCACAGCAACGCTTTGGCCCTCGGTGGCTGGACGGGATCATCTGTGATCCACCTTATGGTGTTCGAGAAGGACTGAAAGTTCTGGGAACCAGAAAGGCCACTGCGGTCTCGGCGAGCGGAGTTGATAGCGACGGGCGTGAGACATCGAGCTCACCAACTCCACACATGATAGACGGGGTCCTTGCTCATACAAGACCAGGATACATAGCGCCAAAGAAACCTTACTCCTTCACCCGGATGTTAGACGATATCCTGGACTTCGCGACAAGGACGCTAGTGGACGGTGGTAGGCTGGCGTTCTGGATGCCCAGTGCGAATGAGAACGAGTCAGGTGAGGAGGAATCGACTCTCATACCAACACATCCACACCTTGAATTGAAGCATGAATGCATTCAGCGGTTCAACAAATGGAGTCGACGGCTGCTAGTGTACGAGAGACTCCCTGGGGCCCTGGATACCGAAGTCGATGTTGAAGGACTTCGTCGCGGGATGGAAGGTATGGCTCGGACTGCCGACGAGCTTAATCCGTTCCGCAAGAGGTATTTTGAGGCTTTCGTAGGCCGTAATGGCACCTAGAATCTGCCAAGTACCATCCTGCACTGTCGTAATGCTCGAGTGCCCCTTTGTCGACCGAGTACTCGTACTTACGAAGGCTGAGACGAGACCATACTTCAAGCCTCGACCTTGAGTTTCTCAATAGCAGCCACAGCATCGTCACCTTCGATGTCGTCTTCGTCTCCTTTACCGACAAGCCCTCTCTCCCATAGCTGTCTGCCAGTCAATTTCTTCTCCTCAGCCTTGGCCCCTCGTTTCTTTTTATCTTCTGCCTCCTCCTCTTCCTTCTGTCTTCGCTCCTTCTCCTCCATCTCTCTCCGGAACTTCTCTCTCCACTCGAGGAAGCGCTCTCTGGTCACCAATGCACCGTGGAACTTCCGGTTTTCTTCCTCTTCTTTCTCCCGCGCCTCGACCTCCTTGGCAGCTTCAAATTGCCTGATTCTGTCTGAGATCAACGTCTCTGCAGCTTCTTTGAGCGTGGTGACCAGTGTAAACACCATGGCCATTCCCATGCTGTCTTCGATGGTAGGCTGTAGTGCATCTAGTAATTGAGATTTATCCGCCTGGATGTCTAGCTGAGGGTGTTTGGCGGCATTCGGAGGAGCCGTGATATCGAGATGCGGTCCAACATCAGGATACGCGTCGGGGTACGTAACGTTGAGCAACAATACAGGTTGCTCAGGAGCCTCGGAATGGTCGTCTGGAACATCGAGTGTGATAGATATTCGGTAGGATGTATCTGAAAGGTCTGGCAGGGAAAATGTTAGGAAGTGCATCGACGTGTAGCGCTCTGGGCTGGTGAACCTGTAATTTCATCTGGGAAGATGGAGTCGAGGACTTCTCGCTCCTCCTTCTGTTCTTCGAGGCCCATTTTGCTCCTACGTGTGGCGGGAGAATACGAAGCTGGGATATGTCTTTTCGGTGGCTTCGCGAAGACGAAGTGTGAACGTGTATATCCAGTAGAGGAATTTCGGTCGCTGTTGGTTGAGAGAATGTGCAGAATATCTACTTTGCGGGGGAATGGTCCAGGCGAGAGCGGGATCTGTCCGCATGTCTACCACTTATGTGCAGGTCTCTGGCTGCTTTAGCTGGCATGCCATTGTACCGTCCCTACTGTACAGCGAATGTCAATCAAGAGACACGAAGGAGGCGTATTCAAGATTGAGACATTCTCACAGATACAATGCTGTCATAACTATGGGCTGAAGAGGCGCATGGTCCGTCCCTGCACGGCGGAATCCATTATCCCTTGTACCTTTGTCGCCCCAAAACAGCGGTAAATGGTCGGCCTTCGCTCCTCCATCGACTGCGTTTTCGCTCCTCTCATTTGATCCTCGACCTGGCCATACGTCAATGAGATCGACCAGAGTTGGTAGATGCCCAAATGTTGCTGGTTGTGGGCCTTTGGGCTTCCATAACGCCAGGTAGGTGGCCAGCAGCGACAGCCAAAACAACGAGATGGCCGTGTAACAGATCTGTGGTATGCGCATCTCAATTCCTTCCCAATAGGGCCCAAAGGCCATGCTGAAGACCCAGTTCACAGCAGTCTTGAAGACGAACAAGGCTATCGTTTCCCAACTGCGAAAAGCAATCTCCAGGGCTCCATCTCTGTTCCGATCCAGACCGCGAGCTGATGCGGTCTGTCTCCAAAGACTTTCGTCGCGCGAGCACTGTACAAGTAATTCGACGACGTGCAGATCCATCGTGATACCACCCAAGAAGACACAGGTTAACAGGTATTTACACAGGAACCAGGGCCCGAATGTGTAAGAGCTTTGGCCAAGCGAAGTGGAAATTGCGATGAAAGCCGTTACATCGTGCCAATCTGGTATCAGACTCCAGTCATTTGTGTACGACCGACTAAAGGTACCCCATGATGGACCTATGGAGGAGCCTCCGAGTTGATAGGCGAGCGTTACTGCGATAAACCACAGAAAGGATAGTGCTGTGACTACCCACACGAAGATAAGCGCTGGACGAACATTAGAATGCGCCCTCAACAACGACCCTTGCCGTACTTTTGGGAGCGACGGAGAATCGTGTGGCTCGAGGCTCTGCGCATCGTGGACACTTAACATTGTCCGTTGCGTCAGCGGCCTCAACCACCCCAGATCTCGGCAGATTTTCGCAGTCTTGATAGGATTGGTTGACCACGACGGAAACTTGCAGACCATCAGAGCCCAACTTGCAATCAAGGCTTGCCCCAGCAAGCCGAACCCCAGGAATATGAGAGCATATCCAGACACAATATCGTACGTATGGAAGCCGACTTCTCCTGAATTTGAATAATCATATACTGACTCAACGATCACCATTGAACCACATGCATATGACGAGATGAGAGACCATGCCCAGATGATGTTGATCGGCCATGAATGAACAGGTGAGTCAGGGCAACTTGTAAAGAGGCGTAGATTGGAGTTGAATGTCAATTTGCGACGTGCGAGGAGTGAAAATCGAAGGCTTGTCGAGTGGACAAGTCCTGCGATGTCAGTGAGCAATGTGATCCAGAACGCAATCGCCAATTGGGTGAGCGGTCCAATTGCTCTCTTGTGGATAAAAGAAGGTCCCCAGTGCTGGAAGGTCCCCTTCGAGGACGCCTCAACGATAGAGCCGTATATGATTGTGGCGAGGCCTGTGAGCCACATGGTTGCAAGACCCAGGATGCACACCCTGAGAGTCCAAGTGCCTGGCTCGATCACTTCCAGAGGCAGCGCATCACCCTTGCTCGAAGCCAGTCTGCCTTCTGAGTCTTCTTCACTTTCACTATGCTCGTTCGATCGCGGAACACCTCTTTCAGCAAGAACTCGGCAGCCTTCTTCGGTCGTCTCGCTGGAGAGGCTCTGCTTTCGTCGATCAAGCCACCGGAAGGCTGCAAACGGCATCATGACAGCGGATCTTTTCGTTTGGAACCGTATATGTTGTTTGAGGTATCGAATTGACGTCCTCCAGCATGAGATATTTGTGAAAGGTATGAAACGCAGAGTATGTCTCTGTAGATATTAAGGGCTCTCATGATGTCTTTACCGGCGTGGCACAGCAATAACACAGCCCTGTAGCGTTTTGTCCCCCAACCCAGATGCTGGGCGAGATGCAATATTCAGTCTAGCGTGAAACCGTGAGTGGGTGGCCTGGTACGGAGTATTGCAGACACTAGGTGGATACAACTCAAGCTCCCATCTTTTTGTGTGGAACACCAAGCTCGCTGGTGGCTGAGGTGATGCCTATTTGATTCACTACCTTGTATCCGTACAATGGTGCTCCACGAGGAGATTTAGGGAGTGCACATGATGAACTGTCCCAAGGTACCTTTACAAGGCATACTCCCTAACCACTCGCTCACCCTTCGCCTCTTGTTGCATCTTGATTCTTGAGGATCCCTGAGCCTTGCCAAAGCCCTTGATATTTCCTCGCCCTCTTCATTTTTAGCTTTTTCCGACTTTGTGCTTTACGCGGCGGTGCCCGGACCGGATTACTGCTCAAAAGCCCGGATTGAAGCAGGCTTTGCTCACCTTCAAGACTTGGCCTTGAATAACAATCAGGCTTGTCGTTCTTGAGTGATCAATGAACCATTCTGTGCTCAGAAAGAGCCGGAGACCTAGTTAAAACCGATCACGTCTCGACATCGATTACTGGTTGTTCAAGATTTCTTTTCTCCCATTGGTGATCTCTTGAGACATTGCCCTTCGCCAATACCGATAGTCGCGGCCTTTGATCAGCCAAACCATGAAGCTGGGTAGGTCGGTAACCCATAGCAGCCCCGACACCTTTTGTTCCGGCGTATCGATATCAACTAAGCCTCACATCCTCCCTCCTCGAACAACTTTCGCCCCTCACCAACGATGCCCTCTGTAACGTCCATCTGTATGCAGGAGATCCCCCTCGAAGCTCGTGGTGAGAAGGGAGAGTGCTGAAGGAGTCGTAGACCGCAAGCCCTCCATCTGAGGACACATCGCCAACGGCATAGGTTCGCGGGCTGGCTTTTTCAACACGCAAAGTTGAGGTTCTGGTATCGGCCGGGCCATCCGAGGTCAACAGAGATTTATTCAGAAAGCTGGTGTTGGGGATTGTACCCATCGCTGGAATGCACAGATCAGCTTTCAACGCTTGTCATTAACGAGTATACTTTCGCCTTGGAGATTATATCTATCGCTTCTACTTCCTCAGGCTGTCAGAGTTCAGTGCAATAATCCAGTCCGATCATTGAGGTATGCGGGGACAGCGGGACGCAGGACATGTACGTATTAATTGGAATCATTACCTTAGTCCCAGTTTTCATCATCGAGTTTGTTAGAAAGTGAGTTCTGAGATTTTTTGGCCGATAGGCCCAATCCATATTTGTCGGACCACACCACCGGGAATTTTCTAGCTTTAAAGGGACTTTGGTCAAGATCCAGTACCAAAAATTCTCCCTAATTCGAAGGACAAAGCAAAGTCTTTGGTCTTGGAACATGCTGAGAGGCCAAAAGGAAGATTGATGGCACAGCCGCCAGGCAAGACAGACTCAGCCTCGTTCAGCCTCGCCGTTTCTCCTCGGTGCAAAAGCAGCAAGTTCCACTGGCCACCAGCAGGTATTTGGTCAATGGTATTCGCCTTCCGTTCGATTCTTCCATCACGGCACCAGCTTTCTGCGGATGGGGATGCTTCTTTTTCTTCTTTTCGTTAGACAACTTTGCCTTATATAGATATAGACCACTGCGGGTGCTCACGGGCTGGACAACTTCTGATACTCCGAGATGGCTGATGAATCTCCCCATCTCATCCCAGAAACGTCACTTCATTCTACACCTCATGCCGATCACGACTACTCTCCGCGCTGTCCGTTCTGTGTGATAGCGCACACTTACAAAGCGATCCCACCTACGTCGGCCGAGCGCAACCCAGCACTCGAGCCCGAGCAACTCGACCCGCCGTCCTATGTGCTGTACTCCTCCGAACATGTCATTGCTTTCTTGGACATCATGCCTCTGACCCGAGGCCATGTGCTTGTTGCACCGCGAAAGCACCGTGTTAAAGTCGGAGATTTGAGCCCGGATGAGGGCGCAGAGGTATGTTTGGCATTTCAAGATCAGCCACCCGACTTAGGGTTGACCAAGAATGTTTTGTGCTGGCGTTATCGAACATGGCATGCTAAAAAATCTCCAGATAGGGCGGGTTCTACCACTTCTCAGCAGATCCGTCATGAAAGCTGTGATGCCAGATATTCCCCATCAGAAGGTAGATTACAATGTTGTGCAAAATAATGGTAAGTCAGAATAGTTTTGGAGCTTCTGGTCAATCTTGATGGGATACCAGAACACCGGTGCATCGTGGCATGTTCTCATATTTCTCGCAGGGCCGGGAGCGGCGCAAGTTGTCCCACATGTGCACTTTCACATTGTGCCACGACCGCCATTGAATTATGTGACACCCAAAGAGTCAAAATCGAAGTCGGAAACTCAGTACCCACCAAATGCTCAGCCAACCGGGTTCAACCGCACGAGGATCCTTTTTGGACGTGGTATGCGAGATGACCTGGATTACGACGACGCTGCTGTGCTTGTAGAAGATATGAGGAGATGCATCAGAGAGGAATGGGAAGCAAGTTCGGCCGGAAAACGGGAAGCCAAAGTCGAACAAGACAAATCTTCTGTTGGAAATCCCGAGCAGAGAAAAGGCGCTTGGAAAGTGTAGCCTTACGGCTTTTAGTCGGCCGTCACACCCTAACACGTTGGATTGGTGCGCCGGCTCCCAGTCGACAAAGTCCTTCAGGTCATAATCACTTCACCATGAGTTCTGCAGCATTTTACCGTCCTTTGACCAGCGTCGAGCATACGGCCTTTGAGAAGCAGTACTATACGATGCCTCCATACCAACAGCGCACAACTGAAGGCAGTTTTTGGAGGACCTACGCAACACGAGCCGACTCGTGACGACGTGTTGTATGAGTGTTGGCATACTTTATCCACGACTTTGTCTCGGAGAGAAGGGTGGCAAGATTGTGCTCGTGCAATCTGTTCCGTAAATTGTTCAATGTTTGCTATGCATCACACCATGACATTCTCTTGCGACCCACCCCACTGCCGCAGCTTGCTTTTTTGTCGATGCACTCAGTGAACACCTGTTCAAGGACATGGTCGCTTAACAGCAGAGAAGCCCTTGATCCGTACATCCGCATCAATCACGAGACTTTATTGGTGTTTTTGTGCCTAACTTGCAGTGCAGACGTGTTTGCTGGATTCTTGATAGTGAGGCGGTCCGGGTACCCCTGAAGGGCGTAACCAATGAGAGACGGACACGGAGCGGGAGTTCAGTCGACGTCGCAGAAGAAGCAAATGAACTTGTGAGGAAAACTAACGAGAAGACCACCGGCATTGTTGCGCAGTCTGTGTTATTTGGATAGCTGTGCCGATTGATATCTGTTCGAATTGGAGAGCTACCGAGCAGGTTCTCAGCCGACCTGATGCAGATTTCCGCGATCATGTCGATGAGCGACAGTGTCCGTTGGACTTTGACTGGTCCGGTCTGATCATGCGCTCATTGAGGAGTTGTGAGCAGGCCTGGCTATCATTTGTCCGCTGCTGAATGATTTGGCACAGGGATGTCGTTACATCTATTTGCTCAGAGATGCCTAAGTTCACTCTAACATGAGCGAACGCAGGACCTAGGGACGAAACTGGTCAAAAGATGTGGATAATGATTACTTTGGTCAGAGAACCAGCGCACTAGGTTTTCCCATATCTAGCACCTGTCTCCTCTCCTCAGGACTTGAGGAGAGCGGACATCCTTCTTCAAACAGCCCAAGAGGCGAGCCAGATCTGCACTTTGTCCTGTTAGCGAGGTGTATTCCCGATGTCTGAGACCGAGAATGTTGATGCACCTGTTCAGACCGAGGTTCATGCTAACGAGCAGGCCCAAGTTCTACCACTAGAAGAGACCCCGAACACAGATGGGAACAACGACCCTACAGACGACAACGAGAACGAGAAAGAGACAAGTGCAGAACCGGTAGCTACCGAGCCAGATGATCCCACGCAGACTGCGATAGAGCCGGAGGGTACCGCGGGAGTACTAGAAGCGCATCCACTGCTCACAGGTGATGAAAAAAGCTTCAAACAAGCGGCCAAGACATTCCTCAACATCCACCGTGATGAAGTGGCTCAGAGAGATCGAGAGATTTCCACGCTCAGAGCCGAGCTCAAGAGAATTAGAGAAGCACTCAAAGCGATAGAGTCGGCAGCGGAACACTCTACAAGCTCTCGGGATGGCCGTGCGGTTCAAAACCAGGAACTTACAGAAGACAATCCGGATGTGACGTGAGTGCATTCAGATGGATGCCGTCAGAGTTGACGCATGCTTACCTCGTCCTAGTTTCCAGAAGATCAAGAATATATGGGAGACGTGCTTCAACGCGGTCCACAGTGTAATCGAGGAGGACGATGTGAAAGATGTTTGTTCGAACCGTTACCCTCGGTCAATCTGTATCCCGTTTTGCTGACTTGGTCCTTGGGATAGTCATTATCAGACTGGAGCATTGTCAACTGGTCCGAGCTGGAGGACAAGATGCCTGGCTTCAACGCCTTCTCTGCTGAATCGTCCAACAAACGATCCCGAACAATGCTCGTCATGGCTCTCCTCGCTAAATCCCTGGAAGAGTACATTTTCACTCCGAACTATCTTTTCGAGGATGACGACGAACTCCGATTCATTCTCCACAAGATGACCGACACTAGGAAGAAGAGTCAACTGCGGGATCTCTTCCTATCCATGACCGGCAGCGACGACTTCAAGGATGAAGTTGAAAAGGTCAAGGCCTTTCGTGTTGAGAGCGCCGTGGATGGGGCTGTTAAACCTATCCAGAGCTTGCTCTCGGAAGCACTGTGCGAGAAAGTCAAAGCCAGACTGTCCGACATTCTGTGTGACGTTGTCAAGGCCTGGGAGCCTTTGCAGCGCTACGAAAGCCATTTCGAAGTCAGCACAGAACCCGGCCGTGCCGGTCGTGAGTGGTTGACATTGCAGTTGATGGACAACAACACTGTCGTCCTGGAGACTGTAAATTCGAGCGCTTTCAGTACTAATCCCGTCATGGCGGTTGTCTTTCCTCGCGTGTGCGCCATTGATAGGTCGAGACGACCGGCTTTCACCACTGTGTTCCCAGGTGTCGTTTTTCAGAAGTCGCAGGCTCTCATTGACGAGTCGGACACGGTGTGTGTTGATCGGGCCACTGTGCCTGCTCCGGAAGACACAGTCGAAGCAGCAGCCGCAACCGCAAATGATCCACAGGACGTGTCGGAAACCGTGGAATCTCCAACAACACGGGAGGTAATCACTTTCGAACCTGACAAAGAACCTGTGATCGGGCAGGCGGTCAAGGAGGAGATGAAGCCCATAGAAGGACAAGCCGCCCCCATTACTGGATCCGAGTCTGAGAATTCGAGTTCAGAAGACGAGAGTGATGACGATAGTGGAACTGAATCGAATACAGAGGACAACTGATGCTGACGATGCTGATGATGATGGTTCCTCGTCGAGACCAGACAGCATGCAAATGGATCTTCGAATGACTTATGACTAAACTTCTCTCGATGTTGGAGTTTGTAAACGCATACACGATTTTATGTGAAGGACTATGGACGTCCGCCACTCAGACGGTGACTTGATGACCTTTGAATTGTTCCGATGGATGCCTTGACGTACAACGGAGCAGGTTCTTCGGATTTCTTTTTTTTTCCAATGACAAGATTACGAAACCCCCTTACCTCACTGAACCTCACTACATACGTACTACCCAAGGTTGATGGATAGATACCCTATCTCTTCTTCTTCTGCTTCTTGGTCAAGACTCCCACGACGTGCGTCAGCATGCTGTGCGCGTCGACTTGGTTCATTTCGACCTTTGCGAACCCGCCGTCCTTTTCCTTTGCCACGTTGAGAAACGTCTGCACCGTGTCTCGGCGCAGGTCACAGCCCCCCATCAACGCCTGCCAGCCGACCGCCATCCAGAACTTTTGCGCCTGGTCCGCGGCCCACGAGTGACCATTCAGCACGTGCTCGCACAGCACGAAGCGCCCGCCGGGCTTGAGCAGGGCGTACAGGTCCGCGACGCTGGCCTCTTGGTCAGGGACACCGCACAGCACGCGCACGCAGACGATCTCGTCGAAGATGGCCAGGTCGTCCTCCTCCGCCGCCGCGGGCCCCCCCGTCTCCCCCGTCTTGACGAGGCCGTCTTTGACCAGCGCGGGAACGATAGATTCCAGGTCCGCCGTGCCCCCAATGATGCGGTACTTGTCGTCGCCCAGCCCGGCTTTCCTCGCCGACTCGCGGAGCTTGTCGTGCATCGTGACGCCCGGCTCCACGCCGTATATGGCAGTGATGTTCTGCGGGTTGCTGAAGCGGCGGAGCTGGTCGCCCGAGCCCGGCCCCACGTCGAGGATCAAACCTTTGCTACTCGCCAGGAGACCGTCGAGCTCGGCCGGGGTTTGGTCGGCGGAGATGCCGCCGAGCGTGAGCCATAGTCCCGCAAACGCCTTTTCTTTGAACGACGCAAAGTTTGTCAAGGGCAGCAAAGGATTTTTGACAAATGCGACTGCAAAGTCTGAGATGGAGAGAGAAGTAAGTAAGTAAGTAAGAAAGCACAGGAAGGAATGAGAAGGCAATCTATTGCATCCGCTGGCCAGAGGAGAAAACAAAACGCGCCGAGGGTCCAAGGATGAGAGATAGAGAGAGAGAAGTTTAACACGGGGTCGGTAGGGTATCCAGACGTACAGAAGATGCTGACGGCGAAAAACGGGACGGGAAAGAGAACGTCTATGACACAGGCGAGAAGGCTTGCCATTGTTTCGTTTCGTTCCCTTTCGATTTCCCTTCCCCTTAGCCCGTTTCTTTTGTTCACTTGCTTGATACACGCTCCTTCGTCTCACTGGTCGGGGTGTGAGAGGTGGGCGTAGCAGCTTTGAGGCTGGTTAGCCGTAGCAGACCAGCAAGAGGTATGAAGAGTACACCTTGTCGTAACTTGGGATGGCGTCGACTGAAGCACCAGGGTGAGAATCAGTTACAAGTGTGTCGTTCTCAGCACCATCCAGTGTTCTGGAAGATGAGCTAGAAGGGAAGAGAAAAGAAAGCACAATGTGAAATTCCTTGAAATGGTTTCAGCTGATAGCAATCAAGTGACTAGTTGAAGTGGAGGAAAGGCAAAGGAACACGGACCCCGTGAGACCGGAGGATGCCATATCCTCGGACTCGTTCTCGTATAAATGCGGGGGAGTGATGTCGTGGCCCGTGGACAGTTAACAGTAAAGGTATGGGGGAATGTGAGGGTTGGCCGGAGCCTCTTCGCCATGGCTTGACCTACCTCAAGGGTCCGTGCGACTGTCTCATCGTGTCTCCCGAAACCTCGTATAAGAGCTATCTCAGCCCCCGTTGGGAATACCAGTCGACGTGTTTGTAGGTTCCATGCCATTCCACAGCTGATGATACCATCTCTGGTGTTCGTTCCCGACGACATGGTTCCCAAGGGAGAGCATGTGTCATCGCATTCCGTTGCCCATGATCCCATCTCGTCTGTACTGCATCACATCACAGCGCCGATTACAAAGTATCCCCTTCAAGATGGTGCCGCCAGTAGCTAGCAAGATGTTTCGTCGTCAACATTTGGAGCATGGCGCTCGTATGCTCTCGACCAGTGTCGCCACTCGACCGGCAGTTTCCGTGTTGGAGATCCAAGGCAGGATTCCTCCGTCTCCACTGAGATTGGTCGAGGTGATGTAGCCCGGCCGTCTTAAGCTCGACAACTTACCTGAATCACCTTTGGAAGGAATCTTCGGAACCAATCCGAGCGGACCGGCGGACTGTCCAAGCGACATCGAACTCGTTACTTGGGCTTCTGGCCGTAGACGACATGTCTGGGGGACACAAGGTTAGCAGGCACTTCCAGAGCAAGATCCAAAGACACTTACATGGGCCAGTAGGAATGAATCTTGGTGTCTCTGATGTCCTTCCGCACCGAGACGAGGAAGGCTTGGATATCCTCAACTGCCATTCCTAGGGCCACCGTCCACAGTCTAACGGTGAATCCATCCAACCCGTCGAGCATGTTGACCATGTTCCAAAGGCCCATCTCCTTCAGATACTTGTCTTTCGGCCACGGGTTAATGGGCCACTTGAAGATTTGTTCTTTCACGTTCGTGAAGCCTGCTCCCGTGATCCATTCCTTGTACTTCGCTGTCCACGAGGGATCCCTTTTGAGGACCGCACAAGCTTCCATGTATTTCTCATTCCATTCTCCAAACGCAGTGCCCTCTAAAGTCCCGTCGTCCGATAGGAGCGGCATGTAGAGATCTTGCATTTCGAACCACCCCCCTGGCTTCAGCGAATCGTACGCCCGACGGAACAACGCGGGAAAATCGGCGCTGGCAGTGAGCAGCATTCGACCGTGGATGAAGTCAAATTGCTTTTGAAACGCCCACGGAGTGTCGAAGTCGTCCACTTCGAACTTGCAGTTCGGCGGGACCGACGTTGGCTGCATGGGACTCAGGTCGATGCCGAGGACGCTCGACCGGGGATGCTCGTCCGCAAATTGAATTGCCCACATTCCAGTGCCCGTCCCAAGGTCCAAAACCTCGTGGAGCTCGCAGTCTATGGGGGCCAGATACAGTTTGCGGCCGAAGGATTTGAGGAACATCTCATGCTGTAGGTCTAGTCTCTCTTGTTCCATGTCGTCCTCGGGAAGAATGTACGAGCCATCTTTGTATTTGTGGTATTGTCGCCCATTTTCCACGACCCCCTGGTGCAGGCTGGACCGGATAGATTCGGTAGCTTGAGAAATATCGTCCCCCAGTGTCGAATCTGCTTCGTTCAGTTCATCCGCCTCGATTTCGAAATTGGCATGGTCTGAAATCTGCCCTGGGGAGCTCATGGCGTCACTTGCTCGTGCTCTCGCGAGAAGGTTGGTTATCCGCGTCGATATCAGTCCACGCTCAAAAGGCAACATCAACAACGGATTCCGATGGCGATCTTCATCGAGCCCTTTTCGCCAGAGAGGGACAAGCAACGGCGTGGCGTGACGGGCGTCGTGGACCCCGGCTCACTAAGTTAGGCTCAGCTTATGGGCTGCCGCTAGACTTGAAAGGACCCAGGTCCCCGGGGACTCTGTACTTTCGCATGGCGCAACCCTCTGTCCCGCTCCGGCCCGTGGGAAGTATCTTCCGGTATCTTTTGTTGGATACCTTATCACTCGGGCCCATTCGCTGGCTGATGCTTGGTTGTCACCGCATGTGCAGTTAACGCAGGGCTTGTCCCACGAACTGTTCTCCTTCTGAAGCCACGGATCCCGCCTTTCTCGCAAAACAAACTCCTCTCCATAGCCTGTCCTGTCACTACGACATCCATCAGCATGGCGGTCACCGGGTCTGTGCTGCTCGATTGGGGTTTGATCAGCCTGGTGCTGGTCGCCATCTTCTACGGACGATCGTACGCCCGTCTCAGCCATATTCCTGGCCCGCGTCTCTGGGGATTGTCTGTCATTCCCCTATTCCGAACCCACCTCGACGGCGAGATCTACAACAGATTCGGACACCTCCACCAGCAATATGGGCCGTTGGTGCGAATAGCCCCAAACACTTTGTTGACGGCAGATCCAGATGTCTTGCGTCGCATGTCGGCGGTGCGGTCACCGTATACGCGGTCCGATTGGTACATCGCCATGCGCTTGAGCCCCGGACAAGATAACGTCCTCTCGAATCGAAATGAGGCCAAACACGAGGACCTAAGGCGGAGAATGGGATTTGGATATTCCGGAAAAGAAAACCTCACTCTAGAGCGGGACATTGACGATTGCGTACAAGACTTGGTCAATCTCGTCAACGCCAAGTATATCAGCAGCCCGGGAACGATGATTCCTATGGACCTGGCACGAAAGATTCAGTTCTTCACCAGCGACGTCATGAGTAAACTGTCATTCGACAACAAGTTCCATGATCTCCGGGACGACAATGACAACCTGGGGTACATCCATGAACTCGAGACTATTTTTCCCTCCATCTTCTGCACTTGCTGTCTCCCTCGGGTCATCGAGTTCCTTACCAACATCGGCTTCCTTGGCCTCTTCGCACCCTCTGCCAAAAGCAAGCTTGGTCTGGGCAAGGTGGTGGCCATTACTCAAGAACAGGTTGCCAGGCGCTTTGGGCCCGATGGCAAGGCCAAGGGCGAATACAGTGACATGCTTGGTAGTTTCATTCGACACGGACTCACCCAACAAGAAGCGGAGTCGGAGAGTGTCATGCAATTGTTTGATTCTGCCGTTTGCCAACTCAGTGGAAACGACATGCTGACAGGGTGTATAGGGCCGCCGGGTCGGACACAACAGCTACTGGACTTCGAGCAACCCTACGCGGCATCATTTCTAGTCCGCTGGTGTACAAGAAGTTGATGGCCGAAATCGACGAGGCAGTTGCAGCTGGGAAGATACCCTCGGATGACTTGATAGTCTCCAATGCCCAAGCCAGGGATCTTCCATATCTGCAGGCGTGCATTAAGGAGGTAAGCGCTCTCTGGTGCCAGGAGTTGTGAGTGCGATGTTGATGGTGGTGCAGGGGCTGCGGTGGTATCCGCCTATTGCAGGCATGTTGGCGAAGAAGGTAAGCACCTGAAGAATGAAGTTTTGCTGTTGCTGAGGACAAAAGACTCCGCCGGGGGGTGACACCATCAGCGGTCACTTCGTTCCTGGTGGCATCTCAATTGCGTAAGTTCACCCTGCTCCTAGATTCCCAACTTACAATTCACCCAAAATCTAGCTACTCGGCAAAGCAAGTCCACCACTCGCCGGCTCTGTTTGGTCCCGACGAGTACGCTTTTCGGCCCGAACGATGGATCCTCCAGAGTGATGGCGGAGACGAACCATCTATTGAAAAGATCAAGGCCATGGAGCAAAACAATGAGCTCATCTTTGGGTATGGCAGGTATCAATGTCTGGGGAAGACCGTGGCCATGATCGAGCTGAACAAGGTGATCTTGGAATTACTTCGCCGCTTCGAGTTCAATCTTATGGACCCCCTGAGTCCCTGGAAGACCAGATGTTTCGGGATTCACCTCCAGACCGATATGTGGGTGACGGCCCACAGACGGAAGTTGACTGCCACCGAGGCGGAATGAATATTCAGCCCAAGAGCTCTCCTCGCTAACGACGATACACGGTGGTAATTCAACAGCGGAATCTTGGTCCCCGAGGCTTAGTATGATTATTTCAGACCCCCTTTTGTCCTGGTACCACAGCGCTACGGTAGTGCCATTCACGGCAGGCGTGCTTCTTCTTTGATTGAAGCGGAGTTCATTGGGGAAGATTGTGGACAGAGTGAGGTTCTCAAGGGTTCAAAGGCTTCTGCATCAGGCTCAAGAGAGGCAGGGCGAAGAGAGCAGACAAATAGGAAGAGCGGGACAAGAGCACGGTGTGAATGCTTCGTTCAGGTTCAACGAAATTTGAGTCTAGGGACACGTATCTCCAGTACTATACAGCAACGCTAATTCAGCGACCAATCTCATACTTCTTCCTTTGCATCTTTACTCTCTTCATTTTCCTGATCTTTGTTCACACTTCTGATCTTGTACCACGGCCTTCCGCTCTCTTTACCTTTTCGCTTCCGCTCTCGCACAATCTCCTGCTCGTACTGTTGTACGCACGGCGCAAAGAAGATGGTGCCAGCGATAGCACTTTTGCATGTCACCGTCGCCACCACCAGCCACAGCAAGACCACAGCGATCGAGAAGATTGTGCCGAGGACCTTGAAGAAGAGACTCGGAATCTCCTTCGCGAGAGTACATGTCGAGACGGCGAAGACGCCGATGGGGAAGGTGAACCCCCACCAGCCCATGTTGAAGGGGAACTTGCTCCGCGTGATGCTGGCCAGGGCGAAGAACAGCCACACACATCCGTAGCCCCAGATGACCAAGGCACAGACGATGCTGGCGCTGTAAATGACTCTGCCGCCCTCGGGGCCGCCGAGGTTTTCCGTCTTTGGAAACACGGCCGCGCACACCTTGCCAAGCTGCATCAGCCCGAAACTGCCTTGGCCCAGCGGCCCGAGCGGCAGGAAGACCGACACGATGACCTCCCTGGGTGGCAACCGGTGGATGGTCAAGCGGTGGAAGTACATGACCAGCACGACCATGGCGAGGGGGAACCCGGTGCCCCAGAGGACGTAGGACGTGACGATCGTCCAGACCTGGTGCTGCGGGTTCGGGAGGACCTCCGCGACGATGCCGCCCGAAGCAGCCGCCACGATGGTCGCCACGATCGGCAACAGCCACACCGCCGTCATTTTGGACAGTTCGCTCTCGTGGATGTGCATGATGACGAACGGAAGCCACATGCACGACGCGACGGAGATGACGACGTCGATCCACCACAGGGTCCATGCCAGTGTCGTCGCCCACTCCCCCCACGCGGGCACGCACACGAATACAATCATGTTGACGATCGTGGCGAGACCCATGGGGAACGTCCCCACGAAGAGGGACTGCACGGGGTGTCTGATCATGGCCATGAACAGGCCCGGGAACAGCGTGTAGCGAAGGACCGAGATGAAAAGGAAGGTGCAGAAAAGGGCGACGTTGAGACAGAAGACGACAACGGACAACCAGTAGAGCCAGTCGCCGTTGTAAGGGAGGTTGTGGAGCAAGATGGACGCGATCCCCGTACCCATGGTCGCCGCGAACCACGAGGGTGTGAAGTTCAGTACCACCCGTCTCCATCCGTGGCTGTTGACTGCTGAGAAGCTGGACTCGAGTTGGTCTTTCCCCGTCTGGACGACGCCATCTTGGCACTCGTGGTGGAAGGATCTCGTGCGAGATATCTGGCAGTTTGCGTAGGTCCCTGAGGGATCCATGGCTGACGGAGAGAGCGTCTCGCGCAAGGAGAGTGATGATGGAACTGCGATTATGAAGGGGAGGAGGAGGAGGATGTCTTCTTCGCTTGCTGAGAGATTTCTTCCAATGTCCCTGATCTATATTTGTAGTTCCTTGGAAGTGGACCAAGCGTCCAATACTCGGGTAAAGGTTCTGGCCAATCACTCAACTTGGTGGAATATTATACCTGCGATCTTGGGACTAGATGAAGTGCGGTTCTGAATGAGAGGAGTCGGCGTCGTTATCAGATTTACATCTTCTGGACAAAGAAGGCGCAGCCACATCTTGACTCGTTGCTTATTATATCTTGCTGAGGCAAATAAAGATCCAGATGCGTCAATAATATCAATTACGAGCACAAAGTTCTTCGCCCGCTCTTCCGGGGTTGCAGCCGGGCCAGACGAGGCTGCGGTGGAGTTCGACCGACCAATGGTGTCGAAGCACACCTTGACAAGGCTGTACGGACAAATCAGTGGTGATGATGGTGATTGTCGCCGATCGGATCGCAATGTATGGCTGAATCTTCCACAAGAAATGCAGACTCCGGGGCCCTTGAGACTATTAAAACACCAGTATTACCTTTGGCTCCCAATAGAATTCTTCCTGCGCACGTCGCTGTCAGCTTCTCTCGATGATGGTCCCCGAGTCGCCGACAAGGCTGTCGCCGAAATGCCCCGCACTCCGAACTTCCGCCCCTGAGAGGCGCATTGCAACGTCCACGGGCCTCATAAGCGAGTCACTGCCCGCTTGTTCGTGTATCCGATCACCAAGAACTCCGACGTGAAATGCACACACTGACTTCCGCACAGCACAGAAAGACCTAACGATAGTCCAAGTACCAACCGTCATCGCAAGCGACTGTGCGCTTCTCGCGGATGATTACCTAGCCAAACAATGCCATTGCCGGGAAATCCACCTCAACTTCACGCAAGCTTCTTTCCCAGAAATGGTGGACCTTAAGGTCGAGGTACATTATTGACCTTCGTTGTTGGCTCTCTCCCTCTCCACCATGTCAACGTTCAGCTGGCGATGTGGGCCATGTATATCGAAGGCTTACTCATCGCCGCTGACGTCGACATGCAGTTGGAGAATCTGTAGCGCGAAAGTGACCTCACTTGTCCCGTTCCGGCCAGTCAGCACGACCAGTCGCAGACCACAAGAGCATCACCGGAGATCAATATGGAAGTACGTTGGCGCTGCCGTGCTAGCTAGTGCGACCGTAGCCGGTTCCGTGTTTGAGTGGAAGGACGCGCACGCCGAGGCCAGTCCCAACATTGCTCACCTTCAGAAACGGTATATTCGCCTAGGCGAAGTCGAGCGACACGGAAGAAACTCGGACAGGAAATGGGTTACGAAAGGGAGCCGAGTGTTCGATATCACAGAGTGGATCGAGGCTCATCCTGGGGGACCCGTCATTCTACAAGCCGTTGGCGGATCCATTGACAGATACTGGGACATATTCTCCATCCATAAAAAGCAGGATGTCTACGATATCCTCGAACAGTACTGCATTGGCGAGGTTGACCCCAGAGACCTGGTAGATGGCAAAGTCCCGGAGGACAAGATCGAAGATCCATTTCAGTCGGATCCAGCAAGAGATCCGCGTCTGTTGCGACACACAGACAAGCCATGTAATGCGGAAACTCCGTCCCAAGAGATCGCCGAGTCATTCATCACCCCCAATAGATTATTTTTCGTCCGCAACCACTTCTGGGTCCCGAAAATTGATGAGGGAAAGCACGTGTTACACGTTGAGTTACCCGATGGTACAGAAAAGGCGTACAGTGTTGCAGAGCTCAAGTCGAATTTCAAGCCCTTCAGCATTACAGCAACACTGCAGTGCACGGGCAATCGTCGAAAACACATGTCGGAGAATGCTAAACCTGCCAGTGGCCTACCATGGGATGTTGGGGCCATATCAAATTCATTATGGACAGGTGTGCGCCTAAGGGACGTCCTCGCAGACGCAGGCTACTCTCTCGACCGGGATATCGGCGACGACGATGTCCGACATGTCCACCTCGTCGGTGCTGAAGCGTACTCTGGCTCTATACCCATATCAAAAGCAGTGGATCCTCACGGCGATGTTATGCTTGCCTATGAGATGGGAGGCCAACCGCTGCCACGCGATCATGGATATCCACTCAGAGCACTCATTCCCGGCCATACGGCAGCAAGAAGTGTGAAATGGCTTGAGAGAGTTGTTCTTTCTGAAGAGGAAAGTCAATCTCAGTGGCAGCAGAGAGACTATAAATGTTTCGGCCCAAATCAGGCCTCAATGGACGTTGATTGGTCATCGGCTCCGGCCATCCAAGAAACTCCCGTTCAAGGTGCAATCACTGCAGTGAGTGTCTTGTCAAGAGATAGTCGAAAGGGTCGAGCGGATTTAACTAAGTATGGCATCGAAGAGGATGCGATCAGAGTCGAAGGATATGCATTCAGCGGAGGAGGTCGAGAAATCGTCCGGGTCGACATAAGTGCTGACGATGGAAAGACCTGGAGCCAGGCGGAGCTCCGTTCAGACGAAACCCAGGGCCATAAAAGTTGGTCCTGGAAAAGGTGGGAATGGGTTATTCCAAAGGCTACCGCTGGGCGCGTGTTTGTTGTCAAAGCAGTCGATGACAGCTACAACTCCCAACCAGAATCATATGACGCGCAATGGAACTTTCGAGGCAACCTGACCAATGCCTGGCACAGGGTTGCTCTCTCTGAAGACGACCAGAACGCGGATGCAAGCCCAAAGCAATCGTGGTTTTGGCGTATGCTGCGAAAGCTTTCCTAGAGTTGTTGTGCCTCGTTCATAGCGGAATAAACTGGCTTTCGCGTAAGGTGTCCATAATCCCCGGTAGAATATTGTAACGCATTTATCCTCTTCACCCAAAGAACACTGACGCCTGAGTTTGAGCTTGGAGGATCATCTCCACGAGCCTCAGAGCTTTTTCCTCTTCCGTTCTCCTGCACATCAATTGTAGCCCTACAGGGCACCCATGGAATGCATTGGCATTATCTGCGAAAAGTTCTTCAGCAACAACATTTGTACCTGGATCTCGGATGCGGAACTTACAAGACTGATGCACAGCCTCATCCTCTTGGCTGAGTGAAGCGAACGAATCTTTGCCCGGATCTAATGACATATCAACGAATCCAACGGGGAATGTTACAGCTGTAAAATCCAGAACATTCACAATGGCACTATAGCCTAAATCACGATTAGCATACGGGAGCGCATTTATGTAGATCAGCTAGCACCGACCAAAATAAGTCAAGGAGTTTTCAAAGCAAGCCGCATCAGCGCAAACAGGCATGATAACTCCATCCACAGGGATTTTGCTGGTAGTGAGTTTCGAGGTCGACTTCCAATATGTTTGATACCCGGCCTGGTATTTTTCTTGTGCCTCTAGAAGAGCCAGATACTCCGGCAATGGCAGTGGTATAGGAGGTCGATTGTCATACCAGTCCTTGAGTCGGGGCACTGGGGGTTCTCCACTCGCCTTGATGTGCTCTCGTGTCGCCTGCGCACCATCGGCCCCAATTATTCTGAAATATCTCTCCACGGCAGGCGCATGCATTGGAGGCTTCCAGTCAATGACCTGGTATCCAGTACTCCTCAGAATATGTATTAGATTTCTCAACGCACGGCGAACGGGCGGCTGGGGCTGGATGTTCTCGTCAAATTCGAGGACTGCAAAGACCGGGCGTCTTGTACCCAGCTCCGAGACTTTGAATTGTCTCCAAGGCATGTCGAGATAGCCAGGATCTTCCTGAAGGTTGGGGAGACCCAAAGTGAGCTTGGCCAATAGCTGAAGCAAGGCAAAATCCCACGAGATCATAGCGATAGTAGAGTTTCGTGTAGGCAGACTAGTCCGGGCAGCAGCCACGCCATACATTGGTAATCGACCGGAAGAAACTTTGAGACTGTAGAGGCCATTGAAAACAGCTGGAATACGTGTAGAGCCCGCAAATTCTGTTCCCCATCCTATCGGCGATCCCTTCAGTGCGAGTAAAGCACCTTCCCCTACTAAAGTAAGCCCACAGACTGATATGATTTCTCTTCCGGGAATGCCTACCTCCTGCAGCTCCGCCACTTGACAACATCCGGTTGTACGGGTTATGCGTGCTACCGTGGATGTTGTTTGTTGTTTCCGCAAGCATCATGCTCTGGGGAGTGTTGGTTTTGCAAAATGGTATGGCGCCTAACGATCGCATGTGACGAACAATCAGGGACTCCGTCGCAGCTGTCTCAGTAGGTCCGAGCCATGAAACATAGCCTGCGGCTGTTTCCCTTCCGGTGATGCGAAAACGATCCATGAAACTTACAGGGAGCCCGTGAAGAGGCCCCTTCAAGGACCCTGTCTCGCGATAGTACTGATCGAGCTGCATTGCAGCACTGATAGCGGTATCGAAGAAAGCATCTGTGAGACAGTTGACAAGCTGATGTGCAATGGCTGCTCGATGGCAATAGGCGCGGACCACTGCTTCAGCGGACCAGATACCAGCATGAATGTGGACAAGTGTGTCCATCGGTGGCGTCTCAGTTATCGTGAGTTCCTCCTGTGAGAGATACCGACGGGGAATCTCCATAACATTGGAACAGTCTTTGACTGTGGGAACTTGTCCATTGGGTATCCGCCATGGCGATGGTATAGCGCTCAGAACACTTGCTCTTTTCGCCGCTGCCCGGCTCTCCCAAGAACCAGGAATCATAGTTATTCCCTCGCAAACAGCTTCTCCAGCGCTCAGATACAGCAAGATGGCGCTGATGATATCCGCGTTGTACGCTTGATCAGATGTTCTGGCAATACTGATGTGTCCTCAGCAGGAGCCATACTGCGAATAGTCGCGAACAAAACGCTGTCTAGAATCACCACAGACCTGACAAAGCCGACGTAAACGTTCCCAGCGGAACAAGGTAGTCACAAACAGCACAACCCCGTCGACCCAGTTGTTTATACCCAAGTGGGCGCGAAGGCTTGTCTTATCAAGTGGGCG
The DNA here is from genome assembly GCF_000836115.1 of Exophiala spinifera. Taxonomy (NCBI): domain Eukaryota; kingdom Fungi; phylum Ascomycota; class Eurotiomycetes; order Chaetothyriales; family Herpotrichiellaceae; genus Exophiala; species Exophiala spinifera. Next base: position 623,256 of record NW_015622518.1, on the reverse strand, counting down.
CTGTCGGATGACTAAAGAGCTTGGTCGGCAAGGGCGCGGAGTTTGGCCATAAGGGAAGGCCGCTACTTAGAATTGATCTCGATCAACTCGCATCAGGCCAAAAATGATACCACATTCTTTATTCTGGATATGACGATAAGTTCGTTTCGAACCCCTGGAGGGCGCATTTCACTACCCAGAATACCATCTGTTCCGACCTAGGACTCCTCCGAGAGTCTTCGGACGGACTAGACATTCCGCATGCGCAAACCCGTGCACCAATACCAGGGCCGCCGCCGATATGTTCTTCATTGTACCGGACTGCAAAAATCCCAAAGGTGACCCTAGCTCAGCACCAGGCACATCCTCGTCCCCTTCTGAAGCACCTAAGCGACAGCGTACCTCTCCTGAAAGCGAAGAAGTAGCTGGCTACTACCCCAGGCGCAATCAAAAAGCGTGCGATCGGTGCCGACTGAAGAAGGCTCGTTGTTCGGGAGGGAAGATTTGTGAAAAGTGCAAGCGTGACGGGGTGATCTGCACCACAAACAGAGAGTCGAAACGAGATCCAACCACGAAACCGCCAAACGCAGAATATGTCCACTTGGTAGAATCGCAGCGGGATGCTTTGTTGAACGCGCTGAGAGCAATCTACGAAAAGGACGCTTCTAAAGACTCTACAATACTCTCAGACGTGTTGAAAGACCTTGGTATCGGGGTGGAAGATCTGAAGAGACTCCCTCGGCGAACAACTGCTCAAGACGCGCCCGTTGATTACGATGATATTGACCTCCACCGAAATGCTGCAGAAATACAGGCGTTATTGGCCGAATGGAATATTCCCATCACACAGTCAGAAACGTCTGCCAACTTTCCAACATCGCCTCAAAGATATTCAAATCAGTCAGGACAGCCGAAAAATAGTGTGCCATTGTCAATGTCTAACTCCTTGCAATACCTTGCTCCTGCGGCTTCGGCAAGCAGTATTGTTGAGGACTTGGACTCAATCACAATGCCAACGTCCGTCAATGACTTTGATGACTGGCTTGTGACAGATAAGTTCGAGGATGACTGGCCATCATCCGTCTCTGGTTATCCCAATGGATAAAGCTGAGTCATGCTTCGGACTGTACGCACATCACGGGGATACCTTTAAATCTTCTTTGTGGGGTCAGCGTCCCGTCAACATTGACTACCATATCTTATGCCCTGGGGACGACTTCCAGCTGATCACAGTGGTCCGTCGTGACTGGGTATGGGCCGTACAGGCCACGATGATCTACCTGAGCTCTTTCACAGTGGAAGTCGGGACAGACCCGTTCAAGACAGCTTTGTTTCTTCCCTGCACCCTTTGGGAACTCACCTTGGAAGTCAAGGGGGCGTTCAAAAATGAGCTCAGCGGCATGCACCAAGAGTCAAGAGTCAGACATGATATCTGAACCCAGAGATAGGCACCCGGGAAAAGGGCTGTTTTATCGGGACAGCGATACTCCAACCCTCAAGTATACAATCTATCGGCGAAGACAGCAAGCCGGAGCTTGTCCTCAGGTGCTACGCCCCGGCAAGATTCTGGTCCGACTGCCCAAGCAGGTCGTGGTTTTTCAGTCACGAGCGTCCATTCTGGTAGTAGAGACCCCGTCAGAAGTGCGTCCAGATTAAACCTTTGTGGGGGACGGAACTCATCTCTGCTCTGAGGAAGAAGTACGGCCAGGAGGCCTGGTCGGAAGTGGAGTTTGGAAGAACGTAGCGCATATTTGCGCGTTACAGAAAGTGTCCAATATTTCAAGCATCTTACCTCGATTTTGTCGGAGGGTCGCTATGTAGCAATTTAAGTACCCTGTTAAATGTCTTGGATCTAAGATCGTCGATACTCCACCGTTCATTCAGTCGTACGGCGGAGCATGTGTTTTCAAGTCCCCCCGCATTCCGAAATCCATAAAATAGTTTCGACGCAGTCAACCAGCAAACACCAGCCAGTCGATCAGCAAAACCAGACTGTGTCCTTTTAATGGGGAAGACATTGACATGAAATACTGTGGCTTCAATTTCCAGCCGCGAGAGACCCGACTCGTGAAAGCAAAAGAGTGAGGTTTTGGCCTCCTCGTGGCCAGCAGGAGTCCCTCTCTCTCGCACATACACTCTCGCGACTCGATCGCCAAACCACCATCATGTCTTCCGACGTCGCGAGCACTGGCGATGGCATAGGCACAAGCGCAGTCAAGGGGGTCTCCACAGTACCTGCGACGAGCAGTGCGGCCTCTACCAAACCGTTCGATGTATCCAGTGCTCTTGCGGCGCTCAGACACGAGAAGAAGAACGACAACCTGCACAGCCTTCCTCCGAACTACACCGTCCAACGCCGGCCGCTGAACCATGCGCCCGTGACCAACATCCACGCCGGCGCTTCCGTGCCCAAGGTCGTCTACGTGTCACAGCGCACACCGCTCATGTCGGCGATCAAGCGCGTCAAGAAGATACTCTCACTCATCGAGAAGCGCGCGATGCAGGCCGCGGGCGTGACCATGGGGGCCAAGGACCGAAGACACAGGCTCAAGACCGCGAACGACGTCATCGTGACGAACAAGGAGGAGGTGCTGGTCAAGGCCAGTGGGCGGGCCATGGGCCAGGCGCTCAAGGTGGGCGACTGGTTCAAGAACAAGGAGCAGGAATATCTGTGCGATGTCGAGGTGCGGACGGGGAGTGCGAGCGTCGTGGACGATATTGTTGAGGTTCCAGCAGACGACAATGACAGCGACGAAGACGACGATCACGAAGGGGAAGAGCCTACCAAGGACGAAACGACCATCGTGTACGGCGAGACGACGTTGGAGATCATGGGAGCAGGTGAAACGAGCTCGGCAGAGCGCACCAGGTCTAGTGGTGCTTCTGCTTCTGGGCAGACGAAGGAATCTGACTCCGGTGTCATCGACGTGCAGAGTCAAGAGAAGAAGAATAAGCCTGCCAGAAGGAAAAAGACGAAGAAGAAGCGGAAGAGGCCGGTTTACGAGGCAGACGAGGTGCCAGAAGCGCGCTTGAGGTGGATCAAGACGGTCGAGGTCGCCATCAAGCTCCAAGGCTGATGATGTCCGGCTCCTTGATCAGTGACTGCACCAGCGTCTCTCTGCAGAAGCTGCCCTCGACGATGAATCGAGACTGTTATTAGAGTTTAGCGTTTTTCCATGATTAAATATGATTGAGGGCCTCTTCTTCCAGAGTTGACAGAGACTGTCAGACTACATGTCCTTCCACTCGTCTTTCAAGGCCTACATCTCATAAACAGACCTTTCTGAGATCTCATGATCTCTCTAATGGTCAAGATGTCCCCAATTACTCATCGCTTTTGCTTCGAATATTGTGGATTGTCATAATCTGTCCAGCATGGATTCATGCTCGACTCGAAATCTTCAGCAAACGCTGACAATGTAAATCTCCCTGTTCGATTGTCTGGTAGACGAGTCGATTACCGCGTGGATGATGAGCGGCGGTGCTTCATACATCGGTCGCCGCTGGTTTTCGGAAAGACACCTTCTCCACTGCGACGTTCTCGTTTCCATGCTCATCCGTTCTGAGCTGGTAAACGTACAATACTAGGACATCACCTTGGATCTATTGCGAGTCAGCCGAAACCGCAATCACGAACGCTGGTCCTTGAGTACATACGTCCATCAAGCAAAAGCTAGGCGTCGTTTCTTCGTCAATTGCTTGCCAGCTTGTGCTGAAAGCTCCTGTGGCACTGCCCGGGTTGACGAAGAACTTCCCTTCTAGCTCATAGGCTTCGAATTTGTGAGTCCCTCCCCAGAGCAGTATATCAACGTCCATCTGTCTTGCGGCGATCAACAGCGCATCCGCATCTCCTTGGGGAATAATGGTATGTCCATGAGTAAAGCCTATTCGGAGGCTACCATGCTGTACAACTTTTGAAAGGGCTAAATTCGAGGTTTCGGTATCGTAGTCACCCTTGACGATGTGTAGATCTGGTGCGATTTGTCTTAGGAAGTCATATGTTTCCTTGTCGTTAAGGTTGCCTAGGCATATAACTTGCCCGATCTTGCCGGGTGTGAGAAGCTTGCGGAACTAGGATAAAGAGCGTCAGACATGGCCCATAGCGTATATATGATGAAACCAACCTTTGCTGGGATTTCCTGGTTCTCTGGTTAGCATGCGTCTTGGAAGTCTTAGTCGCAGCATGGGCTCACCGGTGCTCTATCGGGAATAAACAGGTCACCAATGACCAAGACCAACCGCGAGGCCATGCCTCCTCACGCTGATGAATCAACTAACACTGCAAACGCATGTTTCCGTGCGCAACAGCACGATCAGGGTCTAAAGGAGAGATAATGCGGTACGTTGAACCTGGTCGAGGCTGGAGTGGAGGGTTGCGGCATGCGCAAGTCAATAGATGATGGCCCCGATAGGCAGGTAATCCGAGGGGCGGCACTGGTTACGGCTGGGAGGCTTCTGCCGGGCATCATCCTGTCCTGCCTGTTGTTATTTCTGCAGCTCACTAGCACCACAAACAGAAGTATGTCACCACAGGTTGTACGGTATATGTCTAAGGCATTCTTCTGGTATGATCTCAACAGTCCAGAAGCTTGCAGCGCTTCCTTCTGGCCTCCTTGCGGACTAGAATGTCCAATTTCGTCTTACAGCTTATCGCCCCCAGAAGACAAGCCAGATATCGGACGTTTGATCCTACGGGGTATTTCGATGCCATTCTTTGTATCGCTTCGTGAGATAACATCGTTCCTGAATCTATCTAACCATTGTACACCAATGAAGGAAACCCCTCACAGCGGCTGGACAGCTTTCCCGGAGACAGTCGGTAAAAGCCGTTGATGGCCAACTCCTTGGACACTCCAGTCTTCTGGAGCTGTGAACAGCTCTCAAATGCAGTCATGCGATCCAGAATAGTCTCTTCGTACAGGGACACGATTTCAGTGAAAAATCTATTGTGTTCTGGCAATGCAGCAAAGCCCCTTCACAATGAATCAAGCTTTCCATTGTTTCTTCCTTGACAGGCGCCAACTCGGCGTTGGATTCCTCAACAGTGTATTCCAAGGACGCCTAGGAACGTCTCCCGAAACTTTGGCTTATGAAAGGGACGAGCCATTGCCGGCAAATTCATGCGGGGGCAAAAGAGCAGTATGAAATCTGCTGGTTGCAGCCTATCAATCACAGACGGCCCTTCTTCACGAATCCCAGGGTGATAAATGATACACAGCGGGTGCAATCACAGCAAACAACATTGCAAAAACGACTACCTGCCATCGATTCTATGGATGATGTCCGTAAGCGGAATCTGAACATTTGAGAGCCGCCAATGGCATATCGATAAGCCAGGTCTTTGTATCTGTGCATACCTAGGTATGCCCATGTTCACCGACGAGGTACAACGGGATCGAGGAAATTGTCAACACTAGATCTCGTGCAAACTTGCAGTCATGTTATTGACTGCTCAACGCTTGGGGAAGCCATGCAGCATTATCAATGCACATCCAGTCAAAAATCAGAGGGAATATACGTTGTCGGAACAGAGGCTCAACGTGCTCCCCATCTGCACCCAAGCACAGACCCGAGATCTGGGACTTCTTGAGAACGGGTGAACACAGCGTCCCGAGCGGGCGGGACTCGCTCGAGTTCCTCATTGGAAGGCTCGGCGACGCCCCCTATCACTCTATCAAACTCGACGCTATAACTGCATCCTTCCACTCTTCGTCGAAAATTCGAGCACACGGGGCCAATATAACGGCCCTTCACATTGGGCTGAGTGAGCTGATGCGCATTCAGGATATCTTTGTTCGGAGACCAGTCCACTCACACACCTACCTTGACTTTTCGCGTTTTGCACTGGCAGCAGCCATTGCGGGACTTGGAATGACAGGCCACTATGGCGGGTGTTCGGCGCGAGCTACATTGAGAGTGTCGCTTGACGGGAACGAACAAAAGATGAGGCACTTGGCCACATTGTGCCGTTTATGCGTCCTTGAGAAGTGGGAACAACCTTCCCATGTGTCCCACATGCTCGGTCTACTACAGCACTGCTTCTCGCAAGAGAAGAGTGTGGCACAGCGAGGGCGTCAATCTCAACTATACATTGGTTATTGCAATGAGCCGAATCTCGAAGAGGACTAGTGTACGATGCTCCGCATCCGACTTTCCAATTACCCCGTACTTTTAATCTGGCACCAGGTATGTCTTGTGACCATGCTCTTCTGTATCCCTGCTACAGTGAATCACAGTAAGCGAAGATGCAGCATGCAGTGAAAATGCGGGTAAGTGAATGAAATTAACTTGGATGCTGTGAAAGACAAACATCTTGCTCTCGATATATAAATTCTTCCCCGGGACGTTGAACCGGAATGGAAGTCTCAGTCTCGCCCTGCTATTTGGTTCATGCTTTCTCACTTTTCTTCTCACACCCATCATCATGAAATTCTTCACCTCTGTTGTGGCTGCAATAGTGATAGGCACAAGCAAGTCAATTGCTTGTCCTTTTCATGGAATACCTACCGGCGATTTGCAGCCATCAATCGACAAGGTCCTAGAGCATCTTAGTTCGCAGCATCTTGCATCCCATGTCAGTACCGCAATCAAGAATGTGCGAGTCTTCGACGGGGAGAGGATGACCGGACCCCAGACGATCTTTGTCGACAGTGGCAAAGTTGCACCTTATAGGCCTCACCAGAAGGCGGATTTGGAAGTCGACGGCACCGGCAAATTTCTTATTCCAGGGCTCATCGACAGCCATCTCCACATCGAGACGTTGGATACCCTTGAAATCCTGTCGTCCTATGGCGTCACTACGGGGATGAACATGGTGTGTCGAAATTACACACTCTGCTCCGCTCTTGCAGAGGTTACCGGTCATGCTCAGTTTCTCACTGCAACGGCTGCAGCCACTATCGCCGGTACCGGCTCGCCCCTTCTCGGATCAACAAACAGCGCCATACACCCGGGCGACAATGTTACCAAATACGTTGATGACCAGTTCTTCACAGGATCACCAGCGACTTGGTTGAAAATCGTTGACCAACCAGGCGCAAACGGCCTCACACAAGCCCAGATGAACGAACTGACCAGGGCGGCACGCACACTCGGATATTACTCAGTTACGCATGCCACGTACCTCGAGACATTTACGAAAGCAGTGAAGTCTAAGACGGAAATCTTGCAACACATCTCTGGTGACAAGGCCTTGCCCAAATCTCTCATTCAGCAGATAGTCAGCAATAAGCAGATTGTCACTCCCACCATGGCTATCTTCCGTGTCGGTAAAAACCAACCTCTACTCCAGCAGATTCTTCGCCAGGGCGCAAACGGTACAGCAAATTTCACAACGGTGGTCGAAAATGTCAGGGCATTGCATCAAGCAGGCATTCCTTTGCTCGCAGGCACGGATTCGGCCGCACTGCCGCAATTTAACATCAGCATGCCGTACGGCCTAGCTCTGCACTGCGAGTTGCAGTATCTTGTTGAGGCAGGACTGACTACGACCGAGGCGCTTCGTGCTGCAACCGTGATTCCCGCGCTAACTCAGAGACTGTCTGGTAGAGGCAAAATTGCTCCGGGTCTGCGCGCGGACTTGGTCCTGCTCAACTCAAATCCACTGGTCAACATTTCGAATACTCGAGACATCGCCAGAGTCTGGGCAGCAGGGATCGAGTCGAAGTATGTGACCAGGAACTTGACTCGACAATGTTCAACTTTGAACATTGTTCCATTCGCCTAAAGAGCTGTCCGTTCCCTACTTAGAGAGCAGTCATCAAGGTCATTGTTGTAGTGGCCAAGAGACTCATATGGTCTAACCTTGGGGATTTGAAGCCAGTGGACGCTGACCGAGCTGGGGAGACACATCTCTTCGAGCCAAGAATCCAGTTCAAGTACCTACTGTATATCTGTCAATGCAATACCCCTCCCCTTAATCATTATCATATGCCCATAATTCGTACATCATAGCGCAGACTTCGTCAGCATCCACATGTCCGGGGTGCCAATGATTTGTCCGTTGTATATATATGGCTTAGGCGGAAGCTTGTTGTTGGCTCCCCTCCTTTACCTCGGGCTTACAACCCTCCGGCTTCTGCCTTTTATGCTCCATACCTTGCATCCAGGTCATCAAGCGAGGTCAGGGCCATGTTGTCGTACTCGCACAGTCAGCTTCCCTTGCTTCCTCTGACCACTGATGATTTGATCACCCTCTTAAGTTGCGTTTTGGTTTCTCTCATAAGTCCGTCCAACTGCATACCATCGCACAAGCCGAGTATCGCCTCCCTATTAATTACCCCCTCACACCATGATACACGCAAATACTCTTGGTGGCTTTGTGGGATATGAGTAGTCTTCGAGGGAAGTCCGACTGCTCTTCTCGCCACTCGTTAACGCTCGATATGCCTTCTTCTTCATCTGTTTGCAATATTGCCGACAACCTTGCATTCATGTAGCGCTATATGCCAATTCGGTTCCATCGCAATACAGCATTCTTCATTCTGCTCGACATTAACAGCTCACGGCTCAATTGTATCTGGAATTTTATCGAGTTCTATGGGTAACCTTGGCAAATCCAGCAGTGGGTGCAGCTTGTGCCGCAAGCGAAAGATCAAGGCAAGTCATCCCTCAGTGATGCATCTTTATACTGACATACTCAGTGTGATGAAGGTAAACCAGGCTGTAGACGATGCGCTCAGATACATAAGCCATGTCCGGGCTATCGGTATCAAGTCCAATTGCAGATCATACCCAATCGCACGTCCCTAGAGACAGCATTGCCCGAGCCAGAGAGATCAGTTGGCTCAAACTCATTACAGACATATGACGCTTGGGCATTAGGAGGCCAGGTCAAGGCACAAGATCATTCTTCGAAACTCTTGGTCCAGAGAGCAGGGTATGATCAGCATTCAATTTCGCATCCGCCACGCTACGATATCCAACATCAGTCGTTGTGCTTCTTCCTCAATCTGTTCTGCTTCCAGGCAGGAAGACTCTATTCCTTTCCCGTGCTTGATTTCTTACCAGACTTGATTCAGAAGTCGGAGCCAGACTCAGGCATCTATCAAGCAGCAACAGCTGTGTCACGGCTGACATTGGCGGATCGGTACAGTGGGCGCGACATTAGGCTTCAAACCGGGCGTGAATATGGTCGCGCTTTAAGCGTGACCAAGGCCACAATCCGCAATTCTGTCGCCCCCATCCAGGACGAGACTGTCCTCGCCGTCTGGCTTCTTGGGCTCTACGAGGTCGGTCGGTCCTATTGAATGAACGTGTAGCGTACTGACAATCCTAAAGCATATCAGTGTTCTATTATCACATGGGAGGAGGTCAGTTGACTCCAAGAACGCAGATGAAGAATGGCTATCGCATTTGTCGCACGTTCGGGATGCATTGCGTCTATTGCGTCTTCGGGGGATGTCACAATTCACGAATCGTCGCTCAGAAAAGATTTTCCGTATCTTCAAAGCTGCCATCGTAGGTATTCGCTGCCCACCGGAAGCATACCTACTAAATATATTCAAGCAAATGCGGTTGTTGATCTTGACCCCTATCACCTACAAGGATTTTGATGAGCTGGACATTGACGTATTCAAAGAAGAACACGGTAAGCGAAACCGACGACTAAAGTTTCAGATTCCCGTGCCAATTCCCAGAATTCTAACTCATATCTTTCTGTTTCATAGAGTTCGTGCCTTCTCAAACAGCCAATAGAGCCACAGCGTATTTTCATCGCGTTGCACGGCTTCTGGAGAAGATCAGAGGAGTCCTCGCTCAGCACACTGCGAGCCGACCCCCAAAGACAAGCTCTGGGAACGAATTGCTCAACTACGGAGAGTCTCTTGACGAAGGCATGGTCGATTGGAGCAAAGACGAACCTGGCTGGGATATTTTGCACGTACAGTCTGGCACCGCAGGCACGATGTGGTCGTTGTATCCTTCTCATGCGCAATTCTATTTCTACAGCTTTTGGGTCTATCTTTACTGGATACGATTCCTATCTGCTCGGGTCAAGCTTTACGAAGGCCTAATTGAATTGCAGAATGTTTTGAACGCTCGACAAAGGGACGCCATGGAGGCCGAGTTGAAGATTGCCGGGTATCGAAACATGATCCAGATTACAGCATCCGAGCTTGTCTGGCTGACCGCCTACGCTCTAGGAGATGTAACGCCTCTAGGAAGCTTTAACTCCTCTGTTTCTGGACGAAACCCAGGGAGAGGATTTCAAGAAGTCAATGTGGTAGCTGCAATGCAGCTGGTCATACCATTGAAGATGCTGCAAAGGTCTGAGTATCCAACGGCAGCGCAGAAAGGAGCGATAGACCTCGCCCTTGTTCATATCGGCGATGGGTTCAGAAGACAACCAATAATCATGGCGTAGTTGACTGTGAGTCCGGGGAATTGAGTAGTACTTCACCTGGCATGTTATACGATACCGAGGGAGGGCCGAATGGTTGGTAAATATTGAACCATGACCAGAAGACCATGCACCCCTGATGGCTTCAGAGAGAAGGACATCTCTACTACCATGCAGACATCTTTAGAGTATAGAAGTAGGCGTTCAGGCAGGCATTTCAAGCTGGTCGTGCTGGCATAAAAGTTTGCTTGAACTACATTGAGCCACATGTACTCTGTATGTGATGCTCCAACGTATATCACTACGGTGAAACCTAAATTCGGAAGCGTCATCCATGCGTCATGTTGGCCCTTCTCCGCATTGCAATAACTTTGAGACAATGGGCACAGATCTCCATACCAGAAGCGTCGTGCCTCTTTGTTACCACACAGCAATCCCAGCATGGCTACGCTCCAAGGCTCTGGTATACCCAGAGTGAAGCTGGAATCCGTTCCCGATATTAACATAAAGCCAGAACCCACCGAGGACACCCCATCGCCTTACGTCGACGAGGATGAGGAGATGTACGATGAGGACACAGGCGATTTGGACTTCTCTCAGGCGCAGCAACAGCTATGGACAAGTCATATACCCAAGACGCTATGGGAGGCACTTTCGAAAATGCAGGATGAGGATGAGATTGAGATAGGTACGATACGGGTGGAAGGGCCCGAGACAAACCCCTCAAGAGTATGTGCGCCGCCGATGATTTCAATGGCACGGCAGGCTGACTAGAACTGCAGGTCAGCATGCTATTAAAGCCACTGCCTCAGCTCGCAAATGAGCCTAAAGAATACATCTTAAATATCCCGCCTCCCGAGAAACTTCGAGTTCGACGACCGGGCCAGGCTTTTGTTTTCTCCGAGAAAGATCTGCCTGGCTACAAACCGCGCGCCTTTGCGTGGGACGAGATTGACGAAGAGGGAAATCCGGGCCAGGGAAGGTCGTACTTGTATGAAAGACACAAGCGCGAGCTGAAAAAGAAGGAGAATAAAGGTCGATTCATCCCATATGCACGACGACCGATCCCCAAGCAGACTGCTGTCACCGGGAATGTAGCCAGAGAGTTTGAGGCGATCCCGGTCAAGAATGATGAATATTTCATAATCGAAAACAAGAAAGCGGAGCAAATGTTGAGGCCACCTGAACGAGAGACCGCTGTGTTTGATCCAAAGAAAGACCCTTCGAAACACCACATACCACTTATGACGATGACCGACAGAGCGAACGCCTTGAGGGTAGGAATTCCCAACCCCTACTCCCCGTTGGATCCAGCTAACAGCAACAGAATGCGCAAGCGAGGAAACAAGCACAAAAGGACAATCGTGCTGCTCGTGTCGACAAACATGTGCTTATTGATAAGCTCCTTGATTTGTTCAAACAACATCGTATCTGGGGTCTGCGGGATCTCAAAGCGAAGGTAAACCAACCAGAAACATATCTGAGGCAAACACTGGACGAAATTGCTTTCATGTGGAAGGCAGGCGACTTCAATGGCAAATGGGAACTCAAGGACGAATACAAGAGTTCAGATCCAAGATTGCAGAACCCAACCGGAGTGGTAGCTCCAAAGGTTGAGGATTCTGACATGGACAAATCAGGCCTAGACGACGACGATAGCGACGTCTTTGAAGACGTCAAGGATGTAGGGGGGTTCTAGTTGACTTTGCAACAGTGAACCCCAGGCGTGCCGATTGAATCGGATCGGCTACAGAGCAGAGTCTTGGACGCGGCGCCAACGCATAGATTCAACCGGAGTTGTTGATTACGAAACATCACGGATTGGGCAAGGATTAAGAGGATACCCCCGGAGGCTACATGCTCTTGAACGCGGTACGAATTGGGCTGTTGCATCTCTTGCAAGGCGGTTATGGCGTTCCATTCCACTTACTCGGTTCTGCCTCGAGGGAGGGTTGAAGGCCATCAGAGATGTTGCTTTGCATTGCTTTGGGAAAGGCCGTGTCTCTACGTAACTAGCAGCACTTTGGTAGAGTACCAACCTGGTGTTCATAGGATTAGACTCAATACATGATACCCCCCATACTTTCTGCTTCGACAAGAAGCTCTTCTGTTCAAGATAGAGTTCACGAGCAGCAACGAAAGAACCAATCTTTAGGGTCTCCCAGCAAACGAGGCTTGCTAGAAGGCATTTGGAGGAGAGGAGGAATGGTCGAGACAGAAAGAAGTACGGCGGAGCATAGGGAGGCATCAATGCTTTCCAGGCACTGTACCCAAGGGAATAGGCGTCTTATCCTGGTAGAATCTAGACAGACAGCCTACAACGTCTACACAGACAGCTGGGTGCTTGTCAAATAGATGCCCCAGCAGACCAATTGTATGTTTCTTCCCCAGTCGGTCGGGCACCCTGGAAAACTTTGGTTACACCCAACGAAGTCCAACATCTCGACGACGAACACTGGCATGGAGACTCTACCCCTGATCTGATCCAGTTGTGGTAGTCGAAGCCTCAGGATCCGCGGTTCAGCTTCTAAGATTAGATCCACGAGGAACTGGTGGATTGTATGGCAACTAGAGAAGTCTACATCGGACAGCGCCGCTCGTACGGCGGCGCTCTCTGCACAGTCCGGTACCAAGGGCCACTCCCGGGACTGAAGGGCGAATGGATCGGTGTTGAATGGGACGACCCTACGCGTGGGAAACACGACGGGCAGCAGGAAGGCATACGGCTGTTTGAATGTCTGTCGCCATCTCCCACGGCGGCATCATTCATCCGACCATCGAGAACCCCAGACTCAGAACGAACGGTCCTCGAGGCGATCAAGTTCAAGTATGCGCCCAAGCAGCCGTCCCCGTCGGCCAATGGCGCCAGGGGATCCGCGGAAGCGATTGCAATATCCGGGAAGGTCGTCGAGGAAGTGGGCTTTGACCGGATCCAAGCTCAGCTGTCGGTGCTGGCGGACCTGAAGATTGTGCTGGTCGATGAACTCGTAGTCTCGGGGGTGGCGAGGCGCGGCGCGTCGAGCGACGAGATCAGAGCCGCGCAAGAGGAACTCGCGAGCACGTGTCCGAACTTGGTCGAGCTCGACGTCGGGTGGAACGCAATCGAGACGTGGGCGGACGTGGGCGACATTTGCGCGCCGCTGAAAAAGCTGAAGATACTCAAGGCGAGCGGACTGCGACTGCGCTCTTTCAAGGCTCAGGTAAGCCCCTCCGATGGAGCGGAGAATCCGTTTCGAAACATCGAGGAGTTGCATCTCGGCGAGTGTCTCCTCTCCCCCGAGCAGATTGTCCAGATCCTCTCGCCGTCATCCGGCGGCGGCGGTGGTGAGTCCACGGCATTCCCGAACCTGAAGACCCTGGTCCTCTCATCGAACAACTTGCACTTTTTCGTCAAGGGAAAAGGCCCGGAAGGGAGAACGCCGAGCGTGACGACGGTCGTCCTGGACAACAACAAGTTCGAAGACCTGAGTTCGCTACCGAACCTGGTCGCATTGTTCCCCAACATGTCGTCGTTGTCGTTGCAGGGCAATTCAATATCAAAGTTCAATCTGGACGGTCTACGAGGGTCAGACTCGATCAGATTCGAAACCCTCGAAACACTCAATCTGGCGCGAAACGACATACCGGGTTACGATTTCGTCGACGGCCTGCCTGGACTGTTCCCCAACTTGACGAACTTGCGGATCTCGAGAAACCCTCTGTACGAGAGCGCGGTGCACGGAGAGGAACGTGACGAACAGGATCTGGAACAGAGACGGCACTCAAGAACGGTGGACTCGACAAACTATTATCTAACGCTTGCCAGGGTGCCTGGGCTGAAGTCGTTGAACTATACGACCATTACGGACCGGGACAGGGAGGAGGGCGAGATCTATTATCTGTCGGTCACGGAGAAGGAAATCATTCCTCTTCTCGAGGCGTCAGGCGACGAGAGACACGCAGCGCGCAGCGCGGAAGACGTGGAACAGCGCGCGAGGAAGGCGCGGAGGGCGTATCCGCTCTACACCAGCCTGTGCGCGAAGTACGATCGCGAAGATGTCATTGCGCGATTCGTGGAGGAGAGGATTCAGGCTGAGCGACGGGGGAGAGACGGCGCGTCGAAGGCAAAGGGACAAGTGTCGGAGCTGGACAGTTACGCTCCTGGAACGCTGGGATCTAGACTCGTCGAGGCGCACTTTTACATCCCACTACCATTCGCCTCATCGTCTACGATAACATCAGAGAGCGGCGCGACCAAATCGCAGTGGGTGCCGCAGAAGACCGCGTATCAGCGGTTCCTGCCCACGACGATCTCCGTTTATAGACTTAAAGCACTGTTGGCGAAGCAATTCGGAATGCCGGCGTTGCAGTTCAGGCTAGTCTACGAGTCTCACGAGTATGACCCTGTCGAGCCGATCTCGCGAACAACACGCCAAGACGGCATCGCAGGGAAGAACTGGGATACCTGGGGTGATTGGGACGTGGATGACGTTCAGAGCGGCGGCGGCGGTGGCGAGGAAGAGTCCGCCGGCCACGACGACGTGATGAATGAGTCCAACAACGACGCGGCGCAATTGTCTCCTTCGGCCTTCATCGTCCGCCAAGGGCAGCGGTTCAAGAAGCGCGAGACGGAGATCCTAGACGGTATGCGTGCCTGGGGTGACTTTCTCGACCTGACGGCCGCGGATGGGTCGAGGAGAAGAGACGTGCGAGTGAGAGTTGAACCTCAGTTACGCTGACGCGTACTGTCGGGCGTAACCTCCGATACACAAACGTACAAAAAGACGTGGAAACAGATAGATTAATAGCTCATTGAGTTTTCATGGTGTTGGTACAGTCGGGTGTGTGACTTGCTTGCTACTTTTGGTATGTGCAGAGTAGGGTATTGTAAGAAAACAGTCCTGCATCATAGCCGATGGCAACCAGGCGAAGAAGAAGAAACATTCATCTCTGAAGAAAAAGGGGGAAAGGAACAGCGGCACACACACCACACGCACGAGCCCTATGCGGTACAGCCCCAGGTCAAAGCACCGCCCGTCAAATGTCGTCAAGCTTGACCTTTTTCTTTCGAAGATCCTGCACGGGAACAGCTCGAGTCGATTCGACGCCGCTGGCAATTCGGTTCGCTCTGTCGTCTTCCTCGGCGGACAGCTCGAATCTCCGCATGCGCTCGCCGATCCGGCTGTCAATGACCATGTCGCTCAACCATATCTGTTCCGACTCGTCCCCTTCTTTCCGCGGCTTGCGGATGGATTTGTGCCAGTACACTTCTTCCGACTTAAGAAGTTGCTGCTGTTCCCATTCTTGACTCGGGCTGGTACTGGCGGCGTCAAGTTCAGGCGCTCTTGTAGCCACCGGGATTGCATCGAGGTCTTCAGCGCTGCTCAGTGATGACGAGACCGACGAACCATGCTGGTACGGTCGGTAGTTGGCCAGTACGATGGCTGCCGTGTCACGACCAATCTGGTCCGCCAGATGTCGTCGGTTGAGGAAATTGTATATCCTCTGCGGCGTCTTCAGAAAACCTAGCAAGTGCTGTTGGTGGATGGGCTGGGACGGTTCAAAGGTCCCGGGTATGTGTGGAGATGGGGATGCCTGTGAGTACTGAACGGTCGAAATGTACGCGAAAGGCGGTGACGGTTTCTTCTTTTCTTTCTCCTTTTCCTTTTCCTTTTCTTCCTCGGCTTTCTTCTCTGACTCTGCGTTCGAGGCTGTGGTTGGTGTGGCTGGCTCGTTGCTTTGAGCTCCGGTGGAAACATGGATGGGTGATGACTCCGACTCTAACTCTGCCTGTGGTGGCGGAATGGGTTCTTCGACGGGACCTAACCAGCCTTCATGCAGACCTCTTATGTACTCCTTCCACGTATGTCGACCAAGAACTAGATCACCACGAGTGACGGGCTCGGAGACGACACCCATTTTCTCTCGGATCAGACCAATGGCTGTCTCGGCGTCCATGTCTTGCTCTTCCTTCGTCTCAGGTCCTTTCTCGCCCTTCTTCCGCCGTAGCCTTCTGATTTGCTCCGCCGTTCCGTATCGCACATCGCCTTCCTTTCGTCCTTCGATCACATCATAGTCCATGGCCGCAGCGACCAACACCGGCTTGACGTACTCCTTGAAATACTGCCTGGACGGGCTGATCCCGTCTCCAGGCGGAGCAGACAGGAACACGGTCAATTTTCGAGGCATTTGATTGACGGGTAACGGCTGTTGAGCGATGTGAGCTACCAGATCGCACCACTTTTTCTGCGCCTTCTTCTTCTCCCGCTTGTCATAGAGCACTGCTGCCGTCCAACCGCCGGTTATGGTAAGGAAGATCATCCAGTTCCGTGACGGTAACTTGAATCGGAAGTTGGGTATGCCTGCCCAAAGTCAGTCACCCATTGACTTGAACCTGAACGAATGTTGATTGACTTACCCATCATGCGGAAGACTGGATTCTGCTTCGGCGGTGGTTTTGGCGCTTCATATTGAGCACCACCGGGAAGGGTGTCTGCTTTTGGAGGTTCACTCATTGTTCTTTGAGTGCCGCAAGCTGTGGCAGGTCGTTACAGCCCGTGCTTGTTCTGTCGTGGATCTCAAGGGCAGATGGGCACATGCTCACATGCTCACGGATTGGGTGCAGCTCACCGAAAAAATGTAGGCGATGGTCGCTTAACCTTCCAAGAACTGACAGTTCGGCGTAACTCACCGGCACTGCGGGGAGCCAGACTTTGGGGATGGTGAAGCCTACAACGCTCTAACTAACTCGAGCCTTACAGCTACTGTACCTTAACCCGGCCTCACTAGCCTCACTAGCCTACGAAAATGAGGTGTTCAAGCGGCGACCAAGCACATGGTGCAAAGCCTTAACAATACAGGTATCGTTGCTGGTGAAGGGTGCAAACCATCGCACCTAGTACAGCGCCATCAATGTAGTATCCGGTCTTCGGTTTGTGCTCCCTCAGTAGCACACTTCCTAGTACTAGCCGGTCGATGGTCAAAGCTAAGGAGTAACACTGTGAGGAAGATGTCAGTGTCACTGCATGTGATTTTGGCCGTACGAGACACGCCAGGATTGACCGATATGTCTCTGTATTGCCGGGATCCTCTTTGCTTCGCCGGTAGAGGTGTGATGGAAGCGTGCTTATCCCTGTTAACCGATTCATGGGCGTTACTCAGGTAGTAGTGTGAGAACCAATGGCCGCCATAGGGTGCCTGGGCCTGGTTTCAGGGAGTTGCTTTAAGCTCCCACGCAGCAGCTTAGTGCCCGTGGCGGGTGGTGGCCTCCTTGGAAGCTAGATTCACCAGACCCGTATGTGACCTGTTCTCTGAACTGCCAACTGCCCCTGCGCACCCTTTTCCTCGACCCTGCGCCCTTTTTTCTCTTGAACAGCCACGCCACTTCCTCTGCTGTTGTCGATATCTCCTCTTTGCATCTGCAAGTAGCGACACAGAATACTCTTTGCTTGTAGAGAGCGGGTTCCACAACACACCGCTCTTGCCTTCACCTCCTTCCGGCGACAAGGCGAGACACCGCTTGTTCTCGATTTGAACCCCTGCAACAACAGGCGAACCAGCGAACGACGGCCTGCTTTCTCCTAACTTGCGTTGTCTGTTTCTGGACAATACACGTTGGAGGTCCGATCAACGCTTGTCACAGTGAAAGTCTCAGAAGACCAGCGTATCTTCGTCATGGAGGCCGATAACAACAACAACAACCTCAACAACAATAACCCTAACAACAACAACCGGCTGCGTCTAAACTTTCAGTTTGACAACCAGCACAATTTCGATGCAGCCAATGCCCGCATGTATCCAACCACTCCTTCTACCTTTCCACAGCCGATCTATGGTGGGCAGCAGCAGGAGTACCCTGGGGGGATGTTGTCTCCCAACCCTGCAACGAACAATGGATATTTCATGAACCAAGCCTTCTCCCCCCAAGCGCAGCAGGCACAATATCAGCAGCAATACCAATATCAGACACAGGGTGGCTTACAGTCCCCCCAGCCCGCCTACCAAGCCAACGCCCGGCCGTACATGGCCAATACCAACAATGATGGAACCAATGGTCTGATCCAACAATTTTCGAATCAAGATCTGGGTGCAACACCACGCAGCGCTAATGTCAATCGAACCCCATCGCCCGCGAACGCACGCCCGCGAACCGCTGGTGATGGCAGACAGGCACCGAACCCATACCAGAGTCACCTTGCACCCCCCATGCCTAGACCGGCCCCAAAGCCTGAGGAGGAAGAGCAGCCAAACCCACGCAAGTACTCTGACAACGTCATCAAGAGGGGGACAGCTGCAAAACAGTTGGTGAACAGCTTCTTCCAGGAAAACATCGAACGAGCAAGAGACCGGAATAGTCGTGCCAAGGAGTTGGACGCTGTTCTCAAGAATCCTAGTGTCTCTGACATTGAGAAACAGAAGGAGATCAACACGCTGGCACAGAAAGAAGCTCGATTCTTGCGGTTTATTCGGACTAGAGAATCTCCCCAGAACTTCACAACAATCAAGGTTATTGGGAAAGGTGCATTTGGAGAAGTCAGACTGGTGCAGCGCAAGACGGATGGCAAGATCTATGCTCTGAAGTCTTTGATAAAATCTGAGATGTTCAAGAAAGACCAACTAGCTCACGTTCGAGCCGAGCGTGATATATTGGCTGATTCCAAGGACAACCCGTGGTTGGTCAAGCTCCATGCTTCCTTCCAGGACTCGGCCTTCTTGTACATGCTGATGGAATTTTTGCCTGGTGGCGATTTAATGACCATGTTGATCAAGTACGAGATCTTTTCGGAAGATATCACCAGGTTCTATATGGCTGAGATTGTCATGGCAATCGAGGCTGTTCACAAACTGGGATTTCTTCATCGGTAAGTTGAACAGCACGATATACTCTTGTTCCAAACTGATGAGCCACATAGTGATATCAAGCCTGACAATATCCTGCTGGATCGAGGTGGCCATATCAAGCTGACTGATTTTGGCCTCTCAACAGGCGGTCGGAAGCAGCACGAAAATTCCTATTACCAAGCACTTCTGAAGTCTAACGCAAACGACAAGTCAGGCAACCGGAACTCGATGGCACTCAATGAACAGATCAACTTGACAGTGAGCAATCGTGGCTTGGTCAATACCTGGAGAAAATCTCGGCGACATATGGCCTATTCCACCGTAGGCACACCTGACTACATTGCCCCAGAAATTTTCCTCGGTCAAGGCTACACTTACCTTTGCGATTGGTGGTCTGTCGGGGCAATCATGTTTGAATGTCTTGTTGGCTGGCCTCCGTTCTGCGCCGAGGACACTCATGACACCTACCGCAAGATTGTCAACTGGCGTGAATCTCTTTACTTTCCCGACGAACTTGTGTTGGGACGTGATGCTGAAGATATGATCCGAAGGTATGCTGAATCAAGCCGCCTCCATATAATTTGCTGACAATTGTAGCTTTCTCTGTGATGCCAACGACAGATTAGGGAAAGAAGGAGGAGCACACGACGGGGCCTCGCAGATCAAGAAGCATCCATTCTTCCGGGGTGTTGTCTGGGATCAGCTAAGAAAGATTCGAGCACCATTCGAGCCGAGATTATCCTCCAATATTGATGTCAGCTACTTCCCCATCGATGAGATTCCGCAGGAGGACAATACAGCTATGCATCGTGCTCAAGCCAAGCAGGTCTTGCCCGAGCAAGATGCCGAGATGAGTCTGCCATTTATTGGATACACCTACAAAGCATTCAACGCCTTCCAGAACTCGTGATGAACAGACAGGGTCTATACGTCAAGAGTATGGGCACTTTTGAAGCATGGACGGTTTCTGCGGCCAACGACACGATGATGATATGCATGTTGCAAGAGAAAGCCGGCCACAAAAGCATCACAGCAGGAGTTCGTAGACAGCTAAGAAAAAAGCAGGCTCGTTCGAGCCGTAAAGCGTACCAACGAGCGATAGTATTTTGTTTGAGCTGTGAACCCATTTACAGACTCGTACACGGGTCGTCTTGGTCTATTGGAGAAGCGCCATGGAAGTCTTCGTTTTGACGCAATGATAACAAGCCGCCAGTATGACTTTTGAAATGTTCCAACCACCCTGTTTTGTGATTGTCTCGAGGAATCCGCCCCCAGTTTGAGTGTGCTTCTTTGGCTGACGTCACTCCCTCTGCCACCCCTTTGGTCGCGATTCACGAAGCATAGACAAATGTTGCCGAGATAATCCATATCAACGAAACCTCAATAAATCTTCGTCGCTTTTGACTAGTCATAACAGAAGTCCTATCAAACAAGAAGAGCCTCATTTTCAATCATGGACGTGAGTACACTTTGAGCGTACGCTTTGCGTCATGTTGTATCCAGAGCACTGATACATTGCCCTACGAGAACAGGTATTCTATGCCTATACCTATGGAACAGCTGGCTGGTTGGGCATACAAGCCGTCCCATTGATTGCGATGCCCAAATTAGTTATCACAGTGTTAGCCAGCGGTGCTTTACATCAGACGACCGGTAAGCACATCCATCGGCAGTGCTCACCGGGCATAGACGAACGACAGCTCACACATAGAATGCATGAGCAGAGCTTGAGGTTTACTTCAGCCGATCGCTGGGGTTTGCTCTATTGTTGATCGCATTGATTGTCCTGTTCTTCACGGGCACAGTACCATTGTCATCGAGCATCACAGAGCCGGTCAGTCTAGAGGACAACGACCCCAAAGCACCGTATGCTTTGCCAATCCTGCGTATCACCACGTTCTTCCATGCGCTGAGCATGATCTACTGCTATGGGCGATGGATCAACTACCGACAGACTGGTTATCTACTTGGGACTATCGGGTACGCAGCAATGGCGAGCTTCGGCTTGTGGTGTGTGGTTTTCGGGACCTCGACAGGCAGAGTTTCGAAGCGGACAGGAGCAGACAAGCGCATGGCAGGATTCCCGTTCAAGAACTCAAGTGCGTATGACAAGAAGAAGGACCGGAAGATGGGTTGAATGGCTGAGGGAGAGAGGGTGCGTGTAGGCACATGTCTAGCGGAGCCAGTGCACTGCGGTGAATGACTTTGGCGGGTCTGCTGTGTTAATACTTCACCGTATATGATTACCTAACAGTCTCGTGTATCTCATCACGTGCAGTCACGCTTTCCGTTACCTGCCTCTTACAAATTCCCTCGAATTTCCCAATCTCACTCTCAGGCTCCCTCGCTCGTCGCCGCTTTTGCTTCTCAATAATTTCCTCCCAAGTTCCACCTCGCGATTGCGTCCTGCACCTCGCTGCGATAGTGAAATTCGGCAAGGGTTCTGTCCAGCCATGGATGCAGAGGCTCTGCGAAACTTTGCGGTGTCCGCGCAGCCTCTTCAATATCCCCCCTACAACGACTCGAATGCCCCGCGAACTGCTCAAGAGGTAGCTGCCGCAGCTGCGGGCTATGCTCCTGCCGACTCAATCGACCCCAATATCTCGGCCTACGATGTGAACGCGGAAGTGCAGAACGAGGATCCGGCATCACAAACACAAGAACACCACGATCATGGCCACGACCAATCGACCTCACACCGAGTACACACACTCTCTCCACCCCAGACGCGCCACACGCGATCATCTCAAGATCTGACTACGGCATCATCAGATGACAATGTCGTCAGTCACGGTCCACAGGCAATCGATTTTCAGGATCATCAAGTCTTTGGACAAGCATCCTCGCAAAATGACTTTGTCTGGAAGAACTCTTCGTCGGCTTTTCCCAACGGCACACCGCATTCCAGCGCAAGACTAGTCGGAAAACAGGCTCCGGTCTACAGTACTCCACAAGGCCTCGTCCATTCGGACCCTTGGTCGGCACATTATCACGATCCAATGCAACTAGAGACACCCACTTCGAATCTGGATCAAGACCTCGATCCTGCAGTGGCTGCAAACCCCTTCAGTGACACATTCCCTCTGATCCCAAATCCTCCCGACCTCGAAGCCTGGCGCGAGAGGCTCTTCAACATCACCGAACCTCTTGTCTTGTCGGAAGAAGAATACTTGACCTACTTTCCCCACGTGGACAACATCTATTCACACCGATCTACTCAGAAGTACAAGCGTAAACCATTTGTAAGCCACTATTGGGATTGTCGTCTGAAGGGCAGACCTAGCGGCACCCCGAAGAGCACGGATCCCAACAAGAAGAAGCGCAAGCGCCAGGCCCGTGAACGAGATCTATGCGATGTCAAAATCAAAGTGACGGAATACTTCGGTACCGATCAAGCGCAAGAATTGGGCATACCTGGCAACGACCTCAATGGTCTCAATAGTGTTAACGGCATTCCTACCGACCCAGCTCTAACAGGAGACAACAGCGAGTTGACCATCGTGCTCGAAGATGGTGTCAATGGAAATGGTCCATCCAACAACCCAACCGACCCCAACTTCGGTTTGCTAGAGCTGCCTCGACGTTTGCCGAAAGGTCACCCTGGTGCCGATGGCAAGCGGTGGTTCACCATTCAGCGCGTAAGAGGTAATCCAGGTGGTGGTGCGGTCAAAGACAAACGCGACAGTACAGGGGATGGCCTTGGCGAGGCCGTCGAAGAAGATGACTCTTCCCTACTAGACCCTAATCTCGACCTTGACCACAAGCACACCCTTGAAGAGAGCGATAGGATCAAGAAGAACAGTGTTCAAAGATGGCTGTTGAAGGAGGAAAAAGAAAAGAAACGAATTAACGTGAGTTTGGCCTTCCTCTGACCACCGCGCGGCGTTACTGTCTCTCTTGTCGAACCACAATTGACTCCTTGCGATAGCGGTCACTAACTCTTGTTGTAGAAGATACCTACGCCGGCAGCCACAATCCCAACCTCGACCAGCAGTGACACGAGCTCCCCAACTTTCCGCGCCAGCGGCATGGCCTTCTTCACAGCTCGTGATCACTCGAGACCAGCGACATCCAAAATCACTTTCTACGCCAACGGCTTTTGCCCCTTCGCACAACGAGTCTGGATAGCTCTTGAGGTCAAAGGTATTCCGTATCAAATGGTGGAGGTTCTCCCTGCTCACATTGATCCATACCGTCCACCGGAACTTCTTGAAGCCAATCCTGAAGGACACATCCCTTGCATCCGTCGTGGCAACTGGGCTGTTTGGGAGAGCGGTGTCATTATGGAGTATCTCGAAGACTTGGCTATAGGTCACAGTCTTCTGCCATTGGGTAATGCACAACTCCGGGCACACGTCCGTCTTTGGACAGACCACATCAACCGCAAGATCCTCCCAAGTTTCTACAGTCTCCTCCTCACACCACCGCCGCAGAACCAAGATGCTAATACCGATGTTGATGGTGACATGAATATGAACCGCCAGGCGCCGGCCATGGCAGCTACCGCAGCACAGCATGAAATGCTCATAGCCACGCTCCAGAGAAACATCACGGCACTAGTCAACGCATCACATGCAACGGGACCCTTCTTCCTGGGAAATGAGATCGGGTTTGTCGATGTCATGTTCGCTCCATGGATCATTCGCTTGTCGCGTGTGTTGAGTTATTATCGCAACTTCCCCCGCCCCGAGGTTGGCACGCGTTGGCGCATGTGGGTCGACGCCATCGAACAGGACGAGCGTGTGAAGCGGACCATAAGCGACGAGAACTCATACCACGGCGTGTACAGAGGTGTTGGTGAGGACGGATGGGACTCATTAAATGACCGAGACGGCTCTGGTTCTCGGAAGAATATGGCTGAAATTGCTTTTGCGAAGCGTATCGTTAACCAGGAAGGGTTCGGACTAGGAGGCGATGTATGGGGCAAATTGAGAGAGGAGCATGCGGTGCACTCACAGAATCAACAGCCGCACCGTGGATTGACCGTGGATCAAGGCATTGCATAGAGTGTTGCATATTTTGCATGTCCGTCTCGACCCGGCATGATGACTCGGGACAGAGGCGATGCGACAGCCGAGGGTGTTGAATGTCAATTGTCAATGCCATCATTACTGTCCGTGTCAAATCAATGAATGTGAATCATGGGGACGATTAATTTGAGAGTGTATTTGTGTGGGATTTGTGGTTTTGAGAGACGGGTTTGTGCACATTGCACATGTGGCGCTGCGTGGGCGTTGTTGTTTGTATTGATTGCGGGCGCACCGTCCCGAACGTCCTCGTACAGCATCAGAGCGCAATTGCGAGGAGAGGAGCCCTCTTTTGAGGCATGCATCGCACAATGAATTGGCATCCCGAAAAGTCCATATGAGGTGAGGAGGTTTGTCAACCAAACAACCGAGTAACCGGGTAATCAAAAGAGAAAGGTACCACCAAAGTAAGAAAAGCAGCAAGTAAGTAGTGCGATGATTCAAGGAGGAGATTATGCCCTTGTCTAGTTGGTTTTTTTTCTTTCTTCTCGTTTGTCTTTGTCTACCAAAACTACAATCAAATACCTGAGGCGTGGTATCTAGATATCCCTGTATAAAAGGGATAACAAGCAGTGACAGGGTATACTTTTTTTCTCGGGACGGTTCCGATGATGTATGTGTTACGAGTCATCTCGTACCGTTGACACGCCACGCACGCACGCACGCCGATATCCGAACGTCCGTTCATTGCATCCTCTACAGCCACGAGTCCAGAACCGACCAGTGCCTTCGTCTCGTGTCGCGGTACGGACCGCGGCTTCTGAGAAGTGCGTGAATCACGGTGTCGCCATGAGTGTTGAACAACGGCTGCGTCTCGGTCCTGGTCTCAGGGTCGGTGAGGGGGGGGGGGAAGGAAGTTGCAACATTTGCTGGGCGACGCACACCCTCGCCCCTGTTCCGTCTCCGGTCGAGTGAGCGTACGAGTGAGTGAGTACCTAAAGCCGATACTCGATACTCGGTTCGAAGAAAAACCAAACACTTCGAACTCTCCTTGACCGTCGTAGTCTGTCCGTTCGTATGTCTGTATGTCTGAACTACGAAAAAGAAGCCACGGTTTGAACGACTCCACGTCGCTTCGGTTTTGGATCGGCCATTTCCCATTATATCCTTTTGAGGAGAGAGAAAAAAGTTCTCAGAGGTCTGTAATATTGTGTTCAATCTTGCTGTTCGCTCGAGGAGATGTCTTGGCGCCTTAACCTGAGGTAGGTAGACTTGAGCTGAGGTAGATGGGTCGGGTCGGAAGGTAGGTAGGTAGGTAGACAGGTGGCCGGATAGGTAGGTCTGGCCATGTATCTGGCCTTCGTCAAGCTAGGATAGTCAGGCTTGTTTGTAGCCGAGCCACATTTCAGCCCAGCAGGCCACTGCGCCTCTCAAAGACGGAAAGACGGACCTGGGAGTCGTCATACATACATACATGTATGTGCGTATGCTGGTGGTCGGGGACCGCGTAAGACGTACGCCTCTCATACCGTGGAACATGCACAAGTCTTCTCAGAGATCGTTGTGTCCAGGGGTCGTGAAGCTTCGGTTGCCCATATCGGGGTGCTGAAGCGAGGGATCGTAACGGGAACCAAAGTATTCTCGAAATGCCTGTAGGCCGTTCAATGATATTGGCATGATCTGGAGTCTGCACGGAAAGGCACAATGGCGACTTTTCGATGTGAGGATGGTGTGAGCAACCCAGGCGCTGACTATTCCTCGCATTGGTGAGCCCCTTGGAGCGGCTCCAGTCTGCCTCTTATGTTATGAAGCAGGGGCGCACAAGGAAATTGGAACAGAACAGTGACGTCCTTCGAGATCCTCGATCTCCGCTGAGGACAAGTCACAAACCTCGTCACAGAAACCCCTTGTAGTTGCGAGCTCCCCGGCTTCCGAAGCGGAGCGAGGAACTCAAACGTTTGTCGTATCGTATGCATTTTGCTGCACAAAAGCATCATTTCCTCGGCCGCTGTGAGGCTGGGCAAAGCCGAATCCACCTCGTCCAGAACCATCGGGTCCTCGAGGTGCTCTGATGGGGTGAATCTCCGGGGTTCGCACGCCAGGCGTGGCACCATTTTCGCGGCGCTGGACGTACCCAGAGTCAGGCCTCGGAACGTATGAAGGATCATAGAGGTCACGTTGCTGTTGTTGTGAACCTCTAGACTGAGTTCTCGTGTTCATGTTCACACCCCCGCGTCGGCCGCTGCCGCCTTTCCCTCGTCCTCGATTCGGGGTGGCCGATCTCGATCCTGGAGGCGTCAAGCTCGACGGAGTTGAATTGCCGGATTTGTTATTGACGTGGGACGCATTGGAGGCAGAACTTGGACCGAACAATTCCAGCCTTCTCTCCTCGTATTTGCGTTGCTTTTCTTCCCGGTCTTTCGCGGCCTGGGCCTGGCGTTCAGCGAGGGAAAGCTCCCGGGCTTTCACCTCATCTTCGTCCTCGGAAGATTCGGCGGCTTTGTCGTTCAAGGTCAATTCCGAGAGACCGGACGTGGGCGGCCGGGATGACTGGATGATGGGACCTTTTCTGGAGAGCAGGATGGGAGGAGGTTTGAACTCGGAGCGCAGCGGGGGGACATTTCGGGACTCGAGGAAGTAGTTTGTCTCTTTGGGTCCTTCACTGTACACGCAAGGAAAGTCAGCATTAAGGCCATACGGAGCCCCGAGGTTGCGCAGCGGCAGACGGTACATACGCTTCTGCCCAGAGTTGTCTATTGAATTCAGCCTGCTGGGCCCTGCGCTGGGCTTTGCTCACTTTGGAAGAAGCCTTTTTCGACGCTGCGGGTTCGGCTGCGGGAGTCGGCTGCTGCTGGCCGTCAGCATGTGTATCTTCAAGGTGCGCGTGACCACCACCGCGTGCGAGAAACCTTACATCTGCTCCGTTGGACCACTCGTCCTCCCAGGCATCGGGTACCTTACTCATGAGGACGGCAGGGCGAGGCGCAGGGCGGAAAATAGTGCTGCTCGCGTGAGGGACGGAGCGAGCTCATTGATCGCTTCCGTCCAAAATCTGTGTGCGGGAAGACGATGTGCGTCAGTGAACAGAGGATCTTCGCAGCGGAAGTCGTAGGGAAAGACTTGAAAAAGGTTGTGTCCAGGATATTTAAAAAGGTGGGACGAAAGGAAATTCAGCCTCAGTCGCCGGGATGCCGGGGTTCAAAAGCACACACCACCAGGCCGGGCGAGGCTGTTGCCGACCGGGACGAGGCTTAATTGTTCATTTTAGCCCGGGGTCTCTCTTTTCTTCCCCTTTCCCGCCGCAGCCTCATGGCAAAGGGATGCCCTCGTCTCCATGTCGAGGGACTATCACAGGCTAACGAGTGGCGCCGTAATGAAGAGGGCACTAGGAACGCTCTACAAGCAGAGATGACTCGAAAAAGCAATGAATTGAGAGTCTCAAGACCCCGAGATGGCCGCAACACCACTAACTACAACGACAGCTTGAGAGGAGAAGCCATCCTCGGATATAGCTACAGGCGGCTATTATACAATTCAAATACCTCCCCCCAGACGAGAGTCCTCATTCTCATCCCGCCGTCGCTTTGATTCTGAGTAGTCTCTCCGCATTCTTGTATGCAATGCCCTCCAACACTTCATCCGTCACCACCTGCTTGGACTTTAGCATCTTTAGGAACTCCAGTCCAGCATCATTATGTCCGAAGGGGTAATCAACACTGTAGATGATCCTTTCGGGCTTGCACTGCTTCAACACAAGCTCCATTTGCGGGAGGTAGAACATGCCCGACGTCGTCACCCAGACATTCTCGTCCCAGATCTGACGGAGAGACCTCTGCAGCTTAACGCCCAGCTGCGGCCACGCGAGGGACGAGATACGGTCGACACGGTCCAGCATAAAGGGCACCATTTCCCCGAGATGGCCCAGCATGAGTTGAAGTCTGGGGAATCGGTCAAACACCCCAGCAGCGTACAGGCGCAGGAAGTGGATGGCCGTCTCGTTGTGCCATCCCCACCCGTACTGACTCAACGTCTCGGCCACGGAAGCAGGGTAGTTGCCATCGTACAGGAGGGGCTTGGTGTGCTCATTGGCGCTCGGGTGGAGGTAGACCGGGACATCTAGCTCTTCGGCTGCCTTGAAGACTGGCCAGAAGAAGTCGTCGTCATAGAATCGTCCTTCGCAATTACTGTCCACCAGCGTACCGACGAACCCCAGGTCCTGCACGCAACGACGCAGTTCCTCGCCTGCAGCCTCCGGCTCCGCCATGGGGAGAGTCGCGAACCCGGCGAAGCGGCTGGGTCTCTCATGGATCAAGGCCGCGAGCTGGTCATTCACCTTGGTGCACGTCGCAGGGTCCAAAGCAAGCGTGTTGGGCGCATGACTGACGACTTGTACGGTGACGCCGTGGTCATTCATGGACTTGAACCTCTGCTCCCGGAAGTCCACGAGGGACGGAACGATCCTTCCAATGAGGCCATTCTCATCGTACGGGTCTGGTGTGCTCTTCGCCGCATAAAATTCCCTGACCGACTGAGAGAGCCAGTGCTCTTCAACTGTGATGGTAGGATATGGGAACGACATGGTTTTTGAAGCGTGTCAAACAATGAAAGAATGTCGCCAGGTCAGATATTGGATGGGAGGACCGCCGTATATAAGGCAGTATCGTGGACAGGTACGTGGGTATGCGTCCAGTCATTGTGACGATGGAGTCTCGTCGTGGACCCAATTGGCCCTTTTGACGTTGACGAGTCGTACTTTGTGCTCCATGTAGAGTACTACTTACTCCTTGCTTTCACTCGTTAGCACCTGTGGGATGCGGCATTAGAAGTCAAGCATTGACTTTATGTCCGCAAGATCCGAAACCGCTCAATCACATTGTGCGGACGCAACCCAGTCGACGCAAACGTTTAGCCTCAGAAAATTCCAAGTGGTCGGTCTTTGCAACGTAAGTTACGCGGCTTTCTATAACTCCGTGATATTGAACCCTGACTGAAGATCAACGGATGCGAATACGAGGGAGAGTGGTCGAAGATCCCAGAGTCTAACAGCAATACCGAGCACGGAAACCGGGCCAAAACCCAGCCGGGATATCCATGAAGACCGCCATATGAGCCATCGTGCGGAAACCAGATAGATGATCCAGCATAGTCTTAAATCTGAGAGTCGTCTACTGCAGGAGAAGAAAATAGAAAAGCATATGAAAGAGAGAACGGTCGATGAGTTATCCTGGTGGGCAAATGAATTTCCGAACAAGCCAAGTCTGAGATATAAATATACCCAAGTGTTGAATTGGTGCTCATCAACCTTCCCATATATTTGGATACTTATTTCGACCGCGAATATAATGGCGATCAAGTTGGGAAGGCCCTCGATTCATTACGGTCCTGGAATTATTTGTACTTCTATTATCTACAGTTCTCATGCAGTCATAACATCTTGTCCTGTATGGACAGGATCAGGACTAACAACAACCATCATCTCGGAAACTCAGACGACTTGGTGTCCCTGCCTTCATTGTTCTGAAGCTGAAGGCAGTGGGGGGAACCCCGATATGTTCTTCAAGCAACCTCTCACACAGGCTTCACACCCTTAACCTGGAGAATGCAGGTGAAGCCTCTTCTTTTTTCTTTTTCTCTTTCCCCTTGGCGATCTTCTCCCACTCTTCCCATTCTTTGGCAATCTCCCCTAGGACCGTGGCCATTCCCGACGCCGACGCCATCAGTCCATGGCCCTCGGACTCTAGCACTCTGAGCTCGCACCGCTTCATCACAGTCTGCAACCACCGCACGTTATCCAACGGTACTCTTGAATCCTTGGCACCATGATGTATCACCACTGACCGAGTGACCTCAGGGTACTTGAAGCCGATCGGTTTCCGGCGCTCGAGGCAAACCACAAGATCAATGGCGGGGTTTGCGTTATGCGTGGCCAGAGCCCAGATCCGATGCGTCAGTGACTGGTTATAAAGCGACTGGCGAGCCTCTGGCGTTAAGCGCGGGGACATCGGTCCAGTAGTCAGGTTCGTCACCTTGGTAGCATACTGCGTCTGACGTCGAGAAGCTGAGGGTGGTGAAGTCCTATTCTCAACCGCACTGACTTGGGATTCGATGTTAGGTTGGTTGTACGACGCACTTCTGGCTCTAGCAGATGTGCTCGTCTGCGGTCTCGTTGGCTCCATGTCTGGAAGGGGATTGGTAAAGGGATTCTCCATGTCGTCAAATGCATCCCATGTGGCCTCGATACTCTCGAGACCCTTGCTTTTTCTGGCCTTCAATGGCTTCGTGTCCACGGATGCACTCGTCGCGGTCAAGAATCTCGAGTTTGCCACCTTGAGTATTTGTGCAGGTAGGACGCTGAGAAGTTTGTGCGAAAATGGGAGATTTGCGATCGGCGGGGAATCTGGTCCTAGTGCAGTTCCCTTGGGCATTTGAGAAGGCGGGATCCATGGTCCCAAGAGATGTATTCGACCGCGTACATACTGTGGCATCTTTAGAGCAGTTGCAAGAGCATAGATGGCACCGGCTGAATGCGCAAGAAGTGAGAATCTCGTGACTCCCAAAGAGCTGCATATCACAGCCACATCGTCAACCCAATTGAGGGGAGTACACGAGGCTTCAGGCACCGCCGAGCTCTCACCCACACCTGGGCGATCTGGGGTTATCAGTCGCAACCTTAGTGTCCGTGCAAGTTCATCGTAGAACGCCGTCAGATATCGTGTCAGGCCCATGCCTACACAACACAATACGACAAACCCATCGGGGTCTCCGACCTCTGAGAAAGCGATGGTCCGCCCTGTGCGCGGATGTCTGATTTTCTGGGTTAATCTGGGGGCTCTCAGAAAAGCATCCACTTCATCCGATATGGCCCTCAGCTCAGCCAACGGAGGATCTGGCTTTAGATTACCATTGGCAGAATGGCGCTTCGTATGAGCTGCTGGATTTCGGTACATACTGTTGACCCGCGACGGGGCGGCACTGGTTGGATTCGAGCCCGCAGGCGAGGGTCCTTTGTATGGCGCGAGCACTTCTCCAGTTGAAGCAGCAGGGATCAAAGCCGGCATGTTGGCTAAATCCGAGGCACTAACAGTGGCAGATAGATCGAGAGGGCTCTCTATCTCAGGAGACTCGACGACCACCTCGGCAACAGACAGCCTCGAACTTTGATACGGACTCGTCCGTTGCGACGAAACTTTGGGAGCCGCTATTGTATGCCTCTTCGCAGCTCGTTCCGACTTTCGGGCCTCGTTGCGCCATTCTTTTTGACGCTTTTCTCGCGCTTCTTGTAGTTCGCGGATTCTTCGCACCGTCGAGTTTTCTCCATCGATCAGTTCCGCATCAATGTTAAGCTCCTTGAGGTGCCGGGAAGGGGAAGATAATCTGTCTGATTCTGGTGTAGGTTCCGGTACGCCAGTGATGCTCCGTCTTAGGGAGGAACGACGCGAGGGGATCAAGTGATTGCCTAGATCGCCACGACTGAAGCGATTCAAGGCGCTCACAGGCGGACTTTCGCCATTCGGCGAGTCTTGCAGGACTCCGCCAGGAGAGTACCCGTCAATTGAGGACGATCGTGTAGGTATTTTGGTCTCCATTTCTTGTTCTATGCTGTATAATGACTCGGTCTTCCGGCGCCTATCAGACGAAAACCGTCTCGGAGGGATAGGCCTCGTGGCAGCCTTGTCGCGTATAGACTCAGAAGTGGTCTTTCTTCGCAGGGCACAGACGCCGCTGATGATGGAGAAGGTTGAGCTGGCACTAGAGCCATGTCGTCGTTCGATACTAGGCACCCCAACTGATTCCGTCTCAGCACGGGATCTTAGACTCTGGGATGAGGTTCGAGGTGCTAGCCCAGGCTGGGCCATGTTCAGGGAATATAGTCTTGACTTGCTTGACCTCTTTGATACCAAGGGAGGCCGTCGGGCATAACGAATTACCGGCGCCGCTGCGACTTCCCCATCACTGCTGTCGTCTGCGATTGGATCATGCAAGTTGCGATCCAATTCATCCGCATCGGGCGACGGGGACGACACAGGACGATGGTGATATTCCCGACCCCGGTGTGTTATTCCGTGTTCGTGTTCGTGTTCGTCGTCGTCGTCGTCTTCTTTTGCAGGGGAAAGAGCACCCAAGGAGTCTATCAGCGATGAGATGACTTGGACGGACTGAGGGGAGCGAAGGGGATCATTGGGCAAATTCGAGTTGCTAGGGAGCTCGGGGATGCGAGAATGAATGGTAGCATTGGCTTCAAAGTCGTTGCCATAAGGATTCTGGACAGATAACGGTCTGTTCAGGTCCATGCCTCGACACAATGGATCTTCGCTGCAAGGTGCGCATGCGCAGTCTCGCGGACAATGCGAGCGACGGGCAGCAGGGGATTGGCAGCGCCCAGGGCCAATCAGAGGGACGAAGGGGGAAATTTGGTAAGAGCAATGTCTCTGATCATGAGCCGCCACAGCGGTACGAGGAACCTTGTTGCTTATGCGCCGACTGTAGTTTACGTGGTGCTGGTGGTGAGACGGTGCATGGTTAGCAGATTCCTGGTAAACATCGACAATCTGAAGCGTTGCCGCCGTTTCGAGATAAGATCAGATGAAGGGGGCTTGCAGATGCGACAGCGACGCGATTGGGGAGAACTAAACAGAGTTTCACGCAGGATTCAGTGTGTACAAAGCATTGTCCGACCTCTCCATGCTCTGTTGGACAGGAACAACAGCCCATGATCGACCGGCTCTGGAAGAATGGGATGGGATGGGATGGGCCGGTTGCGCTGATCCATTCGAACTGTTGGTACACGTATTCCGTAGAACACGGAGGATTCGTACACTATACAGGTATCTCGGGCATCCCTACTCCATCCATGCTCGCTTGGAAAACTAGGAAAGATGCTGTACAAAACACCAGAAAGTCCCTCGCTTAAGCCCTGTGAAGCCGGGGGGTTTGGTGTCTTGGTTTCTTCTTTGTAGCTGTAGCCGTTCCATAGCCTTGCACATACAGTAGTATTGTCTCTGTGTCCCTACAGGCTACCGGCTGGTGGCCAGGAGTGTGCCAGCTAATTAGGTTGTCTTGTTCCTCCCATCCTCGCAAGGGTCCCTAGTTTGTACAGCCCAAAAAGGAGACCAGTGGACACGCCAAATTTGCGGAAATGAACCAGCGCAGGCTCGTTTGAGTAAATCCTCCGTCCTTTAGCATTCCTACGACGATAGCTTCATTGACGAGCCTCGTGGTGCTACAATGGATGGGCTTTCACTACACCTGTCGGCAGATTAGCAGACCGCACTAGAAGACGTAGTGCTATCCACCTCTCGTACCGAATTTTAACGAACCCGCCGCGGAGGTTGGTATGGAGAGCACTCTGAACCGGCGTTTGTTAGCACAGTCGATCCTGAGAACGGGGCACTTCGTATGAATTGTACAGCGTATGCTTCCCCTTCGGAGTAGCTTCAACACATACACATTATGTTCATCGCGTGTTCGACATCCGCGGCTTCTCCCCTGAGGCGCAGGATTTGTAGCTACGTAGCCGGTCAAGGTGGTATGCCTTCTGGAATAGAAAACTCCCTTAGTCACTGCAGAATCGGAACGGTCAGGAATCGGTAGGCAAGGCGTCTTGTCTTCAAATCCTGAGGCGAAATTCTCTTCGTCTAATAATCTATGACTAATGTGTATGCTAATGCCATCCGTCTATCATGCCTCTATCCTGCTCGAAGTTGAGACAGTGCAATTGCAGAACACGACCTTGATAGTCCAAGGTCTTTCGGAGTCTTTTCCCTGCTCCATAGCGCCGCGCTGAAAGTTCACAAAGCCCAATCGCCCAACTTTTCCATTAATTCACAACGCTCTCCACCTGGAGGTTCGATGTCAGACAACACCCTTTTGATGGGAGTGGAAGCATTCGCTGCATCGAGTTCATGAGTCGTAAGATACTGATAAGAGATGATGGTCCACCCTGGACCTTTGCGTGAAAGTGAGTCTGGTTATACCGCAAGGGTCTTGCCCAGCTGCATCTTCTCCCGCTCTTCGGCGAACAGCCTGCGGGACATTTCGAGGACCATCTCAAAGCCTTCACGTCCTCTGGCTGCATTCTCTCGGAATCTTTCCACGCTGGCCTCCTCGATCTTGGTGCGAATCTTTTGCCACCCACCACACATTGCCACTATCTTCGCTTCTTGTTTGAATTCTGTCTTGGCCTTGGCATCATTGGCTGCAGGCTGGTAAATGACGGTTTCTCGGCATTCTAACAGATTCGACCAGGTCATGTTTGTGCTGCACATGGTGACCTTCTTGGAAGCAGGATCCACGTACGAAACCTCGTAGACATGGCTCGTTGTGTCACCTCCCAGTATTGTCAGGACCCATTGCGGGGCGCTCTGTTTGCAGGTGATGAGGCGCTCTGTCCGCAGGATACCAGTGGCAGGATCAACGTGGCGAGAGAGGGTATCCACGGCCAATACATGCGAGGCTTTATCGTTCCACGGGCAGTACTTCCGCCAGTTATTGGTGCTGACCTCTTCCCAAGAGTAGTCGAAGGTGTAGGAGGACGCAAAAATCTTCATGGCTGTGGCAGAGGGAGGGTTCGTGCAGAGTCGTGTGAGCTGGACCTCGGAGGTGTCTATCGGCGTCGCGCTGTGTCTATTCGTTCTAATGATGATACACGAACAGCAACTGATGGCTGTGATTGATTGCAAGCTTGGTCGAAGCTGCTAGGGACACAAAGGAATGTGGGATTGATGGAGGTCTAGAGGTGAAGGAGAGGGTTTTGATAGAGAGGCGTGGCGAGGAAAAGTTTCTTTGAGGTTGGAAGCCAGCATCGGGGCCCTTTTCTTTTTCTCTCGCCAGATGTGGACCGGAGAAGATCGGGAAGGGGTGCACTGTGATTGGCCCTGGGTGTCCTCGTCGGGTCGGCTTCTTGGTCCAGGTGCATCTGAACAGTGCAGTCAGCATAACGAGACGCCGATAAGCCTATCAGATTGTATGGCTGCCCGGAACATCAGATAATCCAGGTCCGTTCCAGCGGTTGCTCGCCGAATCGTCCGCCAACTGCGCCTGCGCCATTCGCCCGTCGACCTCCTCCATACTCCAAATATTGCTCATCTAACGATGACATAGCCGTATGCCGCCTTCGATTTTCTCCCTCAGCGCGATTTTGTCTCGTATACTATGGCAGAGTACTGGAAATCAACGGTCAGTTCCCTTCTCTAATGGCAGCCTCACGCCTGCAATAAGGCTAACCACTCCCGTCTTAGCCCAAATACTGGTGCAAGCACTGCAGTGTCTATGTCAAAGATACTCCGTTTGAACGCAGACAACATGAAGCGACGGCGAGACACGAGAATAATTTGAAACGGTTTCTCAGAGATATTCAGAACAGTCATGAGAAGGGCGAGCGGGAGAAAGAGCGAGCGAAGTCTGAAGTCGAGAGGTTAGCCAAAATTGGTGGTGGCAGCGTACAGCAAGCGTTGTCGGCATCTGGTGGCACCGTCGCCAAACCTTCATCAGCCGCTTTAGGGAGGAAACAAGGGGCAGCACTCACAGCCGCTGACCAGAAAAGACAATGGGCTCAACTGGCTGAAATGGGCATCCAAGTACCGGAGCATTTCCGGGCGGAAATGGCCATGGCCGGAGACTGGACAGTAGTGTCCCAACAGTCGGTCACCGGGTCACAATCAGAAGAGAAACCCCTAAGTACTGGGGTAAAAAAGCGCAAGTTTGAAGGCCAAGAAGAAGAGGAAGATGCTGGGGAAACTGTGGCCCGGCGTGGTTGGGGTTCAACCACTCGAGGATATCCGGGGAGAGATACAACCGACATTGATGATTTACTGTCAGGGACGATACCTCTCAAGAAGGAACGGGCTGTTTCGCCGACATTGGAAGAGAAGCAGCTAAAAGCCGAGGATCAGTTGAACAGAGAAGACAAGACTGCATTTAGCCAGGATTTGGACAGCAAGGATGCATCGACCAAACTAGAAGATCTGAACGAGACCGACGGAACATC
This sequence comes from Exophiala spinifera, assembly GCF_000836115.1. Lineage (NCBI taxonomy): Eukaryota > Fungi > Ascomycota > Eurotiomycetes > Chaetothyriales > Herpotrichiellaceae > Exophiala > Exophiala spinifera. Next base: position 587,165 of record NW_015622518.1, on the reverse strand, counting down.
TAAGGGCGCTCCACTCAAGAAGGAGGACAGCAACGAGCTGATCGATCGCTCAATCAGCAAGATTCCAGAGGAAACCCCGATCCCAGTTTTCAAAAAGAAGCGTAAAGCTAAAGCGTCCTGAAACAACTCACCTCAACCTCGCGACAACGTTCTTGTAACTCGACCAGCACAAGCGAACCGAACAGGTCAGATAAGCGAGTCAAACGTGAAGCAGCATTTCGAATATCTTGCGGCGGCATACTCCTGGTCTGAAGTCAAATTAAGATGACAATAGAACGTTCTTGCCGACGTTGGTGATTGACACACTGCGCCCGTGGTTGTACGTGATGATGGCCACGTGCAGGTACCGTCATACAGCGGCCCACGCAGTGCCACTCAACTGACAGGTCCATTCTCGTTTGAGGAGATGGGTTGAGCAGGGTGCCCGTTGAAATGTGCTGCTGTATGGCATTGGCAGCACAATGCCGGGTGCGATGTGATCGCTATTGAATTCGCGTTTGGCTACATGCATCAGCACATGTGGAGCTGGGCCAATTCGTAAGCTTGAACCATGCATTGGTGGTTATGCTCTTTTTGAGTATCACATCTGGAGTAGCCAGGTGCTACCTGCAGTAAGCCTGCGAGTGTGCTCGTACCAACGGTCAGCAGTGAATCCTCTGAAAATGAGGTCGTACTTTTGGCAGTTCGTAGAAGCTGGGTCATCGAGCGCAAAGTCCCTCAGGCCATACTTCTCGCGGTGTACGCGATTCCTCTCAGGGGAATAAGAAAAGAGGGCATCCCTGGAAGAACCTCTTTCAGGACGTTGTTGTCTCTTGCTTCGTTTCGCAATATCATATCGTGGTACGACTAGGGAGAACTCCCAGGCATTCAGCCAATGGGAGCAGGGTCAAGTTGGGGCAAGTCGTCTCGATTGTCGCCTAGGCCTATATTCCCTGGCCTCGGTTAGCCCACGATTATGCAGCTACTGGCAAGTCTCCAACCCAGCGCTCATGCGCCCAGCCCATTAGACAGCACAAGCGGTGCAAGTCGACAGACGTCTCGGTCTGCTGTATTAGGGCAGCCTCTCGGGTGTGCATGTGCTTTTCCCTGTATGGATATGTCAAGGGAGCAAAGTTTCGGTCGGAGAATTGCTGGTCACGCTCAGCCAACAGATGGTCTTGACACGGCAATCACCCGCGCATTAGCGCTCGTCTCGCCAGCAGCTTCTCCTATCGCTATGCTTCGCCTGTCGTAGGTTGAAGCTTTTTTATTCTTGTTGTAGACTCTTGTCTGAATGCAGACGGCAGAGAGGACAATCACGGGCGAGCTACTGAACAGAGGGGCAACTGCCTAGCGTAAAGAACCCCTGTCGAGGTGGTCCAGCTTTTGTCAATCAGTGTCTCAGCGAATAGTTTCTTGCATTCTCCGAGCAAGGAACCTCATGTGACACGACAAGGCACCACGACGGGGGAGGAGAGTGACAAATGGTACTCGGTATCTAGTTTGATTGCAGATGAGTTGCGCTCCAATGCTCCCTGCCTGCATGGTGCCCGGGCGATCATGACGGATAGGACAGTGCACCTTGTGTTTCTGAGCGGCATCTCGGTGCCATCTCAGAGGCATGGGAACAATGCCACTCGGAGCGAGAGAAGCTGGTTTCGCTTCGAAGCAGGAAAAAAGCCTATGCGTCGGATTGGTCTCGTGTCGGAGATTTCTACAGACCTCGTCTGAAGCGATGGTGGTGGTGGTGGTGGTGAACTACGGCGTGTACGGTGTAGGGAGTCGACCTTGATGTCTAGCCAGCAATTTCTTGGTGTGTTTGGATACTCGGCAGGGCCCGGCTCGTTTTTTCCCTTAGAACACAAGTGTTTCAGTTGCATAGCGTGACCAGGGTGGCGGTGATCAAACGGACGCTTCAGAGTCCGTCACATCCCAATTTGTCCACATTTTCTTCTCTTCCCAACCTCTCCAATATTTAGGAAGTTCCAGGGCGGGCACCGATAGGCACTCTGGGGCGCCTGGCAGTGGACGGACCAGGGAAGACCAGGCTAGCAGGGGAAAGCTCGGGAGGCGAGGTGAGGATAGATTGGGCAAAGCTGGAGAGGGTGGTTTTTCGGCGTGCTGGAGCCTGAGCAGCAAGGGAGACGGACGGGTTGAACGCTGACATGGTGGCATCAGAAAGAATACTACGTCGACCTGCGCAAAGTGGATTGGACGATAATCGACGAAAGCGAGGTGGTGGATGCTCTCCGGAAACCAGTCTTGCTCGTGGACTTGCCGACTGGACTGATACTCGGCCGACTCCATTTCTCGAAAGTCAGCTAGCAGGGTTCTAGAGTGACTTGGCAACGGTCAAAGGAGCATTGTGACAGGAATTGAATTGCTGTTTTGGAAGAGAAGAGAGAGAGCATTGGCCAGGGGCAAGGGACTGTCTGAGGAGGGAAGAAAGGGCGGAGGGGTAGCGGAGGAGTTACCACTCACCAGCCCACCACGACAGTTAGTGTTGGTGGTGACTTTTGAGGGTGATCGTAAGGAATCAGTCTGTCGACTCCCTCCCACCACAAGGTACGTTACGAGATGCGTGTGCGTGTGCGTCTTACCGGGACCAGATGTGGGTGTTTGATTTTATTCGTCTGCGTTCGCAGAGCGTTCGCGCCCTGGGCATCGCCCTGTGCCTCGGTGACTCTGGTCTTTTCTCACATTCCCTCCTTCTCTCGCCTGGATATGGATGGATGGGCCTTGGGATTTACCGGGTCGTGCCCTCTCCAGCCTCTACACTGCACTCTCGGGCGGGATTGGAATTGTGGATGCCGTCGTCGGTGCCGTGGGTTGATAGCGGCGGGCTCCAAACCCTTCTGCCCATTTTAATTTCTCCCTCCATTGTCCCCTTTGCCTCTTTGTTGTACGGTTGTTACTGTGTATAGCTAGCAGCCCCGAGGCACCAATCCATGCACCAGACCCAGGCGGGCAGCGCTAGGAGCGGGCAGGGGACTTGCATTATCCTGGCACGTCCAAGCTGCATAGACTTGGGCCTAAGGTCGTTTGGCGCCGGGAGATGCCCTAAGCGAGAAGCCTTTTGACAGGGAGCCAGGGGCCGTGGGCGCTCCTCCAACACGACCTTCTGATCAACGCACAGCACCGTGAGCCTAGGGTCAGTTGGCGGCTGGGTACAGCTCCATTACGGAGGACAAATGCTTCGAGTAGTCTGCTGGTCTCATCCACCGTCGAAGCTACTGCGAGCACTGCTCCAGGTGGATGCTGGTGGTCGAAAAAGGCTTGTCGCTGTCAGTGTCTAGGGCGGCTGAGCGAGTCGAAGCGATCCCAAGCGAGGCTCGTTCCAATTTCGCCATCCATCTGATTGCTGCTCACTGCGCTTCGGCATTTGGGCGTCCGCGACACCTCTAGCAAAGACTGTATCCAAACGAACCACTTACGAGACGTTTCAACTGGCCTTAATGGGCAGACTCCAGTCTCGTGTCTACCACCCTGGCTGTTCTTCCGGTCATGCCATGCCCACCTCCATCGACGTCCATGTTGCTATGGTGCAGGCATTCACCAACACCTGGCTTCCTAACATATTCGCTTGACTTTGACTCTGGTTTCCATCCTGGTTTTCTCAAGCGTTCTGTTTCTTCTTGGCCTGTTGTTCGCTCCTTAGCATCGCATGCCTGGTTGTCTGAATTTCCGCCGCATCGTCCTTTCCACCTTCCGCAGGCCGTGAGTGTGATAGACTGTCCGCGTCCGCTGGAGCAAGCGGTGAGACTGACCAGACCAAAGCTGACCTATGTCCTTTGGCAGAAATGAGCGTCCTCTTTGACGTCTGAGTCTGAACGACAAGGGAATCCGAACCGACTTTACTATTTTGACCAGAAAGCACCACCTCGGAGCAGACCTTTCTGTCCAGGTGCTCTTCTCTCTATCAACAGCACACTTGTCTGTGCGCCTGGTCTCTCGTATTCCGCTTGCCTGGGCCTACCCGCTGGACAGCAGCAGGAGGCAGAAGCGTTGGACCCGATGAACTATTCAAACATGACCACCGCGGCACTTCAACCGGCGTCGGGGGCGATTAGTCTTCCTCCCATCAGCAGTATTGAATTCCAGACACAAATTGCCCATCACCGGTCGTCGCCAGAAGTGGTACAACCGCTGCCACCGCCGCCGCCTGCACCGCCACGTGTACTACCGCCGCTTCCATATCCTCCTTACGGATCACGAGCTGGAATAGCCCCTCCACCTCCGCCTGTACCTCATGGCTACATCGACACGAGGCCTCTTTATCACGGAATTCCATCAGCCTACCAGCCCATGCCAGGACGCATGCCGCTGCCTTCCTCGGCCGACCCGAGTCTCATTGTCAATCCTCCGCGACACAAGGCGAAGGAGGTGAAGAGGCGGACGAAAACAGGATGCCTTACATGCCGGAAGCGGCGCATTAAAGTGAGTTGGATTGACTTTTACTTTATCCGTTGGCACCCAGGACCCCTTATCGCAGCGGCGGCGCATGTATCATGTTTTCTGTCTACGATTCCTTGCAAAAACGACCGGCCGAGTTCAATGGTTCGCGGTCGCCAAAATTCCGTGCAGGTGAAATGCAAGGGAGAGCAGGCGGGCAGGTTTAGGCGGATCTCCACTTAGGGACTCGTGGTGGCTTGCAGCCACCGAACTGCAGCCCCCGAGTCACCCACAGACCATGCCTGTTCCTCCCCAAGAGCCTGTGATCGGCGCTGCCAATGCCGCCGTCACACAAACTTCCACCACAACCACAAAACAACAGTGCAGAACTTTGTTTGACGGCAAATCTCTCGCAACACCCACACTGCACCATGCGGCCAGCTCCTTTGTGTCTGTCTCTTGTTACTGTTGGTTGCCCGCACGCGCCGCAAGATTGCAACTCTCCACCATTTTTCTCAGTTTTCTCTTGGAGTGAAGTTCTTTCCTCGTGTGAAGCTAACCAACGCTGAACAGTGCGACGAAGGCCGGCCTGAGTGCAGGAATTGCATGAAGAGTAAGCGCCATTGTCAAGGTTACGACCCGGTGTTTCAATCACAAGGCCCGCATTCTCTGCATCCCGCACCAACAACCTCTCACCCAACCAACCCGTCGACAACCGCGCCGGTGAACAGCCAACCACACAGATACACATCACACCCAATCAGTCCATCCATCAGTGGGCCGAACTCGACAATCGTGCCGAGTACACCCCAAACCCACAACGAGTATCAGTATCCGCGACCGCCTGAACAGGTTCTCCCCCACCTGAACCAGCCGTATCATATGGAAAGCAACTCCCAGGCTGGAATATCTTCATACCCGCATCCCCAGCCAGGACGTCGTAAGTCATGGACAACTGGAGGTGACTTTCTAGGTCTAACCTACCATTAGTGCAATGATGGAGGACGTCGTGCATCCCCCTTCTGCCAGGAGAAGTATCGAAAGTATTTGTACGATTGCAGGTACAAAGGTTCCAAGCATTCCACCCATCCCCCCGGATTCGGTTCCCAACCTTGAATCGATCCGCAAAGTGTATGATCTTGCATTTGCTCCGGGTCTCGACAAGTTTCTAGAATCCGGCCCATCCAAGTGGTTCGCCCGAGAGGGGTTCGCCTTACTGAGCTCGGATCGAAGTCAGCTTGGGCGTATGCTGGCCTACCTTACGTTGGTTAGTAACCATCCTGAGGCATCGGGCGAAAACCCCACCCTCGCAAGTCAAGAAGCCCGTGTCACCTGGGCTCTACTCGAATTGTGTATCCGGCCTGAACATGACGGTGGAGAGGAAGCAGATAGACTTGCTCGCCGCTGCCGGGCAATGACGTCAATATTGACGGGCGAGGCATTTTCAAGTCCGACTACATCGATCGCAGACTTTGTGCATCAGGACGAAGCGGAGCCAGAAGCGAAAGGAAACGCTCTGGAGAGACAAGTTGCGAACCGGTCCGACGAGTTTTGGAGACTGGTCGAGACAGCGGCTACAAGCCAAGGACCGAATGGGGAAGGCATCTCTCGTGCGGCGGTGCAACAGTGTCGACGGTTACTGGATGGGATGGAAAACCGAGACATTATTTACAGCATCATGTTATTGGGATCAAAGACGAATGGCAACGGTGACCTTACTTCGGAGCGAGAACTGGCGAAGAGATACCTTGAGTCTCAGGCGAATGGACGTGCTACGAATCAAGTTTTTGCTACAATTTCAGGCATGGCGTTGAGGGCCTATACGATGTGAAAGCGCTTGCCCATCGGCTATCAGGGGCCGGGCACTAATGAGGCGTGGCTTTTCTGCTTCTTTAGCATAGTTCTCGTACTTTTGTGTTGTTTTCCCCTTGTCCTTTTAGACGTCATGCCTATGGTTTGGCGAGCGTGGAGATGGAATATGCAACAATACCCCCTATCGTTTTTGATTGGAATCCTTTTTTTCTTCTATGTGGAACGGGGAGGCCTTGGATTGGAGAAATCAATACCATGATATTTTTTTTCGACAGAAGCGCTATGGTATATGGACACTGAACCATGCATTACTGCCTTTTTTTTTCTCTCTCTTCGCGTTGACTACCTACCTAGGTATGGATGTGCCAAGTGACGACGTTAGAGCAGAGGGATCTGTCGTTGTGCTTTCTATCACTTAGCGAGATTGTATATTCAGACAGACAACGTAATTGCGTTAGTCTCTTTTGATTCAATCAGAGAGACTACGTACCTAAGTGTACCTATTGAAAGTCAAAAACTCCTAGTCCCGTCCTGGAGTCTGAGCCTTCGGACTGATTTGTCTTGTTACAGCGCAACACCTCGTTTTCACACGCGGCCATGCACCTTGCTTTTGCCATTGGGGGTTTGCTAGTGCAACAGGTACATACACCACAAGGTATGTCCCCGTACAGTAGTGGTGACTCCTTTACTGGGTTTACCACCTTGGCACGTCACCTCGGTGCCTCGTTTGGTGTGTTTGGGTTTCTTGGGGCGGATTTTGGTTTTTGTGTTTTTTTTTTTTTAGACTTTTGGGGTCCCAACGTCCTTGCATTAGTAGGTCGGGAGGTAGGGATGTAGGGATGTAGGGATTGATGCCTACAGTAGGTATTGTAGGTCAGGCTCGATTTCTGCAAGGACGGAAGTCAAAGGGGGGTACAGCATGTGCGTATTGAACCTTTACTTACCTGAGTACCCTGAGGTGGGTAAGATCCGATTCTGACCAGTACGAACCCAGGTACCTACCTACCTAATTCGTCACCCCTGTGCAGATTGCTGGACCTACAATACCCAGGCCATGTCCGTTCGTGTGACGTACCAAGACGTCCCAACACGTCCAAAGTCCATATGGTGTACGGGTAAGAGAGTAACCAAGTTTGAAAATCCGATTCTCTCGATTCTCTCGACTCTCGAGGGGATCAGAAGGGGGGGGGGGGGGGGAACGGGGGCAGGGACAGGGGTAGGAGCAAGGGTGGCAAAGGGGGCCTCCAGGGGCTCCAGGGGGCATACTTACAGAAGGTAGGATGGTTTACTGAACGGAGTAGGAGAGGGAGCGACTGTAGGATAGTTGGATGCTTGGGTGGGTGATGGGTTGATGACCGGGTGTGACGGCGGTGAGGATGGTGTGCTACGAGTAGGTCTCCAAAAGGGACGGCTCGCGTTCTTCAACCCGAGCCCAACAAAGACGACGTTGCACCTGCTCCTACAGGATACAAGGTAAACACGAGGACGAACCCAGGAATGAATCAAGCGGATTCCCGTTTGGAGTAAACGGGAGTAAACGGGAGGAGCGGGAGGAGCGAGAGCGTCGACATCCTTGTCTGAAAATCCGGACCCTGCGTCTGTCTACTGTACAGTGTGTGTGTGCTGTAGGAGGGATCTGCAGAACCAGCTACAAGTCGATACGGGTATCAGCACATCTTCAACTCTAACTCTACTCTGCTCTGCTCCGAGTCTGCTCCGCGTCTACTCGCACACCAAGGAAACCAGGATGGCAACAGAGTAGTCGTAGTCTGAGCGTGAGGTCTCCGTACGATATGGAGTACGTACGGTGCGTACTCAATGCCCGGACTTGCGGGATCACTCGTTAACTACCTACTAGTCTACTCCGTGTTTTCGATGACTTCAGGATAGAGCAGGGCACAGTAGCTTCCGAAGAACCCTTGGATGTACTGTATGGAGCACAAGATGAATCAAAGAGTCAGGGCGGGTCCATGATAAAATGCCGTAAAGTGTCTAAAAGATCGGAGTCGGGAAAGAAACCCATGGGAAAAGATGGCGACGAGACATGGGAATTTCAATTTTCATCCATGATTCAATGGTTGCATGGATCATGGGGTTATGGGGGTGGGTGGAAAATACCTGGTCCCAGTCCTGGTAGTACAAGGATGCCAAAGAAAGAAAAGAATGCGCGCGGGATCTCGCATATCCTACTGCAGTTCGGTACGCAGGCGAGGATGAGGACATACAATGACAAGGACAAGGACAAGGACCCCATCTGATATTGGCTTCCGCGCCCCCTTGGCACAAACTACGGATCCGGGAGGAACGGCTGTATTGTACGCAGCTACGATAACAAGTCAGAGAGTCTAATAAGACTTGTCGCTGTTCTGGTACGACTGTGGATTCGCGTACAGCAAGTTTAGACGAGGTCGGAGGTTTCTAGGTCGAAGGGGGCCGTCACAAGGCTGTAAGCGAGGGGGCCGACCAGGATGGTCCAAGAGCACACTTGCATCTTAGTCTATGGTTAACGTCCTCGCGAGATGGGGGGGGTTGTGTGTGTGTGGAGAGAGGGAGAGGAACGACGGGACGGGTAGAGAAGGGAAGGAAAACGGCCGCGGGGTGGAGGAAGGGGAGGAGTAGGAGGAGTAGGAGGAGTCTCAGCAAAAAAGAGAGAAAGAAGAACCGCGAACGACCAAAGGGTGGCGTACCAAATATCCGAGGATGATGATGAGCACAGGACTCCGTACTCGCGTCGTCCCGTACAGTAGCGTTGCATAGGCGAGGGAAAAGGTACGAGTAGTGAGAGTGGGAAGGGGAGAGGAGATGATGATATCGAATCGCTTGAAATTTCCATCCGAGGTTTTTGTTTGGCATTCGTGGACACGATCATATATCGTAGGCAGTACGAGTAGGAGTACGAGTACTTGCACTTGCACTCGCACTCGCACTCGCATTTTGCAGTCGTAGTCCCAGCGGGCGCAGTAAGGCCGAAGCGACTGCAGCGCCTCGTCCTCTTCCTCATCGTCCCAACAAAGTTATTACTCGTACTCGGGCTGTACCGCCCCCTGTCAACTTTCAGACCCTGGCAGACGATATGTCGAGTTGAAGGACGACGCCAGGGGACGTCGAACCGGGTCGCGTGGCTGCCACGCCATGTCTCACAGAAAACACGTTTTCCATGTGGAGCTCGCGTCACCGATTTAAACAAAACGTCAAAATGCTACAGGATGGAATGCAATGCAATGCAATGCGACTGACACGTTTGAAAGGCGTGTGGCATGGCATGTGGTTGACATTGCGAACAAGGGTTGTCGATTCTACCCATGTTGGGGGTTCTAACCGGCACGGGTGAGTGTGCTCGTGGTTGTGAACTTGGTTCTGACATCCCCAGCCAAGTCTGTACCAAGTCCGTCTGCGATGGAGCACGCGACCGGCAGCAGAACTATTGCCTCGTTGGCATTTTTGACACCTCGCACGTTACGAGTACACACACACACACACACACACACACCCTTGTCTGTATATCATTCCCCTTCCTCGAGGCGACGTGTCGAGGACCACCCGACAAAGGGGAAAAGAATGGAATGGGCCCCCTTCGACTTGACGGACGACATGTCCATTTCCTTACTAATAAATTCGGCCAACGGCGAGTACCCGTAACGCCTCGGGCAGAGCCAAACAACTCCGGTTCCAAAGCAACCTGTGTCTCTTTGGCTCTTACGTAGCTCCAACGGTCTAGACGTGCCGATTGCAAGAGACGACGACAAGGGCCGAGGAGACACGGGGCCCCCTGGGAGAAAGACACCTCGACGATTCTCGGTACGGATACGAGTTAATGCTGCGTCACTATTCCTACCCCCTCCCAACCACGAGTAGAACGCATGGCTTCGTGCACGGAGCAGCTGACCATCATCGACCCGGTGGATAATGTGACGCGGACCACATAAAATTCCACTACTGACGACTTGACGCCTGCATCGTAGTTGAGTAGGGGTGTCGAAAAGGACAAGAGACTGAGACAAGATTCACCTGGGATGGGCCATGGCTTCGGGACTACGACCGAGCATGAGTAGAGGCTTGTGCTATGTCCCCTTGCACGTCAACAAGCATCTTCGGATACCCTTTGCAATCTCGGATATAGAACAAAGAGCCCTTGGACGACATGTGAGGTGAGAGTCATCGAGAGTCCTGAGAAGTTCTGTTCACTTTGCTGTCCGGTATGACATTCCGGCCAATCCTTGTGACTACCAACTAGTCCCTGTGATAAATCCAAGCAAGGGTGTTGATCCCAAGAGGACGTCTGTGTCTTCCCATCTGACTCGATCGGGTGCCAACTTTCCGAGACATGAACAGTCCAAATGCCCAATTGCCCCTAGTCCAAGTTTCTGCCTTGAATTGGTTCACCTGGTTTGAATCCATGCGATTCCTGGATACCGTTAGTTGCACTGTTCTGCTCTTGTACTGGCAAATCTGGCACGTACCTTTAGCCAAAGTCAACAGGAGTGGGAGAAGGCAGCACAATCTTTGACTGGTATCTTACAAGTTGTAGAGCTCTGGGGAAACACAGACGGGTTGAAAGCACATCTGCTCGGGAGAGTCACGCTGCGATTGTTCAGTGTCTGGCCGAGGTGGCGTCGAGCACCCGCAGCGCTGGCAATAGCCAGATTTCTCGCCCTTGGTGCTGATCGTTTGCAAGCACGTAGTGGGTGTTGACAATGATTCCGTGGTGGACATCGTACACTTCGAAATTCGAAATTTAGTGCCGCTTTCCCCCAAACACATGGCTGGCTTGAGTATCCAGCACAAAAGTCGTCTTAGTCCTCAGCTTTGTGGTTTCTCACGACGCTGACAATCCTCTTCCCACCCAATTTCTTGATCTCGTCGATCAATGTGCCTTTTTCGTGCATACTCGCAATATCATCGCTGCCACCCAGACTTCGAGTATTGATCATGATGTTTGGGACCGTTCTACGGCCAGTCAGCGATGCAAGCAGATCCTGCAGCTTTCGTCCAACAGAGGGCGGAGGTGTGTCGTCATCTTCTTCGCGCGTGTATGAAACAGCAACCGGCTCCGTCATGAGGTCAAGTTCGACAACGTAGGGCGTAGGTTCGATGGTGTAAGTTTCGAGGAGGAGCGTTTTTGCGCGCTTCGAATATGGACAGTACGACTTAGAAAAGATGATGACTGTGATACTGTTAGCCTCTATCGGACAGACCTAGATGAACATCCAACATACCAGGACTCTTCTTGAGGATGTCAGATAACTCTGCTCTGGCCCTATCTTCTCCATTATCTTTGGGCTTAGAAGGCACCTCTGGTAAAGTTGGAGCCGTCGTCGGAGTCCACTTTGGAGCAACAGCATCTTTTGCCATTTCGTCGTCCTTGGAGTTGGAAGGAGTATTGGCGACATTGGGTACGCGACCAGAGCTTGCAACAAGAGCTTCCTTCTGTTTATCCAGTATCATCTGCAACTGCTCATTCGTCTGCGCAGTCAGTGCCGCATCCGACAGAGAACCACGAAGAACGCCTCGGCGCGACGACAAGGAGGACTCCGTGACTCTGCGAAAATCGGTCGAATCGGGGCCGGAGAAGAAGAGGATGTAGATGAGGACGATTGCGGCGGCCAGGCAAAGGGCGTGAGTGCGACGGAGGCCCGCCATTTTCGGAGGAGTTCTCGGGTAACCTTTACCAGACTAACAATGACGATTCGAACGCGTCTGGTAGAGAGTTTGTTGCGGTTGCGGGCTCTTGTCAGATCCCGATTGAGCGAAGAATCGATTTCTGGAAGAAGTCAGCGATTCAGTCGACCCTTGCAAATGATCTGTCCAGAAACACCAACCCAAAGCCGTTCAGTGGTGTCCGTTATGTGCTATTGTCAAGTAAGTGAACCTTGAGAAGATATAATAAAAGGGATTCACAGACGGAGGGAAAATATCTCGGCGCAAGGAGAGCAAAGAACTGGTTTCCTTCGCCAGGCACGCACCTTGCGCGATTCGTGCGTCTGGGGAACAACGAACTAAGGGATTCCCACACTTAACTTTAGACCTCGCGAACGGGCCGTGCAGTTTCAGCCATGCCCACAGATCAGGCGATCCTATAGCGGGGCATCGGTATATATGACCTTGCATAGGTAGAGTTTTGTCTGCCCATGAGGATCTGCGCAACGTTTCTGAGCTGATTCGTGTTGGTACACGGCGACAAGAACACCCTTGTTTTGGCCTCCTTGAGATGTTCTTTTCATGGCCTCAAGATCTGGGCTGCGAACGGGCTCAGAATTCCAAAATAATTGTGAAACAGGACAGTGGGAAAGTGAGATGGGGTAGCAGACAACAAAACGAAAGAGAATAGCAGAACGATGGGAATAACCATCTTTGTCGGAAAATAAAGGAGCCGTCACCGGCCTCGCGTGCACATACAGAGAGGTCGCGAAGTCTCAAGATATCTCATTTCACTAGTCATCACAAATCCCGTGCACTCAGTACAAGTTTCCCAACGCCTTAATATTCAAGCATCGTTCTATGAACAAATTAGATATCGTTACAGTTTCATGCCATGAGTCCTCCCAAGACGACCTTCTGCAGGCCCATCATTTCTCTCTTCGCACTCTCTCGTGTGGTGTTCTCGAACTCTCGTACAATTGAAGACACCACGACTTTGCGGATTCGCCCATCGACTTTGGTGAAGAGGTCACCAAGCAGGGGGGTACAGACGGATGGCCCTGTCAATATCTGAAGCAACCTCTGGTATGTGTCTATGAGGACGTCGCATAGCGTCGCAAAGACTGTGAAGAAGTCCGGGATAAATGGTAAAGGCGGTGTCTGAAGATATGTGTAAGGACCTTCGTTTGGCAGGAGGGTTGAATTAGGGGAATCAGAGGGCGCCGGCGCTGGAAAAGACGAAAGGGTAGGAAAAGTGGCCGAGGACAGTGCCCCTGACGGGGACGGTGTCACCAGTGTGCTAGCCGTCGAAATGAAAGATGCACTGCTTGTTGTAGCATCAATCGATGGCTGTGGGCCGTGATGTCCAACTTCTGGCATGTTTGGCGGAGATGACGAGTGCGGCAGCATTGGCAGCCCGATGTCAGTCACTGGGCCGCTTGATTTGCGTGGTCTTGAGGTCGTTGCGGCTCTCTTGAACATCTGCGGAATTCTCGCTCGACTCAAGGAACTCGCCGTGCTCCCATCTGGGGGGTGTAGTTGTTGAAAGGACTCGAATTCGGTCAACAGAGTGTTCAGACTCTTCAAGAAATCTTGCGCAACGGCTGCATTTGCGCTAGAGCCATTTTGTGGCGGATGGAGATCGAAAATGGTGGGAAGAGACATGCCCAGTATCATGTAGTTCACGGCTCGCCGTGACAGGCGACTGGGAGTATACGATGGTAATTTGGCGATGTCCGCTTCGGTGAACTGGATTGTATTGAACCAGAATGATCTTCCTTCATGCGCCTTACGCAAGTAATCCAACGTGGCTATCCTCTTGTTTGCCAACTCTTGTATGTGTGCATAGACTGCGCTGGTATTTGTGACCCCCGAAACCACGGTCGTTGGAAGCAGACCGTTGATTGCCAAAGCAGATGCGACGTCCAAGTCCCCTTTGGTTGTTGCAGGCGATTCATTCGTGGCATCTTTGCTGCCAATTCTTCGCATTGGCAATCGTCCGTCGATCGAGCCATTAGTGAGGGGTGGAACAAAAAGGGGAAGCGCCATGTTGTCGCCCGAAGCCTGGCCGCTCACATCACTGTTCCTCCCAAGAGCAGGATCTGCTCTGATGGAATTCAGGGTTGCGGGTGCCGCAGGCGCAGTTGTCGTCCGTTGATATCCTGGTCGGGGTGCTCCTGAGTGTGGAGGGGACAGGGTCGCATCGATGGAACTATTAGATCCAAAGGGCTTGTGCCTGCGTGAGGGAGATCTGGTCAATTTGGAGAGGAATCCCGCTGTTGCTCCTCCTCCTGAAGCGCTTGAGCTGATAGAGCCATCGCGAGGTGAAAGCTCTGTCATACTAACAGGCCTCACCCGCACAGTTTGGCCGAATGAAAAATCGAGCCTAGACTGAGTGTGGTCCGTCCCAGGACGAAGTGTGAGTGGTGCTCCGGACGCTGTTACACAAGAGCCATGGCGAAAGGGCGCCGGAAGGGTGGTGGTACCTGCAGGAAGATGCTAGGGAGTGCTAGAGAACGCGCACGAGCAGGGGCTCATCGCCCGGGCTAGTGAGGCGTGTTGTTGTATGGAGTGCTCGTAGGGGGTCTGTAAAGTGTGGGGAGCCCAGCAATTCCACCGCAAGCCACTTTACAGGCTTGCGCCAGTAATCCCACGCCATCTGTCCCAGGCCCCAGGGGACCATAGTGTGCCGCTGCTCAAAGATTCTTCGGATGTACAAGCACCTGGTGTTTCAGCCTCGGTGAATTGCGCAAGGGTGTTTTCTTTCCGAATTCGTTCGTCAATCTTTCCGCTGATCCGGAACTCCTTGTGATGGACGTTCCCAAGCCTGGCGAGTGGCCAGTCGACCCTCAAGAAGATCAAGAGCCTCGAAAAGACCGCATCTGGGTAGACGGTTGCTTCGACTTTGCCCACCATGGTAGGTCGGACTATCGTTCAGGTAGGTCAAAACATCTGACAGATATTTCCAGGCCATGCCGGTGCTTTGCGTCAGGCTCGACAGTTGGGTAAAGAACTTTATGTTGGACTTCATTCCGACGAAGAAATCCTGGTGAACAAGGGCCCGACGGTTATGACTTTGAATGAGCGGTGTGTCCGCCGCTGTCTCGTTGAATTCGTCGACTGATCTTGCCAGTGTTGCTGCTGTTGATGCTTGCCGCTGGGCTACCAAGTCGATTCCATACGCACCGTACGTGACATCCTTGCCATGGATCTCCCACTATGGGTGTTGGTACGTAGTCCACGGAGACGACATCACTTCAGATGCTGGTGGCGAAGACTGCTACCGCTTCGTCAAGGCTGCAGGGCGCTTCCTGGTGGTCAAGAGGACTGCGGGAATATCTACAACTGATCTTGTTGGAAGAATGCTACTTTGCACCAAGACGCATTTCATCAGGTCACTGATGGATGAGCTCAAGAGCAACGATGATGGAGCTGAGAAGCTTCAGAAAATCAAAGAATATGCCACCGACGAGACTGCCCTCAATCCGGGGTGTGAAGTTTGGAATTGGGCTCAGGCTAGTCACGACAAGTCTTTACACGAGACGATTGATGCTGGGACCTTTTCGAACATCGTCTCTGGAAACGGCCCAAAGCCTGGTCAACGTATCGTCTATGTCGATGGCGGCTTTGACCTATTTTCGTCCGGCCACATCGAGTTCCTCAAGCGTGTCAATGAAGCAGAGAAGGGTGAAGCATATGTCGTGGCAGGCGTGCACAATGACGACGTTATCAACCATTGGAAGGGGTTCAACTACCCGATCATGAACATCTTCGAGCGTGGCCTTTGTGTGCTGCAATGCAAATACATCCATGCAGTTGTCTTTGGCGCTCCATTCGTTCCTTCAATACCGTATCTGGAGAGCATACCCTTTGGAAAGGTTGACGCCGTCTACCACGGCCCCACGTCGTATCTGACTTCGAGTTTCGATCCTTACACAGACGCAAAGAAAATGGGCATCCTTCGACAAATTGAAGCTCATCCATACGCTCATGTCAACGCAGAGGAGATTGTCGGCCGCATTCTCAAGGGCAGAGAAGCCTTCGAGGAGCGACAACGACGAAAGGGTCAAAAGGCAATTGGAGAGGAAGCCGCAAGAGAAAAAGAACTTCTAGAACAACGGCAATCAGAAGCAGGCGTAAATCAATAGTGCCATGTTGTCCCAGCTTTTTAACACTCTGGTGAAGCTATTTACAAACGTCAATGTTTCCGGAGACGATTAGACAAAGGTCCGGCAAGGATATCTGTGGGCATAATTAGCAAGGTTGATATCTCGAATTTCTAACGGAAGATCATACTTTTCTTCATAACTTTGGGGACCAAGCTCATATTTCACGGCGGATTTCCTGCCAAAGGCGGCTGGGTTCGGTGGTAATCCATTCTCTCCCAGGACCGCTGCTCCCTTTTCCGATTCGAAATACGCAGCAAGCCCTTTCTCGCCCTCCTGCTTGACAGCAACAAGTTGCTTTTGTCCCTCTTCTCCGGCCAATAACTTGGGACTTGGGTTGGCGGCACTTCCTACCGTTAAAAGACCGACGGCGTCTCTCTGTGTGACTGTGCTCAATTTAGGATATGCTCTTCGGACGTCTCTTCTCCAATATGGGTTGTCTGCGATATCAGCAGCTGGCGTTGTCACAGCTTCATCGTACGATGTAGGATCGAGGCCTCCGGGCGGCGGGTTTCGAAAGTGTTTGACGGGAACACCATTGCTCCGATTCGGGTCAACTGCAAAGAATCTGCGTATCGTTTCCCAGATGCCTGTGCTCTGTTGGGTATATTTCTAGTCCTGTTAGAAGTGGTTCGCGCAATTCGTGTAGCTGAGTTGGTACCTTTCCAACGGCGACAACATCTTTCAAGGGTTTTGTGGCCATTGTGGCCACGATACGAGCTCCCTTGCGAGCAGCTTATGGAAAGCAGCGAAGAAGTGAACCTTTGAGCACCGTCTTTCGTGTTGTAGCAGTGAACGCTATACGAAGAAGACGCATTCAACGTCGGCTTCATAGGCCAGTTGAAGCTGTCGCTTGGCTGTCACGTGATACAGCTCCAGTATGGTGGAGCTTTAAAACCTCTGACGCATTTTATTCTGCCGTACCTCGATTCGCAGTTCTACAATTCACTTTATTACAGTCGAGCAACATCGTTTGAGCTCCTCATTAGTCTCGTCCCTGACGTTCGATAATGTTGGACGAAGATGACTGTGTAAGTCCCTCTCAAATCACGGAAATTAGTGAATTCTACCTCCGTCCCTTCTGGTAAGAAAAAGCTGTGCGTATTGTGGATTTTCTGTCCCCCCTTCGAAAACGATCGTGGCACTATGGATGGACGCATGCCACGCCCCCCTAATCTGCCGGTCATGTTTACAAGTGTCCAAAGCCCAAACACCGGTGCTCGGAGACCCGTACAGCCATACAAGACTGCGGTCATCACCGCCGAAGAGCAGCCTTGCGGCAGACTCCGTGGCTTTCTATAGACTTGGCTAGCAAAAGGCCCAGTATTAACCATCCCCAGCTTTTCCTCCCCGTTGTGGTGATCCAGAGAACCATTGTTCCCTCCCTAGAAGTACGCCCTTGACTGAAATGCCAAAGTTCCAGCCAGTCCCCGATTCTTTTAGGAATCTTGAGGGTCAAGTGGTTGTGTTGACAGGTAAGTTGGACTGAGAACGACGCTGTCACTTGCCACTCGCTGTTGATGAGCTCTCGAAGTCGCTAACTAATCTTGCACTGCTTATTTAGGAGGTGCTCATGGCGTTGGAGAGGCAGTTGTTCGCTATTTGTACGAAAATGGTGCACACACCTTCTTCGGAGACATCGACGACAAAGCTGGTCAATCCCTTGTAGATACGCTCAAGGGAGGGAAGCCTTCACACGCAAGTTTGTACTGCTTGCATGTCGATGTTCGGAAATACGAGGACAACCTTGCCCTGTTTAAACTAGCATATGAGAAACATGGTAGAGTTGACCATGCATTTTCGATTGCCGGGGTTACTGAGCGACAGAATTGGTTTGAACCAGGCTTGGATCTCCAGAGCGTGGAGATTCCTCCTTCGACAACGGTATTGGATGTGAATTTGACCGGTCTATGCTATTTCGCCCGCATCGCGACGGTATATCTCCGGCAAGGAAACGAGACTCGCGCGCACGACAAATCCATCTGCCTACTTGGATCTATCGCCTCTTTCAAAGAACAAGCTGGTCTGTTCATATATCAGCCAAGTAAGCATGGCGTGATTGGCCTCATGCGTTCAACACGGAAGATGCTAGATCATGAATACGGCATCAGGATCAACACAATCTGCCCATCCCTTATCAATACAGACATGGCTTCTCACATGTACGATCTTTGGAGAGGACGGGATCTACCGGTCAATGAGGCACATGAGGTGGCCGAGTATGTCTTGACGCTAGCAAGCATACCACAAAGCCCGTTCGTGGGAACTTTGACAGGCCTTGCAATCTATATTGAAGGGGGTAGGGGCTGGGAAATTGAAAAGGATCTGGATAGAGCTGAGATACACTGGTTAGGTGAGAAGAACACCAAGGCGGTTGCGAGAATCGAAGAAGCCTTGGGGGTGGGCCTAAGCTGGACTCAAACCAAATGATCCTCCGACTGCTACATGTCTGGAGTAAATTGGAGACACCTCCTTGTCCCCAGGTCTTGAAAAGAGATATCATCTGGGAATATCATAAGCTGCGTCGACTCCCGATTGGAGTTCCCTTCGACTCCCGCGTGCTGGAAGGCATATGGGAGGTCAAAATGCCCTAGATGAGGAGTGCGCCGAATGCACCTTTCCGGAGCCTGTATTGCATAGATATTTCATTATCGCAGCTATGGACAAATCGAGCATTCTTGGAAGACACCAGATCGATATGGCACCGACGCTGATCGCCGCAATCGAGTGCTTCAACTCGAGTCTTATCAAACTTCAGACTACTCCTGACTAATGACAAAGTGGCCAATCGATGGAGTGGGCATCCACTTGGAAGCTCCCCGCCTGTCTGGTCCCGACGATTCGGTCGCAGAGCCTCTCTGCTGGATGTGTTGGATGCCTTGATGCAACACGCAACTTCATCATGTCGACCGCACCAGGGGCGGAGGACCAAGTCGCAGGACGAGGCCTTCATTGTCAGGACGGAGGATTGCGGCCACCGTAAGTCATTCTCATGCCTGCTCAGATGCGAGGAAACCTCCGGGTTCTTTACCAGCTGTCCTTCAAAGCTTGTCCACCGGACAACCGAAGTAAGGAGGACCTCGCTATCTCATCAAAGGGCAAACTCTGTGTTTTGGCCTCGACTTCCTAAGATCCCCTATGGTAAATCTCCTATTCGAGACCGAGTTTACCTTCATTATCGGCGCTTAGAGTTTGTGTCTTGACCCGTCAGACTTCGCCGATATCTACAACAAGCTTTCAAGTTGGCCGTACATGTTCTAGACTACAGGGGGTCAAACATCATTTTGTAGGTGTTGAGTTGGCAAAGGCCACAATGAATGTGTCTGGACCCTAGCGGTACGAGGTCCGAGGAACGCTTCTACGACTTTAGCATTTCTTGGTATTCGGCGGACGGCTCGAAACAAGCCAATTTCGCCCTCGAGACCGAGCCGTCTTATCTCTGGGCGAAGCATTGTGGTCTGGACCAAGTCCGCGCCTATTCGTCGGCGACACCCCTATCTCGAGGAACGGCTCAGATCTAGCAAGTGAGCGCGGAGTACTCCTGTGCTTGGCACCCTCCGCCCAGTCTTGCTTGGTATCAAGGGCTATGATAACGAAGAGGCGTATATATATGACGGTAAGGAGGAGATGGTGGGTAGTCATATCCGGAGCCTGTGCTTCTCATTCTTTGAGCGTCAC
Source organism: Exophiala spinifera (assembly GCF_000836115.1). Classification (NCBI taxonomy): domain Eukaryota; kingdom Fungi; phylum Ascomycota; class Eurotiomycetes; order Chaetothyriales; family Herpotrichiellaceae; genus Exophiala; species Exophiala spinifera. The sequence goes on along the minus strand of NW_015622518.1, from coordinate 567,501 downwards.
CCGTTACACGTTTCGTCGCCATGACTTCCGAGTACGAGTCAAAGGAGATCAAACTCACCGTCGATGCCGCGGGCATTGCGACCGACGCCGCTGCAGGGGAAGTGAATGAGAAGTCGTTCTGGTTCAAGTCGCGAGAATGGATTCGAAGCATTGGAGCCGAGGAGCTGGGTATCGAGCGCATTCCAGAAGAGATGCGAACGAACCAAAACCCGAGCGACCTCTTCACTGTGTTCTTTTCGGTAGGTCTTTTTCATACCTCTCTGGGCAGTCCAAACGCACGGCCTATCTCAAAGTGCTCAGGCATCTCCGTTGTCGCAACATTGCTAACGGCGTCTAGGCCAACTGTAATACTGCCACGCTCGCCCTCGGGTTTCTCGGTCCCACGCTCTTTGGACTTGGGTGGTGGGACTCGTTCTGCTGCCTCCTCTTCTTCAACCTATTGAGTGCAGCTGTCCCAGCATTCCTTGCATGCTTCGGCCCGAAGCTGGGGTTGAGAACCATGATCATCCCTCGATATTGCTTTGGATGGTGGCCTGCAAAGGTTCTCGCGGTCCTAAATTGCATCAACCAGATTGGCTGGGCCATGGTGAACGCCATCAGTGGAGCTAGCGTCCTATACGACGTTGGTGACGGTGATCTACCGCTTTCTGTCGCCGTTCTTATCATCGGTCTCTGCGCCATCATACTCGGTCTCTTTGGGTACAAGATACTCCATCTGTACGACCGATATTCGTGGATCGTCATGTTCATCTGCTTCATCATCTTGGCCGGCTTCGGTGCCAAACACTTCATCAACGTCCCCATGGGCTCAGGCTCGTTGGAAGCGTCGAACGTCTTGTCCTTCAGTACAGCCATCATCGGCTTCGAAGTCGCGTGGCTTCCCGTCGCCGCAGATTATGGCGTCTACATGCGAGAAACGACAAGTGATCGCAAATCATTCACCTATGCCTTCCTCGGATTTTTCACCAGCCAATTGTTCGTTGAACTGCTCGGAGCTGCAGTCGGCACTCTCAGCGTCAGCAGTGACAGCTACTTCACGGATGCTTATGACGCCCGAGGCATTGGCGGGCTTATCGGCGCATCCTTTGGAGCGTACGGCAAGGGCGCAAGAGGCTTTGGCAAGCTCATCGAAGTCCTCCTCGGCCTGTCGTGCGTGGCCGTCATCACCATCAACATCTATTCCCTCGGACTGAGCGTGCAGATGGTCACCCAGAAGCTCATGGTTGTGCCTCGCTTGGTCTGGTCCCTCATCGGGTCCGTGATATTCTTGGCGGCTGCCATGGCTGGCCGCGACCATCTCGAGGAGGCCATGGAGAATTTCTTGTTGATATGTGCGTACTGGATTGTGCCGTTCTCGACAATCATCATTGTCGAGCACTTGATCTGGAGACAAGGGTACAAGTACGATCTGAATGCCTGGAATGACCGGACAAAGCTCCCGTACGGTATCGCCGCGTCGGTCGCCTGGGTCATCGGGACCGTGCTCTCTCTGCTCTGCATGTCCCAGGCATGGTGGGTTGGACCCATTGCCGCTGGCATTGGAAGCAGCCCATACGGAACGGACATTAGCTGGATCCTCGCGTTTGCAGCTACCGCCGTCATTTACGTGCCGCTGAGAATCTGGGAGCAGAAGAAATGGCACATGTTTGGATGATAGCCGAATGAGCTTGTGTGTGAATCAAGATGTTAAATCTCTTACCGGAGATAAAAAATCTACCTTGTGAAATATAATCTTGTCATAGCTATTATCGTTGGAGCATCTGTCTGGAACTTCTTCAATCGCATCAAAGTAATAATACATGAATACATGGTTTGCGTGCATGCCTCCTTGCTGCCAGACTACTTTTAACCGCAAATGCACAGCCACACCAATATTAGTAGCTGTCTACCTACCTACCTATCCACCTCTATCTACTGTCACTAGTACATTGAGCCCATGAGCTAGATCTAATCTAACACCGCGTTCCACCAAGTAGTCGGCCTCATGCCATGTCGCCGATACCTCACTGGTCCGGTACGGGTGGATAATCGACCTGGTCCAAATAGAAACTGAGATCACCCCTCTCCTTATCTGCCACTGTCCACCCGTTGCCCAGCCACTCGAGCAAGTCATGTCCGCGGAGACTCTCGTACTCGTAGTCCTCCCACCTGGGGTGCTCCAGGGTGGCGCGAGCGTGCAGACTACTCCCGGGCCACAGACCCGTGATCTTGCCGTTGACCTTGTACCAGCTCGTGCAGTCGTCGACGTGCACGGTGAGCGGGAAGTAGGCGTCGAGGAAGCTGTTCCAGCTGTCTAGGGCCGAGGGCTTGACTTCGATGCTGCGCAGGTGTTCGCGCGACAGCTTCTGGACCGCCTTGACGACGTACCCGATGATGCTCTCGAAGATGATGAGCAAGCTCCCACCGCCCGTGGCGGAGTTGGGCCCGCCTATGAAGAAGTAGTTGGGAAACCCGGGCACGGAATGGGACATGTACGCCGATGCGTGATGCGACCACGCGTCGCTGATAGAGGTGCCCTCGCGTCCTACGATGGGGAACTGGGGCATGAAGGACGTGTCGAATCCCGTGGCACAGGCGATCGCATCGACTTGGTACTCTTTCCCGTCCGAAGTCAAGATGCCCTGTGGAATGAGATTAGATGCGTGTCAGCTTGTAAAGATGTGTTTGTGTAGGAGGGAGCGAGAGAAAGAGTGAGAGAGTGTGTGTACCGGAAAGAAAAACAAGAACATGCGCGAAACCAGGTACGACAAAACACAACTGGACGTACATTCTCGGTCACTTTCTCAATCGGCGTGGTTATAAAGTCCACATTATCCTGGGTCAGCGCCTCGAGGTAGCCCGGCCCAGGAGTCAATCTCCTGCACCCGGGGACAAACTTGGGCTTCAGCGCCGCGAACACTTCGGGCTTGCTGGCCAGCTTCGTCTTCATGTTGGTCATGATGGCTTCGGTGCCGGCCACCTCCTCGGGCGACCCGGGGAACAAGCACGGGTAGTCCATGTTGATGAACCGCTCCATCGACTTGCGGAACGCCTTGTAGTATTCCTTGTCGTTGGCGAACCTCCGCAGTTCCTCGGCCGTGTAGGTATAGTTCCCGGGCTCGTCGCTCTTCGCAATGGTGTCGGTCGTGAAGCTTCCACCGAACGGCTGGCTGATCCATGTTCCGCCGCGCGCAAAATTGTACACGGCGGCTGCTTTTGCTTGCAGTTTAGGAAGAATTTGGATCGCCGACGAGCCGCAGCCGATCAAGGCGACTTTCTGATCCGTCCAGTCCCTGTCAGTCGCGTGTCAGAAGAATAAAAACCAAGGGGATCTCACTCAAGTTTCGTCGATGTACACGGCTTACCATGAACTGTCCCAGTCCGCCGAGTGAAGCAGCTTGCCTTTGAAGTCGTGAAGGCCGGCGATGGTCGGCCACTTCCACTTGTTGAGCAAGCCCGTCGCACTGATCACCACTTCGGTCTCGATGTTTTGCCGGGACTTGACACCGTCGGCACCGCATGTTTCCAGCTCGACATGCCATACGCCGGCATCTTGGTCCCAGGTTGCTCCCGTGACTCTCGTGTTGTACTGGACCTTCTCAGACACGCCGTACTTCTTCGCTACCCCTTTCACGTACTCCTGGATCTCGGCCCCTGGAGAGAAATACTTGGACCACTGCGTGTTGGGTTCGAATGTGTATTGGTATACCGCGGACGGAATGTCACACGCAACTCCAGGATAGCGGTTTTCGTACCTTGACCCCTCGTCAGGATGGTGTCTTTTCAAGGTCGATAGCCCATACAGGATAAGGGCTATTTGTCCCACAGCAAGGACGCTAGGGATGCTACGTACCAGGTGCCACCAAGTGAAGGATTCTTCTCCACGATTGTGATTTTGAGGTTGGCAACATACTGCCTCAAGCGAATATATGTGCCAATTCCAGACACCCCGGCTCCGATGATGAGGGCTCTGATTTCCCGCCCCTGGTCGACAGGTCTGTCTTGGAACTGGAATTTGGACTCTTCCGTCGATGCCATGATCATTTTGATGCTTCTCGAAACAACGCGTGTTCGAGCAGAGATCTCTGGGTCCCGGAATTCCTGCACCTACCTACCTCTGCGGAGCACCGTCTCCAGGCGGTCTGGGGACTTGGTATCACCATTAAAGACATCCTCGGCATGTGGCTATATCCTCTCGAGGAGTTTGCCGTCGAGAGAGCTGAAGTCTAGATATCGAAGGGTTGACGCTAGAAAGCGCCATCCCGGCTTGGGGGGGCCTGGGCCATTTCTCGCTATCTCGTGGCTGGCGGAGATGTGCGGACAACGTGCCAGCCTTCCGCTGTAGTTGGCAACCGAGACGGAAGTATGAAAGTGTACTCCGTATGAGATGATATTTAATAGCCTAGCCAAACACGTAGCACCCAGATTTCTGCTATCTTAACTGAGGCCTCTTCTAGGCCAGCCTGGTGAGCCTCTTCTAGGCCAGCCTGGTGAGCCTCGGTCGGCAAGGCTGAGCCCTTTCCGGATCGCGCTGAAGACTGGCAGGGTTTGCGGCAGCGCTCTCTCCTCAAGATCCTTAGGCTGTTTCCCAACCTTGGTTCGGACACTCACGACAATCCCGATGAACAATTTGGAAGAGTTTGCAACAGAAACACGAACATTGTGAAGACTTCCACTCAAGTCTGACTCCAGAGCGACGTCCGCACCGTGTGTTTGGTTCCGTCGGATCGAATTGAACACAGGATCAAGAGGTGATCGAGGAAGTTTTGCAATTGCATCTCTGAATGCTTCACCTGCCTTTGAGTGGGCTTTAGTTCAGTGTTTTAATATCGTCTGCTTCGATAATGTCGTTGGTGAGACCAGCGCAAACGGCGCCGCCAAATAACCCTTTAAAATGTGGAGAATGGTGTCCAAAGCACATGGAGAGCCGGACAGAAGGACCGGGATGATGGATTCCAAGCACAACACTAACCTCAGGGGGATTGCTCCCCGAGAGCAGAAAGCGTAAAAAGGGTTCATAAAGCGACGAGTTCAGGGAAGCATATGCGTTCTCTTCACCAATTTATCACGAAGCAAATCTCTTCATGAGAGGAAACTTGCCGCAAAGCCCAGCTCGGAGATGTTCCCACTCACGACCTTCGCATCGTCCGTTACATTCATGCTGCCTCCAAACGTATGCTTGGCGTCGTGCTTTTGTGCAGGACCAATATTGCCTTGCACTAGCTTCCCTCTACCACGTACCTGAACACTGGCAGTGTACACATGGCCTGTGACGGGGAACGCGGATGCAGTCTCGTCCGACTTTTGCTGCAATAGCTGATTCCAAATGTTAACATTGCCCGTGATCATGGGATTCTAACTCGACTGAGAATACTTACCACGTCCGCTGCTGTCTTTCTGTTGCAGTACCATGCAAGAGCTTCAAAGACCTGATTAACTGCTCCGGTGGTGAGCTCAGACTGGTTCGGCTCTGGTTGTGCAAGCAGTTCTTCAACCCTTTTGAAGCGATCTTGTAGATCTGCGCCAGCCTCTAATATTTGTTCGAGGATGATTTTGGTTCCCTGAGACCCGTCGACTACTTTGTCGAGACTCTCGCGGATACTGGCGGTTTCTTCCTTGACTGCGTCGACCGACTGGCGTAATAAGTGAGTCTCTTCTCGATTTTTTGCTTGCTGGTCAATCAGCTGAGCACGGAGCTCCTTAGACTGTTGTTCGATTTCATCGAGTATTTTCGTCACTTGGCTTCGTTGAGCTTCGGTCATCTCATTGAGCAGCTTACTATATTGACGTCGTCAGGCTTATCATATAAGTCTGTGTCAGTACAGCAAAACACTTACTTTGCGTCAGTAGTGAGGTGAAGGTTGATCTCCTGGCTCAAGCCCCTCAATCGATCCTCCAAATTCAAGATATCTTTCCTCTTCCATAGACTACGAAGAGCCTTCTTAAGCGCTTCCTGTTTCGACCCATTAGGCGTCACCTTGAGTTTATTGAGTTCTATCGAGAGCTCTGTGGCGACTTTCAGCGCTCTTTGTCTCAGGTCTTCGAGTTCCCGGTCTCCGTCCGCTTCGTTTGAACCGTGCAAGTTTCCAAGGACATACTGGATGTCACGGGCAATAGTCTCTCGGTCGATGTTCTCTTCCAGGGCTCCTTGGGCGGAACTTCTGAGCTCGACAGCACATGCAATGACTTTGTACCCAAAGATCACAAGGTCGATTACAGCAGCGGCGGTGGAAATTGCTGTAGCAGGATCCATAGAATAGGGGCAGACACAAGCACAATATGTGAACTCTGCCGAAGGCGGGCACAGGTCTTGAGCTCTTTTATCCCTATTTCAGCTTCAGAGCTGCTGCGACGACTCTCCCCTTTGTTGTAGCCTGTTTAGTGCCCAGCGGATAAGGAAAAGGCGCAGATTTGTGGTGCGTCCATTTGCTCCCTCAAACCAAGTTATAGACGGAATGGTCTGTCTCCAAACGAGCCTCCCGCAAGCCCGATTCGCGGGGCCTAGTCAACTAGTTAGTATCGGGGTGCGCGACACTCTGAAGGAACGTACAGTAGCATGTAGCGCCGTGATCGCGAGGTGGGATTTGGGCAAACAAATTTAACCATTGGGTGGCTGTGAAGGGCTAACCGGCCCACAAGTCTGACCGTCTCTCAGATCACTCGGATCACCCAGTGCTCCTCCAATGGGGTCACAACTGCTCCAGACCGGTCCTGCTCGCGTCAGGGGCGGCGTCAAGCTTGCGACATCAGCCTTGTGGGCGGTGCGAGCCTGCGGATCAAGATAAACATTGCGCATCCAGCCCGACGGCCTCTCTAGCATCTTTCGGCATTGATGATCATATCTCCATCATTATACAACACATGAACCATTAACGATGTTCAACACTTCTATGACTCCGCCCCGAAACGATGAAGAACAACACGTACGGGGGCACAAGTATGGGAACGCCTCTGCCAGTGGCAATGCTCGCAGCGTGTTTGGAGATCTCAATCTCAATGTCAATCATTCGAATGTGCATTTGTTGGGTTCGGAAGGTCCTGGTGGGTGGGATGTGACCATGAAATGTCATGAGCCAGGTGGACTAACTTGGGTGCATGCAAACCAGGTCTCGAAGGTATTAATTTATCGGTCATACAAACGTCCTTCGTCGAGCTCCTTACCTGACTTTCAAGTCCAGAAGACTATCGGAATCTGCTAAATGAACTTGGCACTTCTCATCCAGAGGACGTCCGCGCCTCAATCCTTCGGGTGAAAGGCGATCTTGTCGAGGAATCTTGTCGATGGATTGATTCGGCCTTCCAAGAATTTTGCAGAAGCTCGAGGTTTCAATGTCTCTGGGTCTATGGCAAACCTGGAAAAGGCAAAACAATGGACCTTGTTTACCTGACGTTGCGGCTGCGATCGCTTGTGCCTCTTGATTCACATTCCTTTGTTGGATACTTTTTCTGCGATAGCCAGGTTCCGGAACAAAGATCGACAGCCTCATTCCTTAAATCCTGCATTAAGCAACTCCTGCGTCACGAATTCCAGGACCAGACTATTCATCACACAATGAAAGGTCTTAGCATGCATGAATACGCCTATGATGGACGAACTATGTTTACCTCGCGATTTGTCGAAGAAACTCTATTGCGCATGCTCCGGAAACTGCTTTCTAAGGTTCCGGGAAATGGCTATTTTTTACTTGATGCTGTGGATGAGTTTGAGGATCAAGCGTCCATATACGACGTCCTGCGGAAGCTGACTACAGACCCTGCTTGCTCGAGGGTGAAATGGATCTGCACTAGCCGGTCACCACCAGTCTTGCCAACAACCGTGAGGATCGAAGCACTTGCAATCGATCTTGAAGACACGAAACATAAAGAGTACATCTCAGCTGGAGTGAAGACTTTTATCCGATATAAAGTGGATGCCTTGTTCCCCTCAGCTGTTCAGACCGCCCTTCCAGAATCCGCATTATCGAAACAGCAAGCAAGAGAGCGGGCTGCAACAGTCAGTTTTCTTGTTGAGAGAGCGGAAGACTCCTTTCTGTGGGTCGCTCATGCCATTCGGAAGCTCAAGCAGCGACCTCTCAACCAGAGTATTCTGGATGACTCAGAATTAGGTCGACCCGATTCGCAGTATTCTCGAATCTTGCAACAGATTTTGGGTCCATCATCCTTTGCCAGCAGAGACAAGCCAGTACAAACTGATGGTGATCTTCGTGGTTTTGAGCCTCTCAGATTGATGCTGTCGATTCTATGTGTAACGTACAGACCTCTCACTTTAGACGAGCTTGATACTGTCTTGGACCATGCGTTGCCTACGCCGTCAAGACTTGACAGTAGAATAGGTCTAAAATATCATCGACGGCCATTGGCAGACGACTTATTGCAACAATGCAACTGGCTGCTAGAAGTCCGCGACGGTGTTGTGCGTTTCGTGCACCTGACGGCGAAGGACTATTTGATGGACATGGCTAACACGGATTTCGAGTTCGACAAGTCCCGCGGACATACCTCACTTACGCTGGCCTCTCTTTCGGTCCTTTGTAAGCGCTCCAAGAGGAGGATGACTCGAACGGCGCCTCTCGGTGGCGCTGCTCATGGCTTCATCGACGAGCACGCAGCCTCAAATGCCGGCTTTGACAGCTATGCTCGCGAGTTCTGGGTTCGACACTTCCGCGAGCTAGACACTTGCGAAGACGAGACCAAAACTGCAGTCGAGGAATTCTTGACTTCAAAGGAAGGTGAGGCGTGGTTCGAGTATCTTCGAGTCAAAACCGATCTCGCTGCATATCCCCTAGTAATGTCACCGGGCGACGAGTTCGGGAATCACCCGCCATCTTTATTACTACGAAGTCAGCACCAGCTTGAAGACAAATGTGCGACACTTGGCCTATGGACATTCTTGCACGTACATTGGAAGGCAACGTCCCGGTTCCCAGACGCACAGCGCCTGAGCACTCTCGTATCACTGGCTGCAGCAAACGGTCATCTTGGAGTCGTCCAGTTGATCTTCTCACGAGCTGAAAAGGCTCAGAGGCTGAATCAAGGTGGAAGCAACGAAGTGTTACACGACCTGCGGACACGCGCTATCTACGCCAGCGTACTAAATGGCCACACGGACATCCTCCGCTATACCTTAGGCACGGCCCAAGATGAGTTTGCTATACCTTTAGTATATGCCCTACTTGTTGCTCAGCGGGGTTATGCAGAGACTCTAGACACTCTTTACGGCGCGAAGCTGATTGGGGTCGATCAAGACAGGTCATTTGGGACAGAGTGGTCCGATACCATAAAAGTCGTAAGGCGAGCGGGTGCCAAGAAGGAATTCGGATGGGTATACACCGACGTCAGCCGGGAGAGAGGAGCGCAGCTCCAGTTTTCGTTCCCAGCAATTCAACAGGGTGCATCTGAGCCAACTCCAAACAGTGTGAATGGCAAGCCATCTTACACTTTGTATACCTCTGGTCAGGAGAGTGCGCCGGAATGGGTGATTAACAACCTGACGCTACAATTCGGGGCAGGCAATATTGTGGACGGGGTGTCAACCTCGCGTAAGGCAACTGTGTTCAGCTTGGTTGATTCAATTGACGCAGTTGTTACACCCGGGCCGGGTTTATCGTCTCGACTAACAGACAAGTGGGAGCTACGAGCAGGAACCAAAAAGGCCCGTGTTTTTGATCATGAAAGGAAGCCTTACTTGGATGTCACTGAAGTCGTCGGTTGGTATGAACCTGCGATTCTCCAAGATCTGATATGTGGGACGCAACACAGCAAGTGGTCCCCGGAAGACTTTGACGCCATCCGCCGAGGTGTCTGGCACTCTATACCTGTGAAAGTCCAACTAGCTGGCCGCTTCAAAAGTCCGCTGCAGGTTGCTGTCGAGGCGGGCCATTCAGAAGTTGCGCAAGTACTCTTCAAAGCAGGCTTGGATCGCTCCTCGAAGAATGTACAAGCCTGTTTCCGTATTGCCATTGAGGCCGAAAACTATGACCTTGTCGAGACCTTTCTTGAAGCCGGCGTCGACCCGGAGCTAAAATTCCTGGATCTGGATCTGGATCTAGAGAAGGCGCAGGAGTATCTTTGCGGCTATCATAGCAGGTCCAGATACGCCCTTGGCAAATATCTTTTAAAGACACTCGAACCATACAGAGCGGGACTGAGCGTTCTGTACGTCGCGGCATTAAAGGGACATCACTGGATAGTCAGGTTACTTTTGCGATATTGTACTCCATTGAAGTCAAAACGGATCTGGAATCTCGCCGTCAAAGCCTCCCACCTTCCAACGCTGAAGTCGAACACACCGTATAAAAGGAATGCGGCGGTAATCTTGTGCTTTGAGCTCATTTCGAACACCTTCGGACAGTTGCCGCCGGGGTGGAAATCGCACAAGACCGCCGGCGAGCCCTACTTTGCCAATTTAGCTTCACTCGAGCAGTACACGACCTGGCAAGACCCCCGCGTTCCGGAAGACTCGAAGGAGACCTTCTATGACGGGAGAGAGAATCCTCCCAAACACGTCTTGTCTCCCGGCGTTGTCGACGCATATATCGAGGCCAATTATCCGATCACCGCGGCAGACGACAACGATAGTAATGACGACGACGAGGAGGAGCGTCCATTGGGCCTCGATTAACTTTACGCTGGTTGATATCGAAAGACCATATCCTAGATATTCTTCCTGGAAATCATACCATCCTCTGAACAATACCACACCTCGGTCTTACTGACAGTGTCGTGGTGGGACTCACTGAGACACCTCCACCAGCTCGATATCAATGGTGACATAGTTGTCAAAATCTTCCAGGTTCGCTGCACTGGGGGCATACCACCACGGTACCCAAGCACCAGAGTCCGCGTCCGGTACCGCAATCCATCTACTCGAATTTAGGTCCTTGTCAAACCTTAACAAGTTCCGCCCATGGTCTTCCACGACGATCCAACCAGACGAAAAGACGCTCACCCCGATCAGGGCTGAGCTCCTCTCCAGCTGCGACTCGATTGCGATCTGATATTCGCCCTTGCCGACAGGGCCTCGTAGTGTACAGTAGCGCGCATCGTCTTCGGCAGTCGAGTCTCGTAGTGCCAGATACCGCGACCCAGCACGCTCGATGAATCCCGCACGACATGGGACCAAGCCGTGCGTCGAGCATGTGGCAAGGTGTCTTTCTGGCATCTCGCACAGAGCGGTCCCGTGAATCATGGTGTTCCCCCTTTGCCATCGTCAGTGCAGTCCATCAGAAAAGAGCTTAAAATTTACAGCCAACGTACCCAATGACCTGAAGCTGATAACTGGCTCCTAGCGAGACGTTGGAGGCCAGGACCGACATTGCCGAGGTTGATGTGAGCATCGCCATGTCGTCGCAAGACTTGTATCGGAAGCGAAGCTACACACTCCCTTGTTCAAGGAAGACGAGTGACTCAAAGTCGAAACTGAAGATGACCATTATTCCATTCTTGTTTTAATTAATGAAATCATGGGCGGCAAAGGCTTTCTATGCACTGCCCTTTCAACACGCCTCGAGGCCGAATCTGGACTTTATTAGACTTTGTAAACTTTGCCAAACCTGTCCTTTGATTTATAGCCGTTGCAACTCTATATTTAGCAGAGTCTCGCGAGTGTCCGTGACTACGGCCCACACTTCAATTGGTAGTCTAGAAGATACGCCCACCGTGTGAGCAAGTTGTGACTGATCTGTGTGTCAATTTAGCTCCTGGGAACCTCTCTTTACAATAAGGACCACCCTTCTAGTTAGTTGCCCGCTTGCAGGTGGACGAGGAAATCTGTGATAGGTTGGTGTCCTGAATTTCTTCTTATAAACATCCCCGCCGGTGGTCTGTTCGGCATGATCCCAGGCACTCGTTAATCTCTCTATATCAATATACTCCAAAATCGGTCGGGTCAAAATCTGCATCCATATCCATGTCGATGTCATCTGTCAAATCCACAATCAGATTGTGATTCTCCTTTCCCGCTAAGCCACCACCATCGAGCTCGTTCATTATATCCTGCGTGACCGGCGTCGTGGCCAGAACCTTTTCGATCTCGCCCACAACTGTACTTCCACGAACCACTTTTGCCGGCTTCCTGAAAGTGTTGTGCTTCTTAGGACTGCCATTTGCCGTCACAGCTCCCAGAGGAGGCTTCTTCTTTGTGGTGCTAGACGACATTGGTGGAGAAGGCACTTTATCTCCGGATGCAAAGGTGCTTCTTTGCGTAGGACCCGACACGGTCTCAAATAAATGCGACCGAGCGGCACCCACAGGTAAATTCAAAACCCAGCCTTTTTCGGACATAATCCTGACGAGGCCCTGAAGAATTGGAACATCACTGCTGCCCAGTGTCTGCCTGCTGCCGAGAATTAGCAGCTTACTCCGAGCGCGAGTAACAGCCACATTCACTCTCCGCCAGTCTTTCAGCAGATCCCCAACATGGTTGTTCTTGTTACTTCTCACGCAACTGAGGATAATGACTTCTTTGTCCCGACCCTGATATTTGTCTGCAGTATGCATTTCCACTTCTCCTGCGGCTACCGATCCAGTAGCAGCTTTAACGTCTGACCGGATCAAAGCAAGCTGGGATCGATAAAAGGTAATGACACCTATAGCCCGAGGAGAGATACCTGAGTCAATAAGTGTGGCCACCAACTGAGCAGTCAATTTGGATTCACATGCGTTCGTGATACGTGCTCCGGACACGGTCTCCTGTCCTGACTCGGGTGAAACGACGGTGTCCGTATTGAGAAACAAGCACCGTGATGAAGGTAAGAGCGCCCGTCGAAGCCAACAGCTACCGTCAGATAAACAGAGATCCTGGGAAGACCTGACCGCGGTCGAAGCAGTATGATGGTGCAGAGCGAGCCCTGCTTCCAAACCAGGAATGTGCAAAGTTTGATTCGCAACCGCCTCGTTACCACACTTGATCCGGCCGATGTACACAAGCTCTTTCGACAATAGCATGATGTCTTCTGCCATTCGATACTGGTGTTCTAAATTCACGACTGACCCGGGTTGCGCATCCGACAAAAGCTTGAAGAGGCTGACATCCAGGCCACCTTCTAGAGCTTGTTTGTTCTGCACCAACGGTGGTAACTGGTAGTGGTCCCCAACAAGGATGAATGTACGGGCCATTCTGATTGGGCCTAGACAGACCGGCAACGTAATCTGAGAAGCCTCGTCAACGATACAATAGTCGAAAGTGCGAGCATTGAAGATGCCATGATTGACTCCGAGGCAGGTCGTTGCGACGACTTTGGTGTTTTCCCAGGAATCCTTTAAGTCTTCCATTGTATGCTTGGGTACTCCGGAGATGTGTGCGAATTTCTGGATATCAGGATGCACTTTATTGACAGCACCAATGCGTAGTATTGGAATCTTGTCATCCTTGATTTTCAACAAGATATTGTCGACAGCTGTATGAGTGTAAGAAGCGAGAACAACCGATTTCCCCTGTGCGACCAAAGCACGGATGATATGAGCGATGGTGGTTGTCTTGCCTGTTCCAGGCATTCCCAGTATGAGTGCATAGTCTTTCGCACTCATCACCTTCTCAATCGCGCGACGTTGGTCGACATTCAAACTCGACTGAGACGATGTTCCGGTCAGCGTATACGCTGTAGAAGTGACTTTGAATTCGGGAGGCTTGTTATCAATGATTAAATGTCGGAGTTCACGAGCTATCCAAAGGTCTTTCTCCATCATACGGATGATGTTGTTGCGAGCCGTTGCCATTCCGTTTGCAAATTCGTCCTTGTCGATCCGATAGAGAAATGGTAAGTCGTCCGGAGGCGTATCCTCGATCTCGGGTGCGCTAACACCAGAGAAGACCTGGTTCTTAACTGGGTCAAATCCTTCCAATGTGCGTCTCGAATGCTGAAGTCTTCGATCTACCGCTACTACAACTCGTGTAGGGCGTACGTTGGTAACGAAGCCTGCAGCAAAGTTGAAGTGACCGCTTTCGTCTGATATCACAATGGGATCACCTGTGGTGATCTGGGATTCCGAGAACGAGAATCCAGGACGAGGTTTGTGCTTGACAAACGTGTACTCGAATTTGTTGATCTTTGAGCTCCCAGGCTTTTCAAAACCTGATCCTGGCTGTAACACAACTTCCGAAAAGCACCGCCCAACAGCCTCGCGCTCCGAGCTCAGCATCGTCCATAACTCTCTGCGAAATTTCATGCTGTCACGTTCTTCCTGTGTGAGCAAGTCGTCCCACTTTCTGAAAAATGCCTGGTGGTCGGGCGAAAGGTGGTCAACCACCTCATTGAATATCTCACCAAGCCCACTTGTAGCACCATCACCACCTTCTGAGAGCTTATGATAGATGAAGCAAGCAGGTTTGGAATAGCAATTCTTACAGAGATGTTCCTTTTTGATCATTGGGGGTAACGCCAACTTGTCGTGAACGTAACAAGCAAGTTCGTTCCGCTCAATGACCATGTGCCGAAGCTCATTTCTGATGCCTTCCACACGGAATGTTTTTGAAGACTCCAAATAATACAGGATGCCACAGGTGACATTGACGTCGTATCTGTCGGAGAGCAGTAAAGTGTACAAAGCTGTTTGGACCCGGTGCTGTTCAACGTTATCTCTCTTGCCGGTCTTCAGCTCAAAGGGGACCAGCAACGTTCTCGGGGAAGAGTCTTCTGGTAGCTTCATTTGGACTTGTACGGTTGCATCGATGTTGCCCTTGAGACCGTACATAGGCGACCAGATGTGTTCTTCTAGTTCGAGCAGTTTGTTGATTGTGGTTGGTACGAGCAAGCCATGGCGGTCACGAGCTACAGCATCAGCAGATAATGTGTCGCCCACAAAGACACTCGCCCAGGCCATCAGCTCGGGTGCTTTCCCCAGCAGATATTCAGTGGCGTCTTGCACCTGGACATTAATCTCGTAGAGCGATTCAAGATAAGTTGGCAGGATCTTGGCGATGATAGCTCTGAATGTATCAATGTCCCACTTGTTGATACGGAGCGCCTGTCCAAAGACTTCGTGCAGAATATGGCCATAGACTTGTGGTTGGGTAGCTGCCCCGGTTGCTTTGACTCTGTCTTGCAGCACAGCTCTTCGCATGCACGTGAAAGAATCACCTACGACCGTCGAAGAGATTAGATGATCCGGGTGGAGGATTATCATGTTTTCGGCGTCGTTGACGATGCACTGCCCTCTGCGATCGAAGTTTCCAATGATGTGGACATATGAGCCTTTGGTGCATCGAGTATCATACCAAGAATCTCGCAGGCAGACTATGTAGAGCATGCCGGTCTTGTCATCCTTGACGGAGAGCATCTGCAACAGGTCAGAAACGGATCGGGTATAGGGCAAAAGGTTTGCACACTTTTTCTGGTCGTTTACGTCCAGGCTTGTACTCGTAAACACTATCAAACACGTCGATGACAAGGTAACGTTTGATGGCTCTGTTGTCCACAATGTTCTATATACTCTATCAGCAAATTCTCATTAGATTAGCTTTAGTCCAGAACCCACCGAGCCAGCTGGTCTGCCTTCTCCCACAGTGTCCGAGGTTGCATTAGCGATATCTTTCCATAAATCATCGTCGTCGTCATCGAAAGCGTCATCAAATTCATCGAGCGTTTCTAGGCGCTTGGGAGCATGCGCAGAAGCTACTGCGGTCGGCTGTTTCTCAGCTGCAGACTTGTCCTGCGAGTCATACTGAGCGGCAAGACCGATCATTTCATTCATAAGATCTTCGTCGTCATCGTCAAAATCGTCGTCAAACTCCTCGGGAGCCTCCTTAACATTAGATTCATCTGACAACCTCTTCGAATTTGTGCTGGCTTCATGGCGGTGGTCCGACGCATTCGAAGATCCAAAGTTAGGCTCGTCCCTTGCAATGCAAATTTCCGTCTCTGCTGCGCGCTCGAGTGCTTGCTCTAGATCTTCGAATGCCTCAAGATCGAGACCATCGTCTTCGAATTCCAAAGTGAAGGACTTCGCCATCTGAGCATCCGTCTGGGATTTCGCAGTGGATGCCAGGGTAGGGGGAGGATCCTCTTGGATCTGTTTGCCTTGCCGTGTCCATCCTTGACTCCGGGGTCGCGTTGGCGACACTAAAGCCTCCGAACGTCTCACCAAATCTGGCAAAGGCGAAGAACTTGAAGGACTCTTCTCTGCTGGAATAGCCTTCTTGGTCAAGCTTTCTTGGATCTTTTCCAAGAGTAGACCAACCCGAGTATTGTTGGACAGATCGCGACGGAGGATATCTTGACGCGACGCTGCAAACAGCTGTTTTGTGCGGCCATGATTGAGGTTGGCATCAATCCTCCGGCGCTTTGCTTTTGATGTTGGCCATTCGACTCCGCAGCTATGTGTTCGGCGAAGGCTGCCATCCTTGCTAGTAGTGCTGGGTGTTTGAGGCGACGAAGGGATGAGGTGACCGTAGTTCGCCATTGCCTGCCCATCTTGGTTACTTTTGGGAGCATTCGTAGTGGTGTATCTGTTCCAGAGATCTTGAGTGGGGTCATTGTTTGGAGTTCGAAGGGATTTGTTCAAAGTATCGAGGTTCAAAGTGTCCTTCTGTGCAGAAAGTTGCTGTGATGACGCTGGGGAGGAACTATGGGCACGTTTCCTGCTTCTTTGCGTCCCTGCCCCGGGCCCTGACATGTTTGAGCTATGAGGATCCCATAATACGTGATCTCCTGGTGTGGCCAGTGGTGGTGCACAATTGAAAGCATCTTCAGTGTTCGCAATGAGGTCTTCAAACGGGATCCGGACGGCAGGCGTCTGGGGAACGTTTCGTTCGGGAGTGCTGCTTTCATCAAAGTTGTGCTCATCTTGACTGCATCCGTCGAGCCGGTGGTGTTGTGCCGAAGTCTGGTTTTCCTTGTCTTGTTGTGCCGCAGTCAGACTTTTATTGAGTGCATGCGCTTTGTTTTTCTTTGGCGGTTGAGAAGAGGTGGTGAGGGGACAGAACGGCATACTTCTGAGGCGAATGTGGTTGACAACACATGGCCGGGGTGATGAGCAAGGAAGCGGTGAGGTGTTGCAGCAATTATCAAATCCAGATCCAAGACGATAACATTCAATGGTTGAGGTGGACGAAGTTGCTTTGGTCATGGATCCTCCTGGTCGACGCGGCCCAACACGCGTCTGGAACGCGGTCACGGGACTTTGAGGCGAATGATGTCATTGGGCACTTACTCGTCAGCCCAGCTCAGCCCGTTTTTGCCAGACACACGAATCGAGGGATGCACAACCTGCACAGCCTGCACAGCCTCAGGACTTCAGGAGCAACACGGCAGCAGTCAAACGAAGTTACAACCCCTGGCTTCAACAGACACCCAGACGGACGCTTTCCCCTAGAGCCCATATCGAGTGTATTGCGTCGCTTTGATCACCCTTAAACTTACAGCCCCCAATCCCTGGATATGACTCGACCTCGCTCTGCGTCTTCCACATCATACCACAGAGCCCAGGGTCGGCAAACACGAGATCCGAGTACAAACCGCCGAGTCGTTATATTTCTGATATGATGAATCCATTCCTCTGTCTCAACGTGTGTCCTGAAGCACACTGTACACCATCGCGACTACCGGTACTACATCGAACCCACCAGGCATCCTAGTCCCAAGGCCTCCGCTTGGGTATCATCATGTCATATTCGGCACCACATTCACCTGCTGGTCGACAGCAAGATTCCGACGTGGATTCCAATGTTTCCGCGTCAAGGCCATCGCCTAACAAACTACAGCGACTACTTGAACTAAGCGCAGAGAGGGCCTCATCGCTACCACCTCGACGTCTGTCATCGCCAGCGAAGAACATCTCACAGATCCGGCCTCGCCTAAACGAGTACTACACCTTCGACCATGCTGTTCAGCTTTTCAGACGCTCAAAGAACATCATCATTTTGAGCGGGGCAGGAATCTCGACCTCGCTAGGCGTTCCGGACTTCCGCTCGACAAATGGTGTCTACAATCTCCTGGTTGATTCGAAATATGACGACCCCCAAGAGCTTTTCCACATTGACAACTTCAAGATGGATCCGGGTGAATTCTTCAAACAGGCTGCAAAAGTGTTTCCTAAAATGCAAGGTCTCGTTCCAGCCAATGGAGCCGAAAAAGACAGCGTTTCCTCTGAAGTTCCACTAGTTCCCAGGTACAGTGCAACCCATGCATTTATCGCCTTGCTTCAGGCCAGAGGAAAACTTCTCACCAATTACACCCAAAATATCGACGGGTTGGAAATCGCGGCTGGCGTGGCTTCAGACAAGCTCATACAATGTCACGGGACGTTATCCACCGCATCCTGTATGAGTTGTGGTAAGAGGGTTTCGGCCAGAAAATACATGGCCGTGGTACGACAAGGCAACATTCCTTTTTGCAAATGCTCACTTGAAGTTGACAAAAAAGGGGCAAAACAAAGAGGGCGAAGCGGGAAGAGAAAACGAAAGCGAGACGAACTTGAGGATTCTGATTCTGACATGGAGGAGAGCCGTAGACCTTTTCCGAAAGGGTTGCTCAAGCCAGACATGACCTTCTTCGGAGAACATATCTCGCAGTCCTACGCTCCTCGACTAAACATCGACAAGACCAAAGTGGACCTGCTAGTTATCATCGGCACGTCCCTCAAAGTCGCGCCAGTCAATGATATGCTCCTGGCCGTACCACCTACCGTACCGCAAATCTGGATCAGCAAAGATCGATGCCAACGGGAAGGAGTAAAGGTTGATATAGAACTCCTGGGTGAGTGTGACTTGATCGTTGAGGAAATTGCCCGACGGGCCGGATGGACGGCGGCGTTGGAGAACCGACTATGGAGTCCGCAAGCCGTGGAGAGCACTCAAATCCCCTCTACCAAGACCAAGATCCCTCGCATGGAGTCGGAGGAAAAGGCCTCGAAACCAGACAAAGTCGACGAGGCCTTGCAGATTCGCACCAGATTGGAGCAGACGCCAGAGAAACTAGCCCCTACACTGGACAATCCGCTCATCAAAGTCAACGACGAATTAGTCACCGCCGTCGAACTTGACTCCGGCCAAGAGGTTTTTGTGGAAAGCTCCGAGACCAAGATGGACAGTTCCGAACAACAACGGCCTACTCTCACGCACCCACACACTTCAGCAACGAAGCCGATCGGGGAAAATGGCAAGACAGAACGCGCCAAAACCAAAGCCCCGCTTCCACCTTCAAAAGTGAAGATTGAACTTGAGCTGGGGCAAAGGTCGAGGTGGTATGTCCGAAGATTGAGGTGAGATCATATTGAGGATGTACGTGGATTTATACCTGAGACATATCGAGGCTGGGGTTTGTAGGGTCCTTAGCATACCCTGGTGCCTTTTTGTACTAGTAAAGAAAAAGTTGGATTCGAGCACGCGCAGACCCAGAGACTGGGTGTGTTGCAGTCGCTTGTTTTTAGGTTTACTATGCTTGTGGCAGTCGAGAACCCTCGAATTGACGACGACGACGACGACGATGATGATGATGATGATGATGATGGACGTGGAAGGTCCCTCTCTCTGTACGATTAATTACACGAGTGCATGGCAAATGTCTGTTCTCTGGTCCAGGTCCAGGTTCATCGTCTAGACATGCTCGATCGAGTGCATGATCCCGTTCTCCCCTACGATCCAGGAACAAAGAAATCGGTGGGTACGTTGCTAAGCTTGTTGTTGTCTTGCAATTCTTCATTCTTCCTCTGGCCCGAGTAGTCTAGAGGCCTTGATCTGGGGTGCTAGCCTTCTATCAAATCTATCTTCTGTGTTTTCTCTGTTGGGCACATCTGACGGTGGGCCCCCCGATAAGTCGTACAGGATGATCTGCTCGAGAAATGCCCCTGCCTGCGCTGCCACGAGGAGTCTTAACTTTTCTCTTTCTGAAAACCCACTCCCAGTGGAAAGGTTGTCCAAATCATTCAATCTCGTTTCTTAAAAAGTGGAAATGAAAAATAGTGTGAGCCACACATCATCGTGACCCGATTGATGATGACCGAACAATAAACAATCTCGGGGACTCATGACTTCGCCTCGAGTGCCGCGACTGTAGTTATGAGAGGATTTGTCACCATGGGCGTTTTTCGGCGCCCAAAGCAATTGCGAGTTTGTGTCTTCTTAGCCTTCGTCTCCATCTGCTTCGTCTTCTTGGTCATTTCGCACCCTCTAAGCGACCGGTTGTGCGCCCATCTTGCGGAACCAATCCATGACACCGGTGTAGACGACGAGCAACACGCCGCCACCGGGTCCCAGTCGCAGCACCTTGGGCAGGAATCCCTTGTACAAGGCGCCGAAGCCTTCCTCCTTCATGATGGTTCCCAACCCGGGCCACGCCCAGTTGTACTTGGGCACGCTTCCTGCAATCTTGGGGCTGTTTTGGATCCTGCTCTTGACCACGTCCATGGGTGTGTTGAGTATGGTTCCGATGGTTCCTCCGATGGCGCCGGACGTGAAGTCGGTGAACATGGCCTTGCCCTTCTCCGTTTTCGGGTCGACCTTTGGCATCAGCGCCTTGACCTGGAAGATGCAGCCAAAGTAACCCGCGTTCCAGAGGATGTGACGCCACAGCGTGCTCTCCAGACCGTTGTACATGGCGAGTGGGCCCTCTGCCTTGACCGTCTTGACCACACAGTCGACGATACCGTTGTATTTGCCTGCCGACGCGCGGTCCTGGAGTCGGATCTTGACGAGCTCGAATGGGACAACAACGAAGGCCTCCGTGGCACCCGCGGTGGCACCCGTCAGAATGGAGAGGCTTTGCGTTGGCTTTTCGACGCCAAAGAGACGGCGGTAGAAGACGCCCCAGGAGTCGTTGGCGGCGAATTTGGTAGCACGTTTGGGCGCCTCCATCATGATTGGAGCGGCAATACCCCGATACAGCCTTGAGGGACCTTCATTACGCACAATCTTCTTGAAGCAGTCGAGCATGCCATTGTAGTAGTCTTGTCCGGGAACTGGCTTTCCTTGTAGCTGTCTGTTTGAAACACAGGTCGTGAGCAAAGATCCACGACGCGATTCAACCACCAAAGAGTGCGGTCCTTTTTAAGGAGGTCCAAATGTCAAGAGTTAGGGCATAACTCGGACGCCCCTGAGGGGAGGGATCAAAGCAAAAGCGAGCAGCAGTCAGGGTATACTAACACTCTTGTCTTGATCACATCCAGCGGGTACCTGTAGACAACCATAGAGTTAGCTTCCGACTCATTCGACATGCACTCGCGCCAGTGGGGAGATCGTAAGTCGTGCGCAGGGCCAAAGACAGAGATCGATCTGCTGGAGAGTCAAGCACAGCTGTTTAGCTCACATTATCAGGATCTGTAATCCGCGGTTAGCACTTGAGTTTAGACATGGTGTGATAGCTGCGGCCGCAGTTCAAGGGACTGAGCATAACATACTTCAGACACACCGGCGACAGCGCCAGCGGCGAATTGGTAGACGAAGGGAAGTGGCTTCTCCGTCATCTTGACTGCTTTTCTTGAAACGTGCTTTATCCGATGGACGGATGGTAGACCAGCCCAGATGAAAGAAGTTGGTGGAGGTGAGTCGTGAACGAGCGACCAAGAATGGACACCGAAGGAGTGGAGAGAGGTGAGAGAGGGAGAGAGAAGGCTTGCTCTCCTCGCAGGGGGCCTGGTACAAGAATGCGCAAGACGAGTTGAGTCTGGTCTCTTTCAACGAGCAAGGCGAAATGGAAAGAAGAATTATTGTGAAAGTCAACTTAGCTGGGGCGCAGGCACACAGGTACGAGTACGGAGTACGGAGTTGCTCTCGACGATATCGGCTGGTGACACGGAGTAGACGGATAAAAGGCAAATGGGGAAACTTGGAGAAGAAAAGCACCTTAGTCAGCCTACGGAGGTGCTCGTATTCGTACTGGGGCCATCGTCGTCCCCTACAACCGCGAGTACAGTAAGTCATCACAATGGTTCCCTTGACCACCCATATGACCATACGGAATGTACGAGACTACACATCCAGTACGAGTATCACTTACAAAGACAATCGAGAAGCAAAGACCAAGTCATGTCAGGATGGTGCTATATCCCTCCAGACCGGAAACTGAGGACTGGATGGGCATGATTGTAATTCGATTCAAAACGCATAGAAAATCCTCATCAATGCTATTACCTCCTCTACTACAATACAAGCCTCTGTCCTGTGTTGCACTCAACACAGCAAGCACGAGAAAATTCAAAGGGAAGGAGGAGATGTTCGAAAATGAAGGGGTATCAAAACTCATATGCCCTGAGCATCATCAATACAATCAAGTAAACCAGTCCCAACGCCGAGAAAACAAGACAAACAAGAGACAGTCAACTCAACTCAACACTGCATCGCATCGCATCCCACCCACATGTACTGTCTCGAAATGAAGCCATAATGAGCACTCGTGGTCTGTTATATACGTGATACTTGGTTCCCTGTCCACGTCATGCTTGCTGCAAATGTTGTATACCTAGTAGGACCCATCGTGTGATCAGTTCATCTCCATGAATTCGTCTTCTTCCTTGAAGCTGATCCCTCCGTGGCCAGCACTATGCCAGTACTGTGGCTGTCCAGGGTTGCTGCCACTTCCCGTGCCACTACCACCACTGTGAAAGCCTGGGCTGAGCTCGAAGTTACTTTGGGGGCTCAGACTGGAATTGCCTTGGACCTTATCGCCAGCAAGATTGGTGTGGCGAGGCACACGGAGACCGCTTCCATCTGTTCGAGAGTACGAAAACGTACTTGAGTCGTTCTTCTCCATGGCGTCCATGACCTCGGAGCGCATCCGTTTCTCGTCGTCCGTGATCTGAAACGGCCATTGACCACCTAACTGGGTAATGTACGATGCCAACTCATCTTCCTGTTGATATTTCAGATGCAGAGCCCACATCAGGTCCCGCGTCCAGCTGACTGAGCCGTTGAGAATGTCGCCTTTGTTGGGGCCCTTTTCCTTTTCTTCAATGGGCAACCCAATGGTGATATTACCCGCAGTACTGGCAGCGCGCCGACCCGCGGCACCTGCAAGCAATGAGGTCGCCGCGTTGTTCGCGTTGGGAGGGCTCATGCTGGTAGCACCCATCGTGGGTGATAGCGGACCATTAGTCTGCAATTGTTTCTTGACCCTGTCATCATCAAGTCGGTGCTGTGGGACCAGATGCGACAGATCCTGTATGCGCTCGTTGATGTTGTCCCGACGCCTTCGTTCCACAGCATTATGCGAAGCTCGTCTCCGGCGCTTCTTCGCTTCAATGGTTTCTGCATTTGTCATACCATTTTCGACCTTGGCAGGTAAAGACGCATGCTGCCCAGAGCCAATGGTTTCTGAGATGCCAGCGTGGTGCATTCCGGCGCCAGGCGATGACAGAGGGGAGTCCAAGAACGAATGGAGACTTCCGGGGGTGCTATCATACTGTCCAGAAAGAGTCTTGGCGTGCCGGTTTTGTAGATTTGGCGCTCTTATTGGTCGCCCATTGGCAAGGTTACTAGATTCCGGGGTGCCAATATGAAGTCCTGCCATGGCGGTCGCTCGTGGAGTCAACGGCGATCTCTGGTCCGAAGAGGACTTGCGGTTCGCTGATTGCATGCTTGGACGCTTGCCGAATTGGCCGCCCTGTAGAGGTGACATGTGCTGTGGCAGTGAGCCCATGGGGCGGAATTGATTGTAATCGAAGGTTCCTAGGAAAGGGCTCTGGATGGGCGGTCCATCCGGCGTACTCGAATACACGTTGGACATCTGGTTTTGTTGGCTCATGGGTATCGCACCCGAACCTCTGTTATTGTTGCTCGACTGGTTGAGGGTTGTGAAATCATCCAGCATGCCTTGACCGTTCTGAGAGAAGTCTAGGCTTTCCAGCAATTCGCTGTCATCGTAGCCCGAGTTGCCCATGTTGAAACTCGATGACATATTGCCGCCAAAATTGTATTGCATCCCACCAAAGTTGGAAAGTTCAGAAGGGTTTATGCTTCCATTGTCCTGAACGTTGAATTGGTTGTTGAAATTCTGAGAGGGGTTGAAGTTGGAAGAAGACATGAACTGGCTGTTCCCGAAATCTTCGGGCTCGGCCTTGATGTACGGCATTCCGCCTGAAGAGTGATTCATGGTCCAAGGAAGAAGGAAGGGTGCGTGGCGGGCCGAATATATAGTGATGGTCGTATAAGCTCGTGGTGATCCTCGGTAACGTTGTCAAAATCGCATATCACGCAGCCTCGGCCATCGCAAAGCTCTCTTCTGGAATAGTGGTCGTCAGGGTAGCCGGATATCGAAGGAAAGTCCCGTCCCGAGGATGGGGGCAGTTGTCCTAAGCAGGATAACCAGGCCAGGAACCTGGCATGTATGACACGAATCTCGGACGTATAGAGGATAAGGCTGACTGCAGTATGTGCTGTAAGCAGAGCTTCGACCTTGTCCGGGCGGATTCCGTCCTGTGATGCAGAGAGTATGTGAGTCTTATGAGGGAGAATAGACTGGCGTTATGCGTAGTGCTCAACCGGGTGAAGACCAATTGTAATCACACTCGATTGGTAAGAACTGGAAATGGCAGGGGTGTTTGCACCGTCGTCTAATCGCGGGAGACCGCCTTTTCAGAGGTATCGATCGAATGATGCGCGACGCAAAGGGCACAGGCTGGCGACCACAGAACGACTAGCGTTGCAGTCCGAGGTTTGCGATTGCTGATTGATGAGGGAGTAATCAGTGCACACCGACAACCTGCGGCGTGGGAATGTGGTCCGAAGGTGAAGGAGGGGCCCAGCGAGGATGAAGCAATGCGGGTCGGTGAATGGTGGGTAGGCGACGATGAGGTCGACAGAGTCGGTCGAGAGGATCGCGCGGAGGGGTGAAGAAGGCAGAGGGATGCAGTGAGAAGAGCGCAGAGGAGAGGGAGATGCGAAGATTGCTATGTTGTGCAAAAGCCCGGGACGATGTTTGGCTGGTGTGGGCAGTTGGCCTTTCCGCGAGAAGCGCAGTTGAGCTGGTCGGTGACTGAGGAACTGGATTGGGAGGGAGCCCGATGCACACGCCGCCTCGCCGGGTCGAGTCGAAAATAGGAAGAAAGAACCTGGCGGCGCCACTGTCAGTGCCAGTCGTGGCTTCCTCGAGTCAACGTCGGCCTTGGCACGCACTCACTGCTTGGCTGGCTGGCGACGCCCTGCAGCTTGACTCAACGCTGTCAGCACAGCGCGATTGGGCGCTTGATAGGCCCTTGACAGACGCTTGATAGGCGGCTTCAGGTATAGCAGCACCCTCAATTACTCCCTAGGTACGGAGTACCTAAGCACCTAGATACGCTTTCTGTTCGATCGTCGGATCTGGCGGGAAATCAGTGCCATACAAAGCCGCCAATGCAGTCGATTGTGAGGTATGCAAATCTAGGAACGACACGGAACAGAGAGGTCCTCGCCACGTCTGGCAGGGTCACTAGACTCTTCTTATACCCTCGATATGCAAGGCTATGAATTGCAGCATCCAACGTCCAACATGGCACTTGACTGTCTGTCACTTTCACGTTTCCCCCCCTCCCAAAATCGGTTTGCGTGTGCACCTTTCTGTCCCTTCCCCATCCTCGAGGCGCAGCCACATGAGGCGGAAGGCACCGGCAACCCAATCGTTCGCCTAAGCCCTCTTGGCCAAGACGCTGGAATGAACGACAGCCTGCGGAGTGGGTGTGGTCGCCAGGCAATGCGAAGGCAGCGTAGGATGCCCATTCTTGCAGTCCGTACCTGTATACGGAATGCTGTCTCGGGTGCCAGAAGAAGAGGGGTCATGTTAGCGTCCAGCAGCAAAGTCCGCCCACATGGGCTGGTACCAATACACCCTTTTCCCTACCATGGCTCCCGACCAAAGTCCAGCATGACTTAGACGTCGAGTAGTCATGAACCCAGATAGAGATCATCCGGGATAGAACGGATGCAGGTCAAGTGGCCTCGAGAGATCATTTGTTCCGAATTAACCATCAGCCACACCTTGCCGTAGAACCCCGCGCGTCGAGGCTGACAAAGAACATGGGCTTCTGCTGTCGCTATCAGGGAATAGCAAGACGATCCCTCGATGTCCCCATGGGTAGCATGGATCTTTCACCCGGCCTAGTGAGGCGTTGTTCGACCATACACCGCATGTCTCAGCGATCCATCAGACCAACCTCCCGATGGCTGTCGTTGACTACGGTTGCCCTATCGGGTTCAGGCCTATGCAGTGCGACGAGAAGGGTCCACGGAGAAGCTGCAGTTTTCCACCAGAGTCGCTGAACTAACGCGGGAGCAGTACGATCTGGGCAAGCCAGCGCCGCACGGATGGTTCGTGCCGAAGGCTTTTGGCGAAAGGCTTCCAGCCTGGAGCAGCCCACCCCCTGCGATGGCGGCCAAAACAAGATTTGCCTTCACGATGGAGCATTGACCGTATTGGCGACCACGCACGGTACGTCTGAGCTTGATAGAGACGGTCACGACTCTGCGAGGGAGGGTCAGTAATGCGAGTGATAGATACATGGAGGAGTGCGAGATACGGATATGATTGGTGTGCTCCGCATCAGCGCAGTCTCTGCCAGGCTTAGCGTAACTGTGGCTCTTCTGGATCGGCGGGCCGCTTGTCCGCTTTAGCAAACTCTACATTCTCGACGCAGCCTGCTGCTCTACGACGACTCGAACTATTGCGAAAAGGTGGTCGGTTCATGCTGGCCGCCGTCCGTCGTTCGACATCGTCTACACATCTATCGGTCTCCCGTATCTGCCTTCCAGGATTCTGGACGGTCCCACCCCGACGGACAAACCTCCCTGAGCTTAGACATTCAGCAGGCAGCCGTCTCCTATCTTCACAAGCGTTCAATTCAATCCGCCGCTGAGGGCTGCTTTCTGCCAACTTCTTTGTGATCGACCACTCTAGCTCCAATTCATACAAGGTCAGCCTTGTCGGCGAACACCCTGCGACTGCGACGCTAGGTCTGAGAAAGACACCCTCCCTCGTCCTCTGCGCACCTTCTTCTCCTCTTACTTCTGTCACATCGAGCACGATTCTGGGCAAAACCGCGCGCTTCCCAAAAAGAGTTGGACGCCAGACCAGAACACATCATCTGTTTGTGGAGACTACTCCCCCTCAGCTGGCAGGTTGTTTGGTGAAAGAAACGCTTCGAGAAGGGTGGAGTGACCGGTCAAGATGACTTCGACAGCCTTCCGAGACTCGCTGAACTCCTTAGGCTGGTCGAGAAGAGACCCTGATGTGCCGGCCAACACGTCCTCCACCCCCATCCTGTCGAGGCTGTCATCGCTCAACCCATTTGGAGACCGAGGCTATGTGCAACTACCCACCCACGAGGCTCCAGGTGCACCGCTGCCTGCGCCGACGAGGAGAGAGGAGGAAGAGGGCTGGTTTGCCTGTAAGTTGTCGAGTGTACATTTTTCAGGCCAGACTCGCTGATCTTGTTGTCACTACAGTAAGCCGATGGGACCGCCTGCTCATATTCGGGGGATGCAATCTTGCCGCTTTGGCATGCTTTGTTATTTGCTTTGCACTATTTCCAGTTCTTTCGCTCAAGCCGCGCAAGTTTGCGATTCTGTGAGTGTTTCTACCATTTCCCTCCTGAGTTTGTGGCTGCACACCATCCCGCTTTGCATCACATGGCCATGTGACTCGGCCATGCCTCCTGATGATGTCAGCTCTTCTATATCAAGCATGACTGCTTGTGCTGGGGATCATCTGTTTGGCTCCCACCCTCGCTTGTTGTCCTACTTGTACTGGGCTATCCAGGGCCCTGCGCAATGTGTTCGTATTCATGAAGAACGCGGTGTCGCTGACGCGTCGCGATAGGTGGTCGGTGGGCTCCCTGCTGTTTCTCGCATCATGGGCCTTCCTAATGGGCCCCTACCAATACGGTGTCCACCTTATGTCGGGACCTCGATTGCCTTTCACTGCAGCTTACTTCGGATCCATCGTCATGACGATCTACTTCGCCGTTGGGGTACGTGTAGCCGGCTACCTGATTCACCGACTTGCGATGCTGACCTGGCCTAAAGCTTCACTCCACCATCCTGACTCTGTTTTCGTCCATCATCCAACTTGTGGCGCTGGTCTGGTATCTGGTCAGCTATTTCCCGATGGGGAGCACGGGCTTGCGCTTCGCGGCCAGAGTTGGCGGGGGGAGGGTTGCGGCTTGGATGAATGACTGAAGGCTGTAGCCGTCCAGACATGTCTCAGGAAGATGTAGCGTATCTATCACAAATCATCGTGCTCGCTGCGCAGTCTTTCATTCGCTGCAACGGAGTCAATCGGCCTTGCCCGCCGGACATGGTTTTCATCTTCACCAGCCCTGCTAGTTTGGCTGATCAAGCGAATCGTCGGCGAACATCTCTTTCGTCGTTGCCAACCTCCCTTACAGCATCTGTGATCAACTCGCGCAATTCTCTTTGGCCCTCCTCTGTGTGAAAGTTTTCGCTGGCAGCTAGCTCTTCGATTCTTCTCCTGAATTCTGGATCGGGTTCTTGCTCCATGTTGCTAGCCGGGCCGGGGACCGCAGTGTCAATGTTGATGGTTACATTGGGCGGAAGGGTTGGAGGATATTGAATGCCGTTTGAAACAGGTTCCATGCGGTTAGACACGGCGTCTCCGCTGGCCGCTCCAGAAGATGCATGGCGTCGAAGATACTGTGCAATCTCTGGATATTCTTGCTCAGCCTCAAATTTCTCCTCGGCGGTCATGCCTTCATCGTTCCGGATTCCGACGTCAATGTGCAATTCTTCGACCAGACAGCTTGCAACTTCTGTAGTTTCGGCAACGAACAAACAGGTTTCTCCATCCTCGTCCTTCAAATTGATGTCAACCTTGAATTCACCGGCCAACACTTTCAACAGGTCCACGTGATTGTAGGATGCGGCTGCATGTAGCAAGGAATAACCATGAGCATCCTGTGCCGATGCCAACTCGGGTCTTGAGCGTAGGAGTGGGAGGAGACGAGGGTCGGGGTCTGGTGTAACTGCGGCAAGGAGGAATGGGTTCAGGTCAGACATGCTGAGACAGTTTTGATGTTGCTGCCGGTCAAATCTTGCGGGCCTCAGGGCACTCTCAGGGGATCCAGAGTTACAGAGGCACCAAGGTGAAGGCGAGGGCAAGGAATTACACTTTTTATTGCATGAGGTAAGGTACGTCTGTACATGCGGGCCGGCCAAAAAAAAGGCGGCACCACTGGCGATTGAGTCATGATATGGTGGCTACAGTAGTCGTGTGGCCTCGTAAGATCTGCGGCGCTAATGTCCATCGACACAAGGCTGGTCAGGCACAACTGCTGGCCACAATTTTGCGGCACCTGAATCCTATCAAAAAAGGCAGACGAATTCAAGCCCATGCCTTGTTAGTCATTCCAATATCGACATTGGCAGAGTCAATGTACAGTGTGTTGAGTCACTGTTGCCTGTCATTTTGCTTTCTACAGTGACTGTGCGGGCGGCCATCTGCAGCTTCCCTGCCATGATATAATATTTTTGAGATTTGCTGCCACTGCCAGAGTCTCTTCACTATCGGGAATCTACCAACTTCCCGCCCCTACGCGCTCAGCAATATCTCAGCAAGACTGATCCGTCTTGATTGCTGTCCATAAACTCCTCATTACGGGAAACTAACCCGCATCCATCATGAGCCAAGACCCTCATGAAGTCGCCGAGCTGGTGAAGACCCTGGAGGCCAACAAAGGTAAAGGTCGGGGCGGCCACAAGGGCTTCTCGTGCAAGAAAACTACATTTTCCGTCGATGGCTCGCAGTATACCGTCGACTCATGGCGATTCAACGATTGGGACTACAAAAGAAACGACCTTCCGACCTACGCCCGCGGGCTCTTCACCACCAGAAGATCCGATGGCACCCCCGAAATCGCCATCCGAGGCTACGACAAATTTTTCAACGTCGATGAGGTCCCAAACACCCAATGGGTCAACATTGAGAATGACACCACTGGCCCGTACGAGTTGAGTGTCAAGGAGAATGGTTGCATCATCTTCATGTCTGGGCTCGAAGATGGCACCCTTCTTGTCTGTAGCAAGCACTCCACAGGTTCCAGGTCAGACGCTGCCCTGAGTCATGCGAAAGTAGGAGAGAAGTGGGTTCACAGGCATCTGGAAAGTGTGGGCAAATCTCCCAGAGATCTGGCTCTGGCTTTGAGGAAGATGAACGTGACCGCAGTCGCTGAATTGTGTGACGACGAATTCGAAGAGCATGTTCTTGAATATCCGCCAGAGGCTGCCGGCCTGTATCTACATGGCCTCAACCTCAACCTACCAGAATTTGCCACCTTGTCAGGTCCAGAAGTGCATGAATTTGCCGATGCATGGGGGTTCAAAAAAGCAGAGTACATCATCCTCCAGTCTCTTGATAAGGTCAAAGAGTTCCTGGCAAAGTGTGCCGAGACAGGTTCGTGGGAAGGAAGAGATACCGAAGGATTTGTGGTCAGATGCAAGCTGAAGAGCAAAGGGGCGACCTACGCTCCCGCCTGGTTCTTCAAGTACAAGTTCGAGGAGCCATACTTGATGTATCGACAATGGCGAGAATGCACCAAGTCCGTCATTGCAGGCAAACCTCCAAAGATCCGCAAGCACAAGAAAATCACAGAAGAATACCTCACATACGCCCGCCGGCGGTTGGCCCTGGACCCCTCGATCGGTAAACTTTACAACCAGAACCATGGTATCATCAAGATGCGGGAAGGGTTCCTCGCCGAGATAGGACAGAAAGGGTCAGATATCATTGCGCACGAGAGAGAGCAGGGAGCAGATGGCGGCGGCGATGGGCAGATCTCGCCTGTCGTTTTGGTTCCCATTGCAACTATCGGGTGTGGGAAGACGACTGTGGCGACCGCCCTGGTGCACTTGTTCGGATTTGGGCACGTCCAGAACGACAACATCGAAGGGAAAAGAGACAGATCCCAGCGCTTTGCGTACGCCGTGACCGACTCGATAGCAAGGCACCACCGAGTAGTCATTGCAGATCGAAACAACCACCAAAAAAGAGAGCGCGAACAGATTATCAACGACATCAGCAAGGTTCTTCCCGAAACACGATTTGTGGCCTTGCATTATGTTCATGAGCCCAAGAATCAGATGCTTGACAAGATTCGCAGAGTCACCCGAGAACGAGTGCTCGAGCGAGGAGACAATCATCAGACAATAAGAGCGGGCAGCAAGGGTCCAGATGAAATCATCTCCATCATGGAGGGATTTTTACACCGATTTCAAGGTTGCAATCCAGATTCGCCTCCGGACAACGATTTCGATGAGATTATCAACTTGGATGTTACGGCATCTTCACTTGAGAACCTGGAAACCGTCATTACTCACTTGTACAATGCTTTCCCAGGACTCCTGCCAGATGCGATGCCTGGAGACAAGGAAATGCGGGAAGCGATTGAATTTGCAATGCAACAACAAGTTGAGAAAAAACATGATCTGGACTTCAACAAATCAGGTCCTTCGAGCAGAGGACAGAAAAACACACCGCCCCCACAACAGCCAAAAATGTTCACTGCGGACCAGTTGGTGGCTAAGCTGGAATATTTTAGTGTGCCAGTGTCTGTGACTCAGATCAATTCGGTCTTGAGCAAGTTGTTTGATTCCGGCGACGCAGAGGAGGCACGCATGTATCGCATGCTAAAGCAGTCACGTCGTATCCAAGGGGAGTTTCATGTGACGCTGATTCATCGCGCGTCTGCCAGTCAACACGCCGACATGTGGCAGATGTACACCGAGACCTACAGAAACGCGATTGCCAACGTCGACCTTCGAGAGAAGGAGAGGCTGGCACCCAACCTTGGTAAGGCGCGGGTCAGGTTAGAAAGACTGGTGTGGGACGACCGTATCATGACCTTTGTTGTCCGCATTTTCCCTGCCGACGAAGGCAAGATGTGGCCAAGTGCCAACGCGATCGCGCATATCACGGTTGGAACGTCGGGGGCTGAGGTCAAGCCGGTCGAGAGTAATCAGCTGTTAAGCCGTTGGGAAGCAGGCGACTCAGCTGCTGGTGTGATCCATGACAGAGAGGTCCCCGGGGCCATTGTTCTTGAAGGCGCAGTCAAGCCGGTTTTTCAGCGAAATACATTTGGTAAATGAGACGGCAAAAGAGGCAGCGGTCAACATGCAAAGGAATGCAAATGCAAACTTCTGTACACTAGGGCAAGACGAAGATATGAGTACTGAACAGGCACGTAATCCAAGGACTCATTTGCTAGCCAGGGAACAATAGTAGGAGTCTCCTGTAACTCCTTCAGGCGGCAGACCAGTTTTCTGTTACGGCGTGGCAGATGGCATCAACTACAGAGTCCTGGGTAGATAAATGCAACACCACCTGAGAGAGCATTTTCATGTTTGGAGGTCGCTGGGTGGAAGCATTCGTGATTGGTGTTCGCGGGGTCGCCGTTGCCTGGTAACAAGCCACTAGCGTGCCAGGCGCGCCTTCCCTGTCTCCATCGGCAGCTCGTACTGTACTCGGTCGTACCGCCAAAGGAAGCGCATCGTGACAGTCCTCCTCACGCATCGTTTTCTTCGTCTCGCTGGTACTGGCATTGCTTTGTCTCTGTACTCTGTATCGTCTCTCTGGCCGGAGAGGCTGCGGCATAGTTTTCTTGATCATCACTTACCTCGACAACGCCCAGCGTGCGTAGACGGGCCATCAGCCACCCAGAACCGACGTTTTCGACAGGTCAGTGCGGGGCGGTCGAGAAGCCACAGCGAGCGAGACTGTGGACGGGCATTGCACGGATTACGGGCACATACTGTTGTACTGTACGAGTCCTTGCGTCCTGTTCAGCGTACAGTACGAGTACAATACTAACGACTAATAATGGGGCCTGCAGCGCGCTCTCGAGGCTCGACGTCGCCGCCCAAAAAAACGCCTGCCCCGGTTGCCAAGGAAAAACAACCAGCCCGGCAACTGGACTAACTTAGTTGGTGCTTGTGCTTGGGCTTGGGATTCACTCGTTCCAAGCGTCTCTCCTGCTACCATCTCAACCATCACAACCTCAGTGCAGTATCTGTTGTTCTGGCACTTCAGTACCTTTTCCTCCCCCCCAACACCGCCCTTCTCGAAGCCTGCATCCCTCCTTGCTTCTGCGTCTTGGAGCTTTGTTCGCCTCTCGTGCAGCTGCATCCGCCTTCGACGTGTTCTCTGGGACGCATTTCGGACCTTTGCACCGCTCTGGGCCTGGACGCGCTACAACAACATCTCGTGTTTACCGCACACCTCACCACTCTTCACCACGATCGAGAGCGCAGCGAGATCCTCCCGGATCCACGGCCTCCCTGTTCGACAATCAACTTGACATACACGCAATCTCTTGAGGTTCAAATCTCCAACACTCGCGTCTCAGAGAAGCTCGTGCGTCATTCCCCAATCAGATTGAATTCTTTGCTGCACGTCTCGATCAATGCTAACTGCGAACCACCACTCAGGTCCCGAGCTCCACGACTTCCACTTCACCTTCTTCTCTTACCACCAGTCCACAACACTTCTCGTCCTCTACCTCTCCATTGTACCTGTCTGGAACCGCCATAACGGCGTCGTCTACTCAAGATGCCTGTCGTGAGTTTCCCTCCTCTTTCTCCGCTGATATGCACGCCTTTTTACGCGTCTCGTGAACACGCACTGACACCTGCTTGCAGTCTCGCACTCGACAGGGTGTAGTTAACAATGAAAACGACGAGAACAACGCTGTTCATTCCACAAGATTAACGCGTGCCAAAGCTGCAGGCCTCTCCAATCCCGACACGACCTCCCTGGCCAAGAAAGCTACCGTGATGAAGAAGACCACAACTGCCACCAATGGCACCCAGAGACGACGTGCCTTGGGCGATGTGACCAACGCTGCCAAGGGTGTCGAGGTGGTCCAAGAAGGGAAGAAAGCAGCTGCAGGAAAATCTGGACTCCCTTCAAAGGTTGCCCAACCCGCCACCGGGGGGGTGCAGAAATTGTCACGTACCAACTCGTCGAGAGCTGCTCTGGGTGTCAAAGACAACAATGCCAAACCAAAGGCTGGCTCGGATTCCAAAAAGCCCGGCAGTGGCTCAGGTGTAATGGGTGCTAAGAGACGGACACAAACCTCAACCTCAACCATCCCCTCATCCAAAGACGCCACCCCGGATGTTGAAGAGCCGCCGCGAAAGAAGTCTTGCCTGGAGGAACCAGTTGAAGACGCTCAGCAGAGTGAAGAAAGCTATGACATCGTTGCCGACTTAGACGCAGAAGACCTTGACGACCCCTCGATGTGTGCTGAATATGTTCGCGAAATCTTCAACTACTATCGCAGCCTTGAGGACATTACCCAACCTAACCCGCACTACATGGATCATCAGGATGATCTCGAGTGGAAGATGAGAGGTATCCTCGTCGATTGGCTCATCGAGGTGCACACTCGCTTCAGGTTGTTGCCCGAGACCCTCTTTCTGGCTGTCAATATCGTCGATAGGTTTTTGTCGCAGAAGGTCGTTCCCCTCGACAAGCTCCAACTGGTGGGCATTACGGCCATGTTTATCGCATCCAAGTACGAGGAAGTGCTCTCGCCACATGTCGGCAACTTTGTCCACGTCGCCGATGATGGCTTCACTGTCGAGGAAGTGCTCAGTGCTGAACGGTACACGCTGTCGACGCTGAAGTACGACCTCAGCTATCCCAACCCGATGAACTTCCTGCGCCGAATTTCGAAGGCAGACAACTACGACATCCAGGCTCGTACTCTGGGCAAATACTTCATGGAGATCAGCCTCGTCGATCATCGGTTCTTGGAGTACAAACAGAGTCATGTCGCAGCGGCGGCTATGTACCTGGCTCGCATGATCTTGGAACGCGGTGGATGGGTATGTCTTTACCTTCCCCTGGTCTGACAGTACGCTAATCTCGCTAGGACGCTACCCTCACCAAGTTCGCCGGCTATTCTGAGGATGAGATCCTGCCCGTTTTTGACCTCATGGTTGAATACCTCCAGGCCCCAGTGGCTCATGAAGCACTGTTCAAGAAATACGCAAGCAAAAAGTTCCTCAAGGGCAAGTAACCCTCTTGAGATGCAATTGACCTCGACACTGACCGTCGCTAGCTTCGATCATGTCCCGGAAGTGGGCCAAGGACTATGGTGCGAGCCGTCTGAATGGCGGTGTCACAATTACAAAGGTTGCCTCTTAAGGTTGACTTCGACAGTCCGGCGTGAGAACATGACAACCCAATCGACTGGGGACCCTTGTTACCCTCTTCAGGACCATTTCTGACATGTACGACTACACCAACCTTTTCACAAAAGGTCATGTTTCATGTCTGCACCGCACCATTCTTTTCTTCTCACGATTAAAATGATATCCCACATAGAATTGCGTCAGCATCATTAGCACCGTATCAATATTGCTGCCATCGAAACCAGCGACACAGCGTGGCACATTTTGACATCAGTTCACCACTTGCGACGGCTCCGAACACCAGCTCAAGCACTGCACACAGGCCTGCATCTTCCCCATCGTTAAGCACATTGCGCCTGGGTTCTTGTTTTTAGCACATACTGCAGCGGCGTTTGGAAAACTGGGAAGGGCTGTGGCTCATTCGTTATTGCATGCACATGAATGTTTTTATGGTTACGGCGAAAGACGGCGTCGTCAACACGACGGGGAATGCAGGAATTTGTCTGAATAAATGGCATTTTTTGTTTCTGTTTGACTCGGAACTGAAGCTTGAAGGAAAAGATGCTCAACGGCGGAGAAAGAAAAGCTGCTGATGCGCAAACGGAGGGAAACCTGGCATATGCTGAAAATGGACGGAAGCAAGTTTGAAGATTGAGCTCGTTGGATTCAGAGCAATGGTATCAGTCTTTGTTGCACATGGTCACCATGCATGAGTTTGAGTTTTTATTCTGCCGCTCAACAAGCTTTCTTCTTGTGTGAATTGACTCTCTCGAGTTTTCGGGTTTTCTTCCCTGCCGTTGTAGGAGTACTTGGCTAGGTACTTGATTGACAGCGAGCGAAGCTTTCTTTTTTTTCCCGGGGCAGGGAATATTGTGTTTTTCTGTCCGCCGGTGGACAAGGTTGTCTGACCGACCGTGTCTATCTATATATCTCTGTGTGGTCTACAAGGGTCCATACCGCGCTGTCTATACGTACCCAGGTACCTGACCACTTTCGTCTCCCGTGCCCCCTGTTTTTTTGCCTTTTTTTTTTTTCTTTGGTCCCGGAGTCTCTCACAACTGTCTTCCCTTTCTCTCCGCGGCGGTCCTGCCGTCCCGTCCCGGTCCCCGACGGGGGGTTCCGTCTGTCTGGGGTTTCCTTGACACCCAAACAGTCTGTACACAGTACATACATACATACCTGTCTGACCTGGGTATCCATCCATCCATCCTCTTCCCCCCCCCTCCCCCCCTTCGGGCCCCCCAACCCAATCCGCACGTCGTCATGAATTGATTGGACCGTCGATGCCTGCATGCCTGCCTGTCTGAGCCGCCGCCGTCCTTGCTTGCACAAGAGGTCTTCTTCTTTCTCGACCGACCGTCCTTCCAAGATACCTGCTTACGTTTTCGTTGTTGTTGGGGGGGGGGGAAGGGAAGTGTGACTACGGAAGACAGTCAAGGTAGGTAATTTATTTATTTTTCATATTGGTAGATGATACTCATGTTAACATGGTGCGGAGGAGAGCCTAGGTCACTTGATCAATCCAATAAAATGAAGAAAAGAACGCCTTTTCGTTGTTGCTACTGCTGTCGTCGTGAGTGAGTGATGCTCTTTTGAAAAAAAAAGAAAAAAACAAAAACAAAAGAAATCAACCGCGCAGTCCACCCAACCAACGCAATGCTTTTTTTGATTCATTACACACCCACGCACCCCCTTTTTCAATATCATTTCGCAACAGCTAGCTCGCCCCTGACTGGATTCTTTGTTTCTCAAATGATCCCCTTCGTGGGAAGGTAACCTCACCTGCGCTCGCACCGCTCAAAGTTCAATCGTTATGTCGGATCAGTTGATCCCCTCTGGAGAGCGTGATGACCAAGTTCAAAGAGATTATGAAACCCAGACACACCGTCGCAATCACCCGTCATCGCCGTTACCATCATCATTGTCGTCATTATCAACTCGTCTTCATGACGGACCTGGTATGTTCATGTAGTGGTGGTAGTAATAACTAGACGTCGTCGTCGTTGGACGGACGGAAGGAGAAGTTCGGTAGAGTTCCACTGGGCCGGTCTAGGATCAATCTAGACGTCGTTGGATGGGTACTCGACTTGGGAAATAGGTAGCGTCTCCTCCTTGATCGATCTCATACTGACGAACCGGGACAGGATCGCTGCAGAGCCGGCTTTGTCGTTTGTTCCTGATGCTCTGGCTCCTCCAAAGGGTTGTTGACCTACTACGGCACCTGTTTTGGAAGTGACGTTGGAGTTATTATCAACAAGGTACACGCAACAAATTCTCGGGGCGCGTCTGAAAGAAAGGGGAAAGAAGGGGAAAAACAATCTTGAGCTCGAACTCGAACCCGAACTTGGGAACCGCGACTCAAAAACTCACCTGTACACTTGCAGTTGATATAGTAATTCCCCGCCGCGTTCCGTAGAGCGTCCTCGGCGTACCGTACCGCGGCGCGGTCCTGAGCAAACACGGCACCGGTGAGACCATATTCCGACGTGCTGTCGATCAGCTTGCAGACGTCCTCGAATGCAGCGGGCTTGGAGTCGTCGTAGACGTGGCACGTCAGGATCGGGCCGAAGAACTCGGTGGTGAAGTTCTTGTGGGAGGGGTCCTTGGCGACGTAGATGGTCGGCTGCACAAAGTATCCGCGCGAGTTGTCGTAGTGGCCGCCGGCGATCAGCTCGAGGCCCGAGTCGGGTTTCGCGGCGTCGTCGATCACGGCCGACAGCTTCTTGAAGCTCGCGTCGTGGATGACGGGGCCGATGAAGTGGCCAAAGTTCTCGTCTGGCGCGCCGACCTTGAGCGACTCGGTCGCCGTGACCAGCTTGGCCTTGAACCCGGCCTCCCACAGCGACGCCGGCACGTACAGCCTCGAGCACGCGCTGCACTTCTGGCCCTGGTACTCGAAGGCGCCGCGCACGGTCTGGGCCACGGCGTTGTCGACGTCGGCGGTTGGGTGCACGAGGTGGAAGTTCTTGCCGCCCGTCTCCCCGACGATCCGGGGGTATCCCTTGTACCGACCTGCGGCGATGCCCTCGCCGATCTGGCCGTAGAGCTTGCGGAACACGGCTGTCGACCCCGTGTAGTGCAGGGCGGCAAACTCCTTGTGCGCCAGTACCACCTTCGTCACCTCCTCGGCGTCGCCGGGCACGAACTGGACGACCCCCGCGGGCAGTCCGGCCTCGGTCAGGATCTGGTGGATGAGGTAGTTGGACGCGATCGCCGACGGGCTCGGCTTCCACACCACCACGTTGCCCATCAACGCGGGGGCTCCCGCCAGGTTGCCGCCGATGGCCGTGAAGTTGAAGGGGGAGATGGCGTACACGAACCCTTCGAGGGGGCGGTACTCGACCCTGTTCCACACGCCTGGAGAGTTGTAGGGGGGCTGCTGTGCGTACAGCTCCTCGGCGTACCGCACGTTGAACCGCAGAAAGTCAGCCAGCTCGGCCGCCGCGTCGATCTCGGCCTGCCATGCGTTCTTGCCCTGTCCCAGCATCGTCGCCGCCATGATCTCGTACCTGTACTTTGTGCTGATCAGGTCCGCCGCCTTGAGGAAGATGGCCGCTCGGTCGGCGAACGGGAGCGATTCCCACGCCGGCTTCGCGGCCAGTGCTCCGTCGATGGCCTTTTGCACCTCCGCCGCCGACGCGTTCGAGTAGCTGGCGACCGACGTCGCGTGTGAAGACGGGCTGTGCTGGGCGAGTACCGACGACGTCTTGATCGCTTCGCCGGAGACCACGAGCGGCACTTCGAGCGGCATCTTGGACTTGAACGTTTCCAGGGCGGACACCAGCCCTGCTCGCTCCGGCGAGCCTTTGGCGTAGTGTTTGTTCGGTTCGTTGGAGATGGTGGGCAGTTTGAACGCGGCGAGCGTGGACATGGTGACGGGGGAGGAGTGGAATCCGCGGTGGGTGAATCGTGTCGTCGAAGAAGAAGCAGCACCTGTCCCTGTACCGCCACGCTGTGAAAGTCGCCAGAGGTTGCGACGACAAGATCCGGGGACGGCCATGGTTGATCGACCAGAGAGCGATTCGAAAAAGAACTAAAACACCCTGCGCTTCGCTTCTGCCTTGTGCAAGGAATGAACTCGAGGACCACCACGACGACCACGACGCCCAGTAATACTGTATGTACGAGCAATTGGTTGCGCAGGCTGCATGTGATAAAGCCGCAGGTATGGGGTATTTAAAGGGTGTTAAAAGGGCCAGTGACAACATTGTCTGGTTATTCTCGGTTGTTGTCGGCGCGAGGGTCGGAATGGAGAAGCCCGCTTAACCGTACACAAGCGACAAGAAACTCTGGAGTCTGGACTGATGAGAGAGATCGAGTGATAACACTGCCTAGATTGTACCATATTTCCACAGAATCCATCCCTCAGATCCATCAACAGACGAGACGAGCCACAATGACAAGAGAAAAAAAGTGGTACTGTGTGTGCATATGCCACAGGGCGGAGTCGAGTTTGTTCTCTCTCTCACACTCCCTCTCACACTCTCCATCTCTCGTAACTGTACCAGTGCAGGCCCCAAAAACAAACAACAAAAAAAAGAAGAAAATTTCATTTCATTGAAAACGGACACCCTCCTGTCCTCTCGCGCTTCAATCTCTCCCTCGTCATCTCCATTTCCTTCTCGCCCTTTCCGTTTGCAAACGCCAGGGGGCCGACGGTCCTCACCTCAAAGCCTTCAGGGTACATGCCCTTGTCTCCCGGTCTCGGGACGCCGACGAGCATATTCACCAGGGCACCTGGGCCCCATCGATTCCACAGGGTCGGCTTGACGTACGTCGGCGTGGTGTCCCACCTCAGAATGTAGCGGCGGCCCTTCGCGTCGGGCGTCTTGGTCGCGAAGGGGTTGGTCAGGAACTTTGGTCTCGGGAGGGCCAGGTATCGCAGGAAGAAGCGCCTCGCGGCCATGAAGCCGTTCAGAAACCTCGCGTAGCCGGGCGGGGCCTCGTCGAACATGATGGCCTCCCTCAGTCTGTCGTCCAGAGGTGCACTGACCATCTTGGTCAGCGTGGCCTTCATGAAGGGCGGGAAGGCGTTGATCAGGAGGTTCCTCGTCTGCACCGCCACGTCGTAGTTGTCCCTGTGAGGCACCATGTGCCTCTCCTCGTACGCCTTAGCCCACCCGTCCAGCTCGCGGTAGAAGTGCAGGCCGTCCTTCCAACCCGTCGAGCACGACGGCAGCGGCTCGAACGAGATGGCCATGCCGTCGCCCATGGCCTTGTGGAGCACGCCCATGGCGCACACCTCGAGGTCGGTGAACCGCCGCCACTCGTACCGGCCCACCCACTCGACCGGCTGGTTCAGGAACAGCGACAGCGTGTACAGCATGTCGTCGTTGCTGATCTTGCCTTGCCTGATGTAGTGGCCGTGCAGGTAGTTGAGCCGGGCGTAGGCCTCGCGGCACCGCTCGCTGTCCGGGTCGGCGCCGTACATGTCGGTCAGGAGCACCCCCGTGTCGGCGTACCGCTTGCCGACGTTCTGGCCCGTCGACAGCTGCGTCGTCTTGGCGAGGAGTTTGCTGATGGTCGGGATGCCGTACGTCCGGAACAGCGCGAACTGCATCCCCTTTTCGTACAGCGCCGGGAACTCCAGGTCGCTGAGGACATCGACGATGTCGTGCGCCTCCTGCACCGTCATCCCTTCAAAGGACGGATGTTCGCGCGTTCCGTACTTGTACTTGGCCTGGAGCGCCCTGATCCGCCGGAAACGGAGGAACGAGCACAGAAAAGGGTACGCCACGAGCGCAGGCACAAGGTACCGGGACCACAGCCATGACAGGGATGAAATCTGCTGCAGTGAAGCCGCCGAGACTTTCGCGTAAGCCTGCGTGGTGAGATTGGAAGCCATGGCCGCTTCGTTGTGATTTGGGTGAGCTTTGTTCTCAAAGCGTCTTGAAGACTGGTTATGGGATGGTGTCGTTTCTTTAAGAGATTTATATCTGTATGTATATATGCATGTGGGTAGGCAGATATCAGGACGATAGGAGCCGCAATAGGACGAAGTAGATGAACGAGAGATACGAGGGTACGAGTGGTGATTATAAGAAGTCAAGGGGTCAGACGAGGGGGATGCGCTACAATGCTAACCAGGTACAGTAATAAGTAGTAAGCCGCATCAAGATACGGAGCCCGAGTGCCTTGTGGGGGCCTTAAAAATACGGGCCTACGATAGTTGGCCTGCGGGGGGGGGGGGACCCGCCCAGCCCAGTCCAGTCTTTGGGGGCTCGACCTCGACATGCCGACCCGGCGACGACGTCTATGCTTACTCGACGTCTGGAAGGACATGCGCCATACACCCTCACCAACTCGTATTCTGTCAAGCTCCCTGTGCTCTTATCTGATGCTGACCGAAAGGAGCAATTCTTGATGCGCTCCTTGTACCTGCCACTGCCCCGAAGCAGCTCCGACCATTGTACTGTGTCACGCTGGACAACAAGCCCCCGAATGTCTCCGTCTTCCCGTATATGCGCTCGATCCATGTGGCAGCTTGCTGGTCCCCAGACTCATCTGACATCTTTCGTGTCTATCCAAAGGCACAGAATCAGTCTTAAGCACAGCACGGTCTGTATCCAGGCGCAAGGCCCCCCGATCTGGTCCACCTGACCACCTATATCTTTCCCATTATCGCTTCTTCCAAAATATTTCAAATATTCCAGTGACAAGGCGCCGTAAAATGACTTGGTCTCTGTCTATTCCATAGTCGCGGTTCCTTTGGCTATCGAAATCACTCGTGCTGCAGCCTCCTCGAAAGAATCTGTCATCATGGTCAGCAGGGGGGTTACAACTACACCTGATATATTCCAACTTACCAAAAGCATCCAGCTTTAGCCCGCTTTCCTGGATGAGTTTCTGTCCTTCAGCCTCCCTTGTTCCCCGGATGCGCACAACTACCGGGACCTTGAGGTCCAGATCCTTGAACGCCATTAGAATACCATTTGCTATCATGTCTCCAAGAGTCAATCCACCAAAGATGTTGACAAAGATGACTTTGACCCTTGGATCAGACGACACGATTCTGAACCCGGCCTTGATGGTTTCAGACGTTGCTTTACCTCCCGTGTCCATAAAATTCGCAGGAGATCCACCTCGCGCCACCAGCGCATCAACGGTATTCATGGCGAGTCCAGCGCCATTGACAATGGTCCCGATCGAACCCTCCCCTTCGAGTTTGACGTAGATCATCCCATCTTTCTCCGCCTCAACTTCTTCCTTCACCTCGCTATCAGTGTCTCGCAGGGCGTGGACGTCTGCTTGTCGCTTGGAGCTACGGAATGCGGCGTCGTCAAAGCCAAACTTGGCACCTTGCACCTGTAGCTCTCCTTGATTGCCCACGGCAAACTTGGTCTGTAGTACGAAGGCTTCTTTAGACATGTACAGATCGACCAACTCGCGGATCAGCTTGGCCAGTCCTTCCTTTCCGTTGCTTGGGATGGCCAAGTGCGACGCGATGTCCTCGAGCGTCGCCTCGGACGTCGCCTCACCGGTGCCGTAGCCAAACGGGAATCTCTTGGATTGCTCAAATGCTCGATGGGGGTCTGTCGTAGGCGATGCAATTATGCAAGGCTGTCGTGCTTCGCGATCTATGGAGATGGCAAGGAACTTCTCGCCATTTGCTGCAGGAGTGTCCACGACCTTGATGCCTCTCTCCCTGAGCATGTCAAATGCTTGTCCTTTCTTGATGTACAGAGTGCGCCGCTGTTCGCCGACGGGTTTCTTCAATGCTTGCGTTGCAGGTCGACGGCGGATCGTGTGATAGCCTCTCCGCTGTTGTGATGAGCCTATGCCTGAGGCCGTTGATGTCCTTGCACGCTCTGCTAATAGTCGCTTCATGCCCTCTCCTAGTTTCTCCGGGTGGTCGACAACAGTAACTCCTACATCCTGCAAAATCTTGATCTTCTGGGCGGCACTGGCCTCCCCGGGAGCAGCCCATGCACCGGCATGACCCATTATGCGACCTGCGGGGGCTTGAACGCCACCAATAACAGACATGAACGGCTTCGGGTTGGCAGTCTTTCTGTTATACTCTTTGATCCATTCAGCCGCTCGCAGTTCTGCACTTCCGCCGACTTCACCGATCATGATGATACCTTCGGTCTTCTCGTCCTCGGCCAAGATCTTGAACGCTTCGACAAAATTCGTCCCAGCGAGCACGTCGCCGCCCATGCTGATTCCGTACGTCTGTCCAAGACCAGCACGAGTCGTGGAGGCGACTGCCTCGTAGCTGAGGGTGCCTGATTTGGCCACGATGCCGATGTTGCCTTCCTTGAAGAACGGCAAGGGCTGAAAACCCAGACGGCATCGTCCATGGGTGTTGATGATCCCCGGGCAGTTGGCGCCCACCAACCGTGTCTTGGATTGAGTCCGGAGCATCTGGTGTATCCTCATGATGTCGTGAATGGGAATGTGCTCGGCAACAGCGACAATGAGCGGGATCTCGTTCTCAATGGCCTCTTCCATGGCCGCCACGGTACCATTTCCCGGCACGTAGATAGCACTGGCGTCAGGCTTGAGCTTCTCCACGGCTGCTCTGACACTCGGCAAGACGGGTAGACCCAGGTGCTCGCCCTCGAAACCGGGCTTTACGCCGCCTACGACGTTTGTGCCATAGTCTATCGACTCCTGGGCGTTCATCGTCGCCTGGCGCCCGGTAAAACCCTGGTAGAGCACACGCGTGTGCTTGCCAATCTTGAGGTTCTCGATCGTATCCTCGTACGACAGATGCCGAGCCGAACTCGAGAAAGGTGCTACATTCCCGCTGGTGCCGTACTTGGACAGTGCCTGGTAGGGCGCTATCCGCGATCGAAAGGCCCTGGGCAGTATGAACCTTGTCATTGCTCTAGTGTAGTAAACATGCGAATTAGGTGTATGCGACAAACGCAAAGAAGACTATTCTGACGAACAAGATGCAGACACAGTGTGGAGAGGAGATTCAGATTCCGAGACGGAAAGCACACATCAAACAAGGGGCGTCGAGAAGGAGGGGGAATGAATATATATGTGTATATAAGCGTGAGTTGGAGGCATCTTCCCCTAGAAAAGGTCGAAAACCACCATGTGCTGTCCCGAGGTCGGCGAGGAGACGAGGATGAGGAGAGGCTCATCTCGAAGAGCCTCGAGTCAATTTCCGAGACGCTACTGTCCTTTCGAGAATGTCGTCGCCGACTGCGAGATCGGAGGCGCACCACGCAGTGCTCCTCGGGCGTTGTGGAGATGGATAGGGAGGACACGGAGGACACGGAGGGCAGGCCCGATTTCAGGCTCGCCGGTCAAGGAGAAGGACGTTGCTCATTTATCCCCCATTGTTGCGTAAGCC
This sequence comes from Exophiala spinifera, assembly GCF_000836115.1. NCBI lineage: Eukaryota > Fungi > Ascomycota > Eurotiomycetes > Chaetothyriales > Herpotrichiellaceae > Exophiala > Exophiala spinifera. Next base: position 523,165 of record NW_015622518.1, on the reverse strand, counting down.
AGGACGAGGGAATCAAGCCTCGGTATGAATGAAATGTCACACTTTCACACTCGCTGGCGCGTGTGTCTCCAATTGCGGGGGGTTCAGTCTGGTGGGTTTCACCATGTCTGCGCGAGTCTCAGGCGCCACAAGCAGCCTGTCTCGCCCGTCAACGCCCTGTAACCCTCGGGCCCTGGGAGCCCCGCGAGCTTACGCGTGAAGCCCGGAGCTGCCTAACAAGACCGCCCAATGAAGGAGCCAAGCGGCCTACAGCACTGCCAACAGTGCCTAAAGCAACACGAGTACTGTACTTCCTAATGGTAGGGAAGAATGCTCCGCCGTCGTACGAGCACGATGGCTTTCACAGTGACGGCACCGTGCCCCAGAATCTCTTTGGCTAGCTCGTCAAGTCTTCCATTCCCCCATCTGAATCTCCGCTTAATTTTGCCCTGCGTTCCCGGCGTCGATGGTGACGGTGATGAACTCGTCCCTGATTGTCGCGTGCTGAGTGGGCAACCGGGGCCGGTGGTACCACCTCTTCGAGACATCCGGACTCGATTTGGTGATCGATACAACGCTTGTGTTCAAACCCCATGACATCGATCCTGGGCTGATCCCCAGTGCTTCAGCTCCAGCTCCAGTGACAAAACGAAATCCCCCCCGGCCCTTTTTTCATCCTTGATGTGCATAGCACAACCCCGTTGTCCCTGCTGGTCTGTCCTAGAGAAGCACAGTTTCGTTGACTTCGAAAGGCCCCCCACCTCGACGACAAGTCTGTTCCCGGTAACCAGCCCTGTGAACTGGCCTCGCTGCGGGAATGGAGTCCAAACTAGCCAATCTTCACATTGACCTACCTCCGACGTCGAAGCTGACGAAGAAAAAAGTCCAGAAAGAGGAAGTCGTGGACTCGTGGGAGGAGGAGGACGACGACGGCGGCGACGATCTCAGCTCGCCAGACGACGGTGTTGCAACGCCGGTCGACGGCGCAGAGCCCGCGCTGAAATCCCCAGCGGCAAGAGATCCAGCCTTGAAACCGCCGCCGCCGACGCCCATCTCCCCGCCGCCCGGGGCCAGCGGCCAATACATGAACTGGCAACCTGCCCAGGTGCTGGGTGGGGGTCGTCCGAGGCCGTACAGCCCGGCCTCGCCCTCGACCCCGACCGGCTCAGACCGAGAAAGGGAGCAGCAGCGCAGGCCCGAGAAGACCACCGCGGCGGCCAGTCGGATGATCGCGGCTGGCCTGGGCATGAAGGTCCCCAAAAAGACGGACGAGCAACGACAGTACGACCGAGCGATCAGGGAACAGGAGGCTCGGCGCAAGAACAGGGAGAAGGAGGAAAGAGAACGAGAAAGGGAGGCGGACGAAAAGTTGAAGGCCGCAATGTGGAACGACTGATCGCGGTACAACTGTCCGCTGTACTGTACCTGGCCTTGAGATTTCCTGGACTTTGTGTCACCAGCATCGTCGGCCCTGTGGTGTTTCTCATACCCTAGTCGTCTGAAGATTGTGCTGCGCTGTGCGCAACTGCGAGGTGGACGGCGGTGAAGCAGGTCTAACATTCTGTAGTCGTAGCCTGAAATCAAATTCATCGCACATTGATACAAGTTTTTATTCGCAGGCACCTACTGAGCAAAGACTAGAGGACCGAATTCACATTCAAGCAGTGAACTATCAAGCTGGGGAGTGCCTCTGAAGCTGGAGAAAGAGCCGTTTGTTTCGAATGTTGTTTGTATCAACTAAATCACCCTGACGCCTCCTTCTCCGATCCCAGATCTGCAGGGAGATATCCTATGACTCAGCTCTTCTAAACACCAGGCCAATCTCTCGCACCATTGTTCGCTTTGCCCCATTGCCGAATCTACTCACGAGGAGAGCGAGCGCGTATTCTCAACCTCCGTAACCTTTTTGAGTATTGTAGTTTGTGATATCGCAAGAACGTCCTCGACCTTAGGCAGCGCCACCGATTTGTTCCTGGTGCACCTCGATACTGTCGCCGTCGGCCATGTCCAGCTGTAGAAATGATGATGATCAGTAAGCGTTTACGTTTGCGTCGTCGGCGCGCGAGAAAGTGCCCTCGCTCGAGCAATCCCACGAGGTTGAAGGGGCGGCTGTGACTTACAGTGTCTGGAGTATCCGTGACTTGTACCTTGGTGCCGTCGAACAAGAACCGAGCACTCCGCAGGTCTTTTCCTTGTCTCTCGCAGAATGCCTTCATCAGTTTTTCCAGTTTCGTGCTGCGCTTGATCTTGAAAAACACCTCGTTGTTGCCGTCGGTTACTTTGATGTTTAGATGTTCCGTGCCACCGGCGGCAGGAGGCATGTCGGCGTTGCCATTAGGCGATTGTTGACCGGCGTCAGACATGTCGGGCGGTTTGTAGAGGGTCGAGGCTTGAGGATTGAAGGGCGTGTTAATGGGAAGATTGTGCGATCGAAGAAGCGCAGGAGCCTCAGGCGCAGATCTGGTCGCGGAGTTAGTCGAAGCGCTGCAAGGATGTATGGCGGAAGGCGGGGCGATGAGCGTACCTGCAGACTTGGTCTAGGCCTGCTGAGCGATGTGGGTGTCTAGAGGATTGAGAGACAACCGGCGGGTGCGCGATTTCGATAGATGAATGCAGAGGGGGGAGAGAGAGAAAGAGAGAGGAAGGATTGAAGAATTGAGAGCCTGAGAAAAGAATGACAATGCCTCGTCGGAATTAAAAAGGTGTAGAGACTATTTGCGAGAATTGCTCAGTCTGCGCAAAGTGACGTTTGCCACAGCAAGCGAGAGCGCGAAGAGGGCTTTGGAATATCATCACTCCATCAGCCCCCGAGTACAATGTCCTCAAAATGCCTCTCTCTCATGCCGCCCTCATCTCAGTCTCACCTCATTGTCAAATGCAGAGTGCCTTGTCCCAAACTCCTTGTCATCATGTTCCATTCTATGTTCCCTCTGACTATGCGATGCTCAAGCAACAATGAAACAACGGAAAACGCCTCCATGTCGTGTGTACCTCAGTCCTAGTTCATATGCGCCTTGCTTTTCGTTCCATGTCCTGTCGGTCGCCCCCGCTGTCGGAACTGCTGTTTGCTTGATTGATCTCACTCCCTTCATGCTCTCTCAACGCATTTTCCGGATTCTTGCACACCCTCTCTTTTCCATCCGGCAGCTCCTCCGCATCGTCTGCAGGCCAAACTGGAGCCTCCATGCCCTCCAGTCCTCAATGAGAGTCTGCTTTTCCGTCCGCCCGTTGACTGTACCCCGTCCACACGCCTTTTCTCCGATCAACGGCAAAGCTGCCACCTCTGCTTCCTGCTGATGTTCCAGCCGTCTTATGGGTGGTGTCAATGTGATGTACTGTGGCTGCGGTGCGAAGGACAAGTCTGCCGGTGATAATTTTGCTGTTGGCAAGTATGTCCCGATGGCATCACCAAGTTGCAAACGGCCTCTTCCGGCGTGTGGCAAAGCGGCTGCCAGGTTGGATATCAAAACCAGGTTCAGTATGAGTATGTATAGTGTAGCAGAGGTTTTGACTGTCGGACGCCCCATTTTGACCATGGTGTCTACGGCTCTTGGGTTGATTTTGGTCGACCTTTGCAAACAGGAAGCGGTTGCAGGCTATGCGGCCTGATACCAGGGGTATATATATATATATCGTGATCTTGGGGTTCTTCTATTGCAGGTGAATATAGCATCGATTTTGATCTTCCGACACGAAGTAAGAATACTGAAGATATCCTTCCAACACAGAAAACGAAGCCGTGTGCGATGATCAAAGAGCACGATGCTCAGGACCAGCCTCTTCAGCAGCAGCACAATGGCTGGTGTCCTGGTCGTTCTTTTCCTAGTCTGGGCTTTTGACACATCTGACGGCGAAAGGAGAGCTGAGGCGGTTTGCAAAACTGCCTGGGAGAGCCCGCCACAGCACTGCGTCGAGATCGATCCTGGATGTAATGAATGTGAAGGACTTGGATGGCCATCGACATTATGTTACTCTCAGGCAGGTCCCCAGTGATATTCAGGATGTGTGAAGGCAGTCAGGGGGGATAGTAATCCTCGAACTCCTGGTCTCTGTCCATACACGTTACCGTCCCGACGTGCTCCATGCACTCCTTGTACGTGCATACGCAATAGAGTGGACCTTTCAAAGCCACACACTGAAACATGCTCCTGGAGAACTCTTAGAATAGGTCAAAGCTTAAATAATTATGCGAGTACGTACCCCGTATGAGAAAGCAAAAGGCTGAGTCCCTGTCAAACGCTTCGATCAATGATGTATCGATCTCCAGTCGCTGGCGCCCTCCCCTCATCTCATAGAGTACAATACGAGCCATACTCCTTTCAACCCCCGAGACCACTGAGCCAGGGTTTGGCCGCAGATCCAGTCGTCCTTTTCAAACCCGTGAGGTTGGATGCGCCGCTATGGCCCATGGTTGACGTGAACTAAACTCATGGACATCTAAGCTCGTGGTCAGGTAGTCTGATTCTGGGGCCCCTGAGGTGTGTTCAGCACCACAGATACCGATATTTTCTCAACCACCAGGCGAGTCGGCATGTGGCCTCTGCTTGATGAGGGACGAGAATGAGAAACTGGCCGAACTGACACTACTTACTACCAAACAATGCCTCAAGATGGCTATTGCACTCGTACAAAGTAGTAAGTACGTCCATCATTCAACCTCGGCCACAGTACGTTGCTCGTTTGTAGGCACCACCATACTACCTACCTAGTATACTACCCGTGACTGTAGAAACGTTGCATACAACTACCTCTACCTACCCGGGGTGCTCACCATTAGGTAGTCGTTTTCGATGAATAGACGATAGCCATGTCCGTTTCTCAACAGGATCTCGGGAGCACAAGCAACACAGCCACGTGGTCCGTATTGCATGCGTTTGAACGTCTGAAGAACCATTGTGCGAACAAACCGTAGAACTATTACTCTCCATTGTAATTTAATTCTACACCCATGTCGTCGGCTGTTGAGATTTAGCGGGGGATTCGACGACATATCTCCTGTTCGTTCCACTACTCGTGCCAGGGCCAGAAGCTCCTCTACTTTGTGGTTGAGTTTGACTTTGCTGCTGCTGGCTCCCGGAACTGCCTCCTCCCCCTCCCCCTAATCCGCGCTTCATCATCTTGCCCAGAATGCCCACCATCTCGGCAGCATCCTCGAAAGAGTCATCGTCCATTCCTTCCTGTGCTTCGTACACATGCCTGATGGCCAGTCGGGCCATACGACGTGACGCTTCCGCCTCGTGCAGGCAATCGTATACGTATGCCACATATTCGACTTTTACCGATAATCGCACTGGATGAGATCCCGGCAATAATCGCTCAGCCAATTCATTTGCTTCACGAAATGCTTGCGATGCCAGAGGCCGGTAATCCTGCAAGGGAAGGAGAAAGGTTGCCGTAGCATTCCCGTCGTTGAATCCATTAGAATAAGGGCGTGTAGGTAATGGGAGACCTGGTGGTGTCCGCGTGAACGTAGTTCCGCCAACTGGGCCGCCTAGGCTGATGGCTGGTGATCGCTGACGGCCATTTGTTGGAGATGTTGTGGTGGTGGGTGTTTTCGACGACAACTTTGGCGATAATGGATCTGGAAATAGAGAAATGGTACCGGATTTTGAGCGGGTGATACGATCATTAACCGGAGGTTCATTGTGGAAGAGGACGAAAATGTGATAGAAGGACGCTTTGAGCTTATAGCACAACACTCGGAGCTCAAGATAGTTGCCCACCATAGGAAGCACATATTGTTCCACCATGACCGATCCCTCTCGGGCCAGCCATAGAATATGATGAATGAGATATCTTGCTTTTGGGTCGCGGACCGGGTCAAGCCGCTTGGCCCGACGCGCTTGAAGTAGCTTTTCGGCGAGAATCACCGATAGACCCAAAACGCGAAACAAGAAACTGAATAGCCCCGTTAGCCACAACAACCCTGTGTCTAGAACGTATTCGTCCAGCAGCCCTTACCTTGAAAGATAATTATTTTCCGTAGTTATGACTTTTGCAAAATATCCGAGGAACTTTTGATCCACTTCCGAGGAGGCCATCCAAAAGGCATACAAGGGAGGGTTCTCTTGCTGCCGCCACTGTTGTGACAGAAACGTCAGTTCAATGAATCCTCGCTTCCAGCGTTGTTTGGTGCGAGGGAGTGCTTCGAGGTCGCCGCTGGGGCTGCCGCTTTCCATGTTGTGGTCGTACCGAGAATAGACGGAGCCACACAGAATCTCGGAAGAAGATGGAAGTATTCAACACGATCTTGGGGGAGAGAATGTGGTAAAGATAAGTCTGAAATGAATGGGTGTCGACGACCGTGAAATAACAAAAGTGTAATTTACCTTTTACCGCCGGCTTCAGGTTAAGCGCCTGGTACCGAGTCCGTCTCGATCCTGACTATGGGGCTGTACAGATGTCACAATCAGGCTTTGAAGCTTTGTGTACTTTTGGAAGATGATGATCCTCTTCCGTTGAATGTCATGCGATCGCAAAGTGTTCGAAAAAGCCCTCCCTAGCTGCAAAGGCAAAGCGCTTGTGGCCGCAAGCCGAATCTCGATCCACAGTATTTGACGACAATGACAATCAGGACCGTCTGTAGCTCAAAGCGAATGGCTTGTTTCTGGCGCAATTGTTGAACGAATGGAGGATATAAGGTAGCTGGTATTGGTACAAGTCGCAAGTGATATGTTCTGCGACGTGAGCTGAGGGAGATTAAATATTACGGTCGAGTATGCGCTGTTTGTACAAAGAGCAAGGAAACAATTTTCCGTAATGATCGGTCAGGACAAGCTGCTAGAAAGAACGAAATGCGGTTTGGACGTGAGGAGAGAAAGACAGAGAAAGCGTTGGGTATCTTGCACAGTTGTCAGCACAAAGCCACAGATATCTTGCCATGACATGCTAGCCTGGGGAGTTCTGGATCCCGGCGTACCTTGCTACTGGCGCAGAAGACCAAGGAATTGGGGCAAAAATACCTATTCGTCCAGCACCCTATTACGGTAGCCAATGGCTTCGAGACAGGTAGGGGAGGTCGGAATTGTGGTCGCAGGAAGTCTGAAAATGAGGCTGAGCGGTGTCGCTGTTCGCCGTCTGACGCATGTTGTATTCGTCAGGCGATAAGTGAATGTCTTCTTGACTAGAAAGAGCCGCAACCACTCTGTGAGGTCCGATATAGCGGTGTCTTGCGGTCGCTGGCCAGACGTCCACCTCGTCTGGCGTCTCTGGACGGGAGGAGGAACAGCCGATAAAGAAGGGGTAGCTGCAGGATCAAACTGTTCAAGATTGTCGGACGAGCATCCGCTGGAATCACCACGGCGGTGCGGGTTGAAATCCGGACTGAGTACGACGAAGCAGCGAATGTGACCAAAGGATTCTTCCGAGAGGAACCGACCTAATCAACAAGAAGACAAGGACCGTGGAGAGCTGTGGCAGAGAGCAGCCAGCATGACGACAACGCTGTGGGCACCGCGCTGATTGAATGGGCTAAGAACCAGAAAAAAGAATGAAAGAACGGATGCAGAGAGGAGTGGTGAAAGTCGGTAAGCTTGAGGTCCGTCGATGAGAGGCTGAGAAGCCGCGAGATCTGAGAAGAGCTGCAGGCCCGCAACGTGCCAGCGCATCAAGCGCATTTCCACCCCGGTCGTGGTCCCTTGCCAGCTTCGAGACTAGCGTGTAGGACAATTGCGACCAGGGGCCCTGGAAGAGAATTGGAAGGTCAGTTAGGTCTCTTAGCTGGCGAGCGCCACAGAGGCTAAACAGTGGGTGCCGGGGTGTTCGCTGATCCCGCCGAAGGGTTGACAACTTCAGCAGGCCACATAGAGCACGAAGAGAAGAGCCAACAGTAACACTGGGGGAACATACACGATACGAAGGAGGATTCTAACAAACCCTCTTCCAGCCCGGCCAAGGGACATGTTGTCGCCGTCGTCTTCTCGCTCCGGCACATACCTCGATACTTCATGGCTGTATAAGTTGAGCATTCCGAACGCTGTGGCGGGATTGTAGTAACCAAGAGAAAGTACTGTGCTCTGGAACTCGAAGGGATTCAAGGACGGACCTACGAGGGTCGAGGTGGATTGAGCCGGAGCTGTCAGTAACACGTTGCAACAAATTACAACACATGAGGCGTTGTCGAGGAGTCCCATGCGCCCTCTCGCCTGCGCCAGAAAAGTGCCTAGTGAGGCCTAATCTAACGACGTGGCACGGCAAGACGCTTCCTGGTCCTTGGGTCGGGCTCACTAGGCGTGTTACTTGGGCCTCCCCTGCCTCGTCCCCGAGAGATACACCTACTGTAGCAGTGTAAGGATTGACCCGAAGAGCAAATACATACCTACTGCACACGCTGTTATCGAGTCCTTCTATCGACTAGAGTCGTACCCCGTTGTCACCGTCGACGAACAGCTACATCAAAACTCTTGATCGCATTTCCGACTCGCGCATACGAGTATGGGCTATACGAGAGCCTTGCACTCCTCTGCATCAGGGGTTTGGTCAACACTTCATCCTGCTGTCTACATTGCTGTCCGTGCCTTGCCCTTGCCCGTTCTGATAATCCTCAACTCGAGATGTCACAGGTACATCACAGGTAAAGTTGGCCGCATTCGTCAAAGCATCCTCTCCGTCCCTTTACGCGAGTCTTTCCGCTCGAACAAGACTCTTACCTCTCCCCCGAAGGAGTAATACGTCCAAGCACTGTTCTCAATAAAACCCAATCAGAAGGAAGAATTGCTCGGGCATTTGTAGAGAAGGCCTTCACTCGACCGCAGCCCACCATTCATCGGCAGCGGGATGTCAGATCTGTCTTGCAATCCAGGTGGTTGAAGAGGCTGGAATGATTAGCGTCGGCCCGGAAAGCTCGTTGGACGATGACTTACATTGAAGCAGGTTAGATGAGTTCCGGTAATTGCTAGCCAATAACAGGTACAACTGTGTGTGTTATTGCTACAGCATTGAGCTCCAAGAAGCCAAGTTTGGAGGTCTCCTCCGCTTCTACAAGAAAAGAAGAATATTGACGAGTGATTGTTTAGTAGTCGACATTGTGAGTTCATTTTCCATCGTCCTGGACTGCTTCCATCTGTCCATAAGCTGGCGCTTGGGGAGGTTGCGTCATCGCCGGAGCATGATTCGGTGGCATTTGTGGATGTCCCTTTTGGGGAATTTGGCCATATCCACTGCTCATCGTTCGGTGTTGCATTCCATAAGCCTGGTGCGGAGTAGCTCCATACTGGTGTCCTCCGTAGTTAGCGCGAGGTACGCCCATCTGCTGCTGTGGAAAACCCATTGGTACACCCTGATTGGAAATACTGAACATCATGTTTGGCGCTCCTGCGTGACTCTGCTGCGACCCCTGCTGCATCATCATGGGAGCCACGCGACCGGGACTGGCATAGCCTCCGTTCTGCTGGGGGTAGGCATGGTTTGCGTTAGGCGAGTACATTTGCATCTGAGGATTGAACTGTTGAGGAACAGCCATATAAGGCCCGTTGGAGGGTTGCTGAACCATCATTGGAGCACCCATTTGTCCCGCCTGCGCATGCATCATCCCAGGCGTACCGGGAAAAGGCCTCATCTGCATTGGCATCTGGCTTGGAGTTCCATAGAAAGGTTGCTGCTGATACGATAGCTGAGCCGGATGAGGCATGGGCGAAGCATACGTTGATGTTTGACGAGAGGGAATACTGGGAGATGGGTACATTCCAGGAGTGGCATTACCAAACTGGAGACGGGGAGTGGCGTCATCATATTGGTGAGGGTACTGATGTGGGGAATGCGCCGAATGCTGGGGGGTCGTGATGTGTGGTACATGAGCAGGCCCGTTCGGTATTGATGCCCCTTGCGCTGGGAACGGTAGGTGTTGGGCCGAGCCGATTCTTGTTGGAACACGCGAGAATGTGGCGGCCATGAGCTGGTCAAAAGCTTCCTCGTACGACTTTTGATCGTTGTCAGTCTTGACGGTCCAACGTGGTCCTGTCTGGAAAGCATGTGGTATTCCGCCGTTGCTTGCGTAGTTCTTGTGGGCTTCATCGGACTTGGGTTCACCCTCAGTTGATTTGTTAGCGTTGGCAGTGGCTACCTTCATGCGTGCAATGGGGTTGAAATCTCTGGAGATAGAAGGTCTTTCGGAAGCAGGCTTTGGCTTACGATGGCCAAAAAACAAGGAGGGAGTCGCAGTTCGGGAAATGGAGCCTGCGCGATGAGTAGATGACGGACTCGAGGGAGCATGGGAGGAACCAGTAGGGTTGAATGCTGCCGCAGTAGGTCGGAACTCTGAGGCCTTCACATTCAAATTGAATCTTGCAGATACTGCCGAAGATGGTGTGTTCATATTAGATCGTTGTGGACTGGTCATACCGCCTTGTTCAGCCATGGGGCCAGTCGGGGGCACACGACCTTCAATGATCGGAATGGGAGCTGGGATGGGTGGCGGGTGGCTTCCTTTGCGATCTTGGTGGGATGGGAATCTCTGCTGGTAAGGAGCATGGGCACCTCGGCCAGGAAACAATGGCGGTGGTGGTTGTTGACTGGCCGGCCGTTCCGGTCGCCCGGGGTGAGGGTAACCACCACGTCCGCGGTTGTAAGTCTGTCTATCATTAACAGGGGCCGTGGGCTGAGGCGCCTCTATTTTGCGAGGAACACCGCTGGATGCCGCGACAGGAGAAGGGCTCGCAGCTGTTGAAGTCGAATCCTCATGCTCTTTTTGTGCCTTCTCGACGATGGCCTCTTGCTTAGCTGGATCTTTAGCAAGAATGCCGATGAGGTCGCTGGGAATTGGGGTCTTAAGCTTGAAAGTTTTCGAGAAACGCAGTAGCTCGTTCAGCTTAGCCGTCCGGTCTTGATTCTGCTGAGCTCTTCTTCTTTCGATGACGCGTTGTTTCTCACTGTCCGCGAACTGACGGAATTGGTTCAGGACCTTCACCTCTACGTCCTCAGTAGGTCCGGGAGATATAGCTTTCTTCCCGACAGCATCATTTTTTGATGCATCTGGAACGAGGGCAGGTGTAGTGATACTGGGCTCGATGGCTGTCGTTTGACTCGGCTTCTCCACGGACGGAACTGAAACCTTCCCAGTACCACTGGGTTCTTTCTCATTTGCCTTTGGAGCCGTTGGATTGGAGCCATCAGGCCGAGATAAGGACGCTGAGATGATTGCAGGGTCTACAGGAGCCCCAGGTACTGTAGCCGCGCCAGTTGGAGCTCTCCGAGCGGGCGGCGTGTACTTGTTCGGCCCGCCCACAGGGAGAGGTGGGAACGCGCGCTCATCACGTCGAACACCACTGTACTTTTCTTCTTCGTCATCCCCGTCGTTTTCCAGTGCCTGGCCACGTTCCTCGCGGACGTGAGCATTTGCAGAGGCGGCTCCTTCAATCTCTCGCGCGATCCTCGCAGCTTCGGCCTCCCGGCGCTTATAGGAAGGTGCACTTCTGTCAATTGTAGTCGTGTAGAGATTCTCATCGTACGTACTGCTAGTTCCGAAGAGTTGATTGTTGGTGGCGAATTGATCCCAGCCGGTGGCATTAGTAGATGACTCTAGCGAAAAGTCGGTAGTGTCAGGTCCTTCTGGAACCCAACGTTGAAGAGTACGCTCTCCACGAGACTGATTGCCAGAGATGTCGGCATCGGTCTGAAAGCCGGTCGAAGAGCCTGGAAGAGAAACAGGTTAGCTTAAGCAGACCGAGGGCATCTGCTAAGACCTACCATTTGCAAGCTTCGTGGCCTCAGGTACCACAAACTCGGGAATCGTCATGTCAATCATGTCTTTCAGGTCGAAATTCATTGCATACTCGGGACTCGAGCCAACGAAGGTCGCTTCCCGAGACGCAGCGCCATTAACCTGTCCTCCAGCAGCAGACTGCGATTTCCTCACCATCTTCAAGGTGATTCTAGAGCTTGGTTGACCGAAGGCCGAGCCAGACAACAAGCCCTCGAACTTTTCGCCAGACTTTGTTGTAATGACTACATTCAGACCCTGTGGCGCAAGGTCAGTTACTGTGCATATCCGGTTCGGGAAGTATTGGTCATACAATCGCAGCTCCGAAAAGGAAAGTTAGTCTCTCATGCGCCTGTTTGTCTGAAATCCCCGACTCTTTGTGTGTATTCTGCCTCATGTTCCCTACGTTCCTTGGTTGGGGGGTGGTCCCATTCGGTTGGGCAGCCATCGAGCTTCGTTGTGAAGAGGAGCTGGAGGCCGAACCCCAAGCCTTCTGAGAGTTGACTCGCCTGCAAATGCATCATTAGTGAGAGCTCCAGTCAGCTCGTGATTGTGAACAGAGACGATTGGGAGGAGATAATTTCGTATTAACACTCTTGACGTGCATATTTGTGAAGTGGGAAGTCGGCAATAGACGGACATATTCACATACCGTGGAGCCCCGTCACTCGGACTCTGCTTGCGTCCTGCGTCTGCACTCTTCGTGTTGTTATTAGATCTCATTGCCGGCCTCACCAGACCATTATTATATTCTGGGGTATTGATGTCCAGTGAGGGCGAAGACGAGACTGTTGTGTTGGAAGTGAGGCTGGCGGCAGAGGCCATCAGCTAGTGCTCGCAAGGTCGCACAGGAAGGCTTTGAAAGAGCCGAATCGACGGACCAGCCGGTCAAAGAGCGCTTGGAAGGAGGTGAGGATTATCTGGGGAATAGAAGAGGGGACAGTGGTGAGAACCGGACGTGGGCGAGAGCACGAGCCTTTCGGAGAAGTCTAACGTGCCTGAGGAAAGCTGGCAGGAAATGGAAGTGCAGCTGGGGAGACAGGTCGGGGACTCCTCTCGGAAACAACGCAAGACGAAGAAAAAGAGAATGACTGGCAAGGTGACCGCGATAGTACGACCTTGGATTGTCGAGAAAAAAGGCGCAGCAGTGAAAGGGAGACTGCAATAATTTTTTGAGGATGGTTGTAGGTTGATGGATGCAAGAGGAAGAGGAGTAGTTTAGTTAGGTGGTGGTTGTGTTCGACGGAAGCTGGATGGTTTGCTCTAGCGTTGCTTGCCCGTCTCAGTTCCAACACTGGGAGAATTTGGGGACGACGCCAAACGCACCCAGTCACATCATCACTATGGAGTCAAAAGCACCACTTGTCTTCGGCACCAGGCGACCATGAACTCTACAAGGACATAAACCATCACTCTTCGGACAGAGAGCATGGCGCACAAGGCTCACTGTTGCCATAGAGCTCCCATTGAAGGCTCATTTTCAGGGCAGCTCGCAACACAGGGCACATTTACGGAAACTTCGCAGACGAGGACTTACGAATACTTGCAGTCGTATCCGTACTCCGTACTCACATGGGATACACATCCAAAGGTCTACAGGACCCGCGGAGTAGAGTTGTACTGTAATTACAGCTGACCCGCCTTTCATCCTCCGCCACCCCATCTGAATCATGAGGCCCTGCGTTTTGCTGTCACTGGGACTCGCCCTGACATACCACGCCTACAGACGACTACGGAGCACGCTTTAAATCACTACTACTCGTCCTCCCGGCGCATCCCGCCATCCCCGTCTCTGATCGACCTAGCAAGCCCTCCAGGGTCTCCTCTTTTCAAGCAAAGGGTCAAACATCAGAGTGCAGGCCAGGAAAGGACTTGAATCAATCAACATGGAGACAAAAAAGGTGTTCATCAGCAAACCTCGTATGTCGTGGTTGGAAAAGTCCCATACGTGTTTTTGAATCATATGTTTGATCATGGTGCAAAACTTGGTGGTCTAGATACTTCGCTTGCCCCGACATTCATTCATAGAGTGGCTGCACTGCTCACCACAAAAAGTCACTTTGAATACATACATAAATGGCCCTGCCATTGCGTTCATCATTGTCTCCATGCATACGCCTTGCTTAACGTGCCGTTGGTTTCTAGGTGGAACTCCAAAACAAAAGAAATGTTCAGCCCATCAAAGTCTTAGGCTGTTGAGAATTGCCGCAGTCATTGAACGGTACTGATTCATGCCTCCTTGAACCTTCTTGAACTGAATGCCATGCAACGAGAGGAGGGGGATTTTGACAATTGCAATTTCAAACCGGAGCACCAGCCGCTCGCCATTATCGTCTTGAACTCGTGTTCTGGTTGCTGCCATGTCGGCAGGTGCCTCGCTGGTGTGTCTGGCCTGTGGCAGATAGTCATCAGAGCCTTCAGAATTCGTGACGAAACTTTGGTCTGGTTGTCGTCTCCGAGTCGAGTGTCGACTAAGCTTCTCGTCCTTGATATCTTCTCTTTCCTTGCCGCGGAAAGCACCACCGAATGAGATTCGTCGTTGGTGTCCACTCGTCACCCGTCCACTTCTATCTTCCTCTAACCCGGGGCCTGGCTCCTTGACACCTTCGAGATTGATGCTGGGCGCATGCCGGCAGGAGAAGCCGCCTTTGATGACATTATACTGAACACCTAACTGGTTCAGAACACGGATAATGTCGTGTCGGATAAATTCAGGAGGCTTGTTGCTGGTGGTCGAGGTCGAGAACAGTCCCTTCAGACTTGCTGGTTTCGCGATCTCCGTACCTGGAGTATCAGGAACGGCGGGCGTGTCTAAAGCATCCGCACCAACTCGCATGTCAGCGTCAGTTTCCTCGGGCACGTTGGCTTCTCGGTCCCGCCGTTCTTCGTATCGTCGGCGTCTGGCTTGAATGCTTTCTTGTCGCGCATGACCAAGAGACTTAGTACGACTACTGGTCGGCGTACGCGGTGCAGGTAACGGAACGGCATTAGGCACAGGCTTGTCTGTAAGCTCCACACCCTTGCTATTCTTGCCGGCACTGGCGCTGGACTTATCTGATCCACTGGTAGGGGGTGGTTCGGGGGCAAGCAGTGGCGATTCGTTTGCCGATGGCCCACGATGTAGAAGTCGTCTCGGGCGGTACTCCGCAGAGTTAACGCTAGTCGATCGACCCAGCAACTTGCCTGCTCTCGAAGAATTATTTCCGGCGCTGAGAAGACCTTCATGTTGAGGCTGGCTTCCTCCGGCATGGTGAGTGCTTGGACTTGGGTCTCTCCTCCGAGAGCGACGAACGGAGAAAGATTTACGTGGCGGCGCCGCGGAGTCTTGAGGAGGCTGGATATTCAACGCTGGGGGTGGATGAGGACGTTCCATGTCGCGGTCGCGATAACGCCGGGTGCTGAACCTCCTCAATAAACCAATAGCAGTGCCTTCTCGTCTCGTGGGCTGTTCTGCATGCGGTGTTGCTGTTGGTGAAGTTGCGCTGGGAGGCGGCTTCTTTTCAGGGATCTCTAATTGTTTGATACCCTGAACGACATCGTCTTCCCCGTTCGTCCGAGCACGGGCCCTTGAACGACCACCGGTGGCCTTTTCACCTGGCATCTCAGGAGCAAAAGTATTGGTATAAGCCGCTTCAGGGGTTGGGAGACCCGGCAGTTTCAGAGGGGTCTCTTTAGGTGTCAACGGCATAGCCAAAGCTCCCGGGTTTTGTTCTCGGCGTTCTCGTTCGAGCTTCTCACGAGCCAAGTAGTAGACTGACACGAGAGGGCTGTACGCATTTAGCGGGTCGTGTCCTCGGATTGCTTCCGACGAAGGGGCTGCAAGGCCCTCCCTGCTTATAGAATTTCTCCGCTTGTAGAAGTCGAATACTCCACGCTTTTTGTCTCCGCCACCCGAAGTATTGCTGTGATCGTCTTTGGCCGTTCTGCGAATGGCGCTTTGATAGTCGTCTGAGTCAATAATTCGAGTGAGCTGCTCCGTGATGTAGGCGGCCGAGCCAAAATCAAATCCCTGCATCTTTTCGACGACTTCCGGATCAAGTGGCAACGAAAGCGGCTCTCTTTGGGGTAGATAGTTGTCTGGCGGCCCATTGAAGCCTTTTGTCATCCATGGATGATTCATAATCTCCTGAAGACTCGCCCGTTCTTTGGGATCCACTACAAGCATTCTCGAAATGATGTTTTTGCACTCTTGATCATGAGGTCAGTACCATTCTGGTGTTGAGGAAATTGAACTTACCAGCTGTCAGCCATTGTGGATAGTCAACAACACCACGCTTGATCTTAGCGTGTAACTGAGGCATGCTTTGATCATCAAATGGAACCTTGCCACAGACAAGCACATACAAAACAATTCCGAAACTCCATACGTCAACCTCAGGACCTGTATACTGGCGAGCTTGCAGCAACTCTGGGGCCGCAAAGTACAAGCTTCCGCAGAATGTCTTGAGGAGGGCACGTGGTGAGTAAAGGTTGCTGAGACCGAAGTCAATGATTTTGATATCACCATTCTTACTGATGAGAATGTTCTCGATCTTCAGATCTCGGTGTACAATGCTGTTGCGGTGGCAGTAGTCCAGAGCACTTGCAATTTGACGGGCGAACTTTCTCGCTTGCTTCTCTTTGAGTCGGCCATGGGCAATGATGTAGTCGAGCATTTGCCCACCGTTGACATACTCGAAAAGCATGTACCAATGATAGTTTGTCCGCTGCACATCGATCATACCACAAATGTATGGGTGGCAGAGCAATGACACCATTGCCGCTTCTCTGGCAGTCCGAATTTCTTTTGAGCGATCTGCCCTCTCATCTTTCGCATTCCCATGGTCATCAAGGGTTTGCCGAGGAACGATCTTGATCGCAGCCTGTTCTCCAGTTTCGATGTTTTTGGCGAGTTTGACCTTGCCCATGCTCCCTTGTCCTATAGTTTTGCCCAACGACCACGTGCCAGTTTGTGCAGTTATAGACGTCCGTCTGCGGCCTACAGTAGGATATGTCTGTGAAGCATGTCTGTCCGTGTGGGTCGTGCTGGAAGGAGGCGGTGCAGTGTGGCCTGAGGTGCCATTCGCTACAACTGTAGTTGGTGCAGTGAGGTCTTGACTGCCTCGTCTTGATCCTGGGCGCGAGGAGGTCCTTCCATGGTTGTCCATGGTGTAATCCGCCCTTCCGTCTCTTGAACTTCTCCGTGAGGAACTTTTCGGTATACTCGTCTGTTCGAAGTCTCTACGGGCGACATTTGCGAGTGCGTTAGGATTTGATTGCGGAGGATTGTCATATGAACGAGAACTAGAGCGATTATGCGTTGAATGATCGGAAGGCCTTGAATTGGTCGACCGTGTCCTAGAAAGCTGTGCAGGGGAGGCGGGAGCGTAGGACGAAGGAGGAGGGTTTCGAGACGAGGAGTGACTGCGCACCATCGAAGGTGATTGTTGTGAAGCTGCTGTTGCCATTGTAAATATCGGGTAATCTGCAGCTGTCTCGTTGTTGTTCAGGCAAACAATGTTGTGTTTGCCGACGCGGAATGCAGAGCCTCGCACTCGCACGGATAGTGGAATGCCGTCGTCCCTGAGGAATTGACTGCGAGGCTTCGCGCACAGCCGCTTTTCAGTATCCCGATTCTCTTCGAAGATCCGCGCAGAGGCCACGCGTTCATGAGTAGGAGAGCATCAAAGACCAGGAAGACAGCCTGGGGAGCGCCAAATTACGAGTGTGATCATCGAAGAGGTCGAAAGTAGGAGGTAAGATGACAGCTCGGCGATGGGGGGCTGGCAACGGCCTAAGATCCCGACTGACCTCTGCCAAATGGGAGGTAAGCTGGGCGGGATCTGGGTATGGAAATGTGGTGTTCCAAGGCAGCAGCGCAGGAGATGAACAGAAGTTGGAAGACCAGGTGTTGGTACAATGAAATGATTGCTGTCTGGATGGGCAGTCACTGGGAATGCTAACTAGTGATGCTTGTACTGGAGTTACAGTTGGTGGCACATTTGGTGGCTGTCCGTACTGGGGTCGGTTTCGAGATCGGTTGCGCTGTGATCAAGGCTCCCGAGCCTAAAATCAGCAGCCCAAAGCCCCCATGCAGGAGCGGGATTTGCTTGTTAGCGCGTCCACTACTGACACCAGGCACGCCCACGAGCCTGTCTGGCACCTCGTAGGTGCGGGCTTCTAGGGAAGCCCAGAGACGCTGTCAGTCATGCCAAAACGCCCTCTCCTGGGGGCTTTGCGGAATCTGGGGCGTCAGACAGCTGATATTTCCACTTAGTTGTACCCCTGGCTGATCCGCACCAGACTGCGCAACAGTATTCCTGGGGTCTTTTGCTCTAATCTGTTGAAACTTGTTAATCAAGTATTTTGCTGAGCCTGTTGCAGACGAGCTCAACTGAGTGATGTATGTCCTTACTTATGCTTGTGACCGCTTAGCACTTCAGACGCCAAATCTCGTCTCGCCGCGCCGTTGCCTTCACCATGGCGTACAAAAGATCTCGACAGGCTTACGAGGCAGATCTGCAACACAGGCCCGTATCTTCCTTTGTGCTTTACGGGACTGCCCTGCCATTACTAGATGAACACACTCGGGATGATGGCAGTTTCGTGCCGGTCTGGAAGCAGGAGGTGACGGACGACAGAGGAAGAAAACGCTTGCACGGCGCCTTTACAGGTGGCTTCAGCGCCGGGTGAGCTTGCGGAGCTTGAGATCATGGAACATCATGGCTAAAAGGCGGATACAGATATTTTAACACTGTAGGCTCTAAAGAAGGCTGGACACCCTCTACCTTCGTCTCATCAAGACAAAACCGCATGAAGGATGGAGCCAAGCCGGCTCAACAGAAACCAGAGGACTTTATGGACGAAGAAGACATGCGCGAAGCTGAAGAATCACGTACAATCCAGACTTCTGATGAGTTCGCCGGATTTGGCACCGAACATGACCCGCGTCGAAGGAGTGCAGTAATCGATATATTTCGTCCTTCCCAAGAGACTATCGGCCCTACTTTGCTGAAAAGGATGGGCTGGCGTGAAGGCCAGGGTATCGGGTTGCGAGTGAGAAGAAAAGCAAAACTTGGAGATGATGATGAGGACGTATCTTCAGAGACACATCTTTTTGCTCCCGACGACGTTCAGATTGTATCCTTCTCACGAAAGACGGATCATAAAGGGTTAGGTTACGAGGGTGAGCTACCAGCCACATCGACGTTGGGGAGCAAAACCAGCGAGTCAACTCAGAAACACTCAAAACGAGAGGAATCTTCTGACGATGAGACGTCCAGTCCGTCTCTACTATTCTCCAAAAGGCCTTCAGCCCGAACCAAACGGACGGGCATTGGTGTTGGCATTCTGAATGACGACGGCTCAGATGACGAAGATCCCTTTTCAATGGGCCCGAAGATATCCTATAATCGGGTCCTTGGTGGCGACAAGAGGCCAAAATCGAAAGCGAAGAATGCGGCAAGCTCGGCAAATCCGTTGGTCAAGACGAAACCAACATTCATCTCGAAAAAACTGGCAAGCCTCAAAGGTGCCTTGCGTAAATGTCATGATGGCCGACTTCCTCCCGACGGGTTCGTGTTGGCTAGTCAGTTGGACTCCTTTGGTAGTCTCACCATTCAGGATGACAAGTACAAGCCTCCTGAGGTCCCGGCTGCATGGACATCTTCCCGACCCATTGCGCCAGGAGGAGGCCAAGGTAATTCTGATTTTGTGTCTACGGCCGACGCTGCAAGACGCTCGAATCTGACCGCCAAAGGAAGGGCCTCGATTCTGGGGGAGGCACAACTTCCAGGGAAATCAGTCTTTGACTTCCTCACCTCTTCTGCTCGGGACCGTCTGGCGGCAGCATCTGGTCACCTGAACCTTCCTGCTGCTGGCAATGAACCGCCACCTCCGGGTTTTCAAGCTTCCCAACCGGTGACCTCTTCTCTGCGCAGCCTGGTTCCAGATCTGGAAAAGGCTACTGCCTTGCAGGCACTATCTCGAGGCACGAGTGGCTGGATGCCATACGCAGAGGATGAAAAGAAACGATCTAGGTATCGAACTTTCCTTGAAATCCAGGCCGGCCTTAGACAGGATGAACTTCCACCTCGTGCCGAAGGTATGAAACAGGACGATTGGGTCATTGAAATGCAGGAGTTTGCTCGAGCAGCAGAAGTTTTCAAGCCAGTCAGTGGCTTGATGGCTAGCCGGTTCACATCTTCAACCGCCTCGCTACAAGGACAAAACCCAGACTCGTCGGCGCCTACGGACGCAATGTTGAGCACGCCTGCACCCAAACCGGAAGACCAGGCAGTATCAGCCGCGAAAATGGGTATGTTTGGGCCTATGACCAGGTCATTTTCCAACTTCTACCCTACCAGACTTTTGTGCAAGAGATTCAATGTTCCTTATCCGGATCATTCGGCGACATCTGCCGCACAGCGCGAACCCCCCACGACACAGGTTCGTTCCTTTACTTCAACTATGCCGCAGCAAAATGCAGACCCTGCCAAATCGGTAGCTGTCGATAGCGTTGCTACGGCAAGGTCAAGATCTGCCGGTAATATGGAGGGAGCAGACTCAATGAATCCAGAGATGAATGAAGCCATTGAGCAGGAGAGACCTGGACAAGCTGTCTTCAAAGCCATCTTCGGCAGTGATGACGAAGACGACGATGAGGTCTGAATAGCAAAAATTCATTTTGTTCGAGAATTTGTCGAGCCATCTGCACTTTGTAGGACATGTCTGTAGCCATCTGAACCCTGTTTTCCGTGTTTTTCGCCTTGTGGAAAGTCCTTGTAGCTGCCTACCTATTCATCTTGGGTTGTAAACGGGATTGGCGGGATGTCGAGCCTCATGCGCAAGGCTGGGGCGGGCGGCGAGGCTGTGTTGTCAAAAGGCCACCTCCCGTCTCACGATCTTTTCAATACTGTCTTTCACCCCGAGTCGTTCGTTCTTGTTGTATTGGAATTGTGTCTCGTCCTTTCGACTCTAGTGGCGATCATGGCTCGGCGCAAGCAGGTCGCCCCCTTGCAGAGGATTGACTCGGGAGAGATTATGCAGACGCCTTCCGACGAGCCTGAGCGGCGCGCAGTCTATGGGAACGGGCACGTCTCGAAAGAGCAGTCGCCGCAAACAAAGCGCCGGAGGTCATCGAGCTCGCGAGCCCCGTCTCAGGCTCCCTCGTCGGGCGTGCTCACACTCTTGGTCTGCGTCGGCGGCATATACGCGTCCTTCCTGACCTGGGGTCTCCTCCAGGAGCGCATCACCACCACTCCCTACCCGGCGGACGGTTCTGCGCAGGCGCAGCAAGAGTACTTCAGGTTCCCAATTGTCCTCAACACCATCCAGTCCTTCTTTGCCTTCACCAGCGGCAGTCTCTACCTGCTGTACAAGACGAAATCGTTCCACATCCTCCCGCGCAGGTCGGCTTTTGTGCCCTTGGTCCTCGTCACGCTGACCACCACGCTGGCCTCGCCGTTTGGCTACGCCTCGCTCGCCCACGTCGACTATCTCACGTTCGTCCTTGCCAAGTCCTGCAAGCTCCTCCCTGTCATGGCGCTGCACGTCACTCTGTTCCGCAAGCGCTATCCTCTGTCGAAGTATCTCATCGTCCTCGCCGTGACGGGCGGCGTCGCAATCTTCACGCTCTACCACCCCCCGAAGCCAGGCAAGACCACAAAGACCCAGTCGTCGAGCGTCTACGGCTTGACGCTCTTAGCCATCAATCTTCTCTTCGACGGCTTGACAAACACGGTCCAAGATCACATCTTCTCGTCTCCCCACCGTTACGGCAAGACCTCCGGCCCCCAAATGATGGTTATATTGAACTTGCTAGGGACGTTGCTGATGGGCGCATATCTCCTCGTCACTCCGTATGTCCCGGAGCCTTTCATACCGGCCTTTGTCAAGACCGATACGCAAGAACTAGCCACCGCCATGTCCTTCCTCGCACGACATCCGAAGGTCTTCTACGATGTCCTGGGCTTTGCAGCCTGCGGAGCCATCGGCCAGCTGTTCATCTACGCGACCCTGGAAAGGTTCTCGAGCTTGCTGCTCGTCACGGTGACAGTGACGAGAAAGATGCTGACCATGGTTTTGAGCGTGGTCTGGTTTGGCAAGAGTTTGAGCCGAGGCCAATGGATGGGGGTTGGCTTGGTGTTCGGAGGCATCGCCGCGGAAGCCTATATCTCTCATCGGGAGAAGAAAGAAAAAGAAAGATTGAAGAATAAACAAAAGTAGTCACCTGGGTAGGTAAAAATGATAAAAAAGGGACTTGCTAGCATTTAGCCCTGTACTATAGAATGAAAGAAAAAATCAGATGTTTTCCAGACTCCCGTTTTATGGTTGATCTGGTCGCCAGATTCATGCAATGCTATGGATAAAATGCCTGTGCAAGCATCAGATATGTATGTAGTCATTCGCCAAATGCAGTCAACTGAGGCAAGACTAAAACCTAGAGGTGACGAGTATCTAAAGGACTGCTGTAATGTTAATGCTGCTCAACTCTTGAAGCAATGCTGCGCTGCTATGCGGGCCCATGACTGTTGACCCAATGTGCATGTCCGCCTTCATAGCCAGATCACTCGCCCCGACCAGGTCCGCGAGCGCAAGTTGCACAGCCGGCACATCTGGACCGAGCTGTTCACCCCCGATCCTGACGGCTTCGGAGTAATACTGCGTGGCAGTAGCAAAGTTCTGGCGCATGAGGTGCACACGTCCCAGCGTGCGCAGACACCCGATGCGCGCATGGACGATCGTGGTAGACAAGGGCGGTACGGTGTTGCTCGGGTCCAGACCGAGCGTGCGGTTCAGTGCGTCGCTTGCAAGCTCCTCAGCCCGCAGGGTCGAGTCCGGAGCCGGACTTGTGTCTGTCATGTGCGTGTCCGTGAGCTGGGCCTGCGATAGATGAACCTTGGCGAGTTCGAGGAGCCCCGTAACTGGCATCAGACTCTGAGACCCGAATGACACTTCGGACGTGCGTATGAACCAGGCGAGGATCTCCATGGCTTCGTTTGGCTGGTTGAGGTGCGAGAGGAGGCGTGCGAGAAAGTATGACTGGCCGATCGCTTGATAGGAAGTCGAGGTGAAGAAGGTGGCGTACAAAGACCGAACCTTGCGTTGGATAAGCTCGCGAAGGCGGGTGCTCACGGCTGGCGTCAGCCGGAGACGCAGCAGTTCTGCGATGGGGTGGTGTCTACCAAGGGCCGAGTCTGCCATGCCGGATGCAAGTGTTTTGAGTTCCGCACGAAGACGGCCAATGCCAGTGTCCGATGTGTCAAGTGAGAGTTCTGCGAGAACGTAGTACAACTGTGGGTGTTCTATCGTGAGGAGGCTTTGGAGGTCAGATACGATCCGGTTCAAGATCCTGGTGGCGGGCTCAATATGATTGATGGAGATAAGGCTGGCAGCTGTGGATATAGAGCCACTGAAGTTCTCGATGGTGCTTATTCCGTCAAATACTGAGCTGTTATGATGAAGGAGAGGCAGCCATGTTGATTCGAAGCTACTAATGTAGAATTCGGACGTCTTCTGGAGTACTCGCGCGATGTGAGACTCATCCCGCGACAACGGAATGAGAAAATTAGGTGATGGCCCGCATCGCCAGGATACTAGAGAGGAGGCTGCCAGGCTGTGTTTGTGGCGTTTGGAGACATTGGGGATGGCACGGAAAACGCCTTTTGATGCTGGACGCCGCGATGATGAAGCTTTGTTCCAGCTTCGATGAGATCGATCTTGGCTGGTACTTGGATGGTCTTTCCGGTGCGGATGCCCAGGCGTTGCCGTAAGAACAGCACCTTCACTTTGCTGCACTGTTTGTCCACGAGCGTTTCCTCTTCTTGGTGATGACTCGGATACCTCACGCCTAGAGTCAGAATTATCGTTCTGGTCAGGAACTGCATTGACGAGATCATCGATCGTCAGCCTTCGTACTTGACTCGCGCAGGTATCCTGTGATTTCGAGACTGTGTCTGGTGAGGAAATGCGAATTCGCGGCGTGGCTGCCTCCGCCGAAATCGAGCTTGAATGCCTGCCAGGTTGGTGCTGGTAGCCATTATCCGAGAGTTGGGTCTGCACAGTGTCTGCTGACTGTTGGGGGTTTGGTGGTGGTGATGGTCGAGCAGAGGGGATTCCACCCAGGTAACTTGCTTTGGCAGCAGAGCTTTGTCCAGCATGGCGGCGTATCTGAGTAATGTTCTGCTTGCTGCGTGGGTCACCGGTGATGAAGGTGAAGGTCTTCGGAGGCCCGTCCTGCCTGGGAGGCATGAGGCGGTAAGACCGTAGGAGCGTGAATTGAAAACATTCGACCTAGGCAGTTGTGTAAAAGAGTCTAGCAGTAGCCGTTGTCGTCCCTGGTTCGTAAGTCAAGACATCGAACTCAGACTGCAGATGGAGTTCTTAAGAGCTCGAGGTTGCAAGCCATCGTCAGTCTAAGTGCAACTAACTGCCATGCATCCGCTTAGCTTGTGTGTGTCACACGGTGCCAGAATACTGGGGGTTAGTAATGGCCTCTCCGTTGACACCCCTTTTTGGGGACGGAAAGGCTGAATAAGGCGTGACTAACGTCAGTAGGCTTGGTATCTCTGACTGCAATTCGGCCGGGCTCATACTTCAACGCTGAATAAAGCCTTTATGTACGCTTTTCATGAGCGATGGAGCCGCCGGAACTTTTGTAACATACCTGTACCGTGAAGTTGAATCAGGTGAGTGTCAGTTGTTTGTAGCCTCTGGCTTGGCGGAATGAGTACGGGTTCTCCAAGGCTGGGGCCTCAGACGATCGAGATATTCCGCCGATTGCTCAACAGTCAGCTTTGCCAAGGGCGATTTGCCTCACACGAAAGACCAACGGGAGCTGGCGAGAGAATACGAGACAAAAGCATGCTCTTCCTCCCGATCAAGCCTCGTCTTACAGCACCTTCCTTATTTGGCAGCTCTCAAACCTACCTTGAATACGACGGCATACGCTTCAGCATCCTGATTCCAGTGGATCGAGCTAGAGCAGAAGAGTGAATAGATAGATATGTGGCACCTGAACTGCACATGTCCCTGAAAAGCTTGGTCTTGCGAAGGCCGAGGGGAGCGTTCGGAGTGAGATGGAGTATTCTCGCAACAAGTCATTATGCGGATGGGCAGAAGCAACAATGCTCATGAAGATAAAATGTGTCCGGCCTTGACGTGCTCAGATTCACAAGATTATCAGCGTAGTCTTGGTTGTAGATGATCCGCTGTATCTTCGAAGGTGCGGTGGGGTGCTGAGTGATGTTGCCCGAGATCCGATCAATGATAGCTTGAGATTACCAGATTGCCACAGGAACAACAAGGTCGGTGTCATTGGGTAAGATGCCATTATGGATTCGAAGTGGAAAACTCGAGGAAACAAAGAGCCAGACCATCCAAGATCCTCCAGCGTTCCCAGTCCCTGCACGGGTCCCTGAGGTACCTAGGTACTGTGGCTCTTCTCAACATGGAAGGTGTGGCGACCTCACAATAGTTGCTGTATCTCTCAGTGTTGATGAAGCCTGCCATCCGTCGAGACACCATACACACACCATTACCTGCGATACGGCTTCTGGAACTGCAGGTGACTCCCACACCTGGCAAGATGCTCAATAGATATGAACGCATACCCAGATGACTACACCCTTCATAACTTGCCCCTCCTGCTTGTCTCTGGTCTGGCTGACGGCAATCATTCGACTCCGGAACCAAGAAGTCGGACGTATCCTTTTTTGCAGGATGGCGGGTTCATGATCAGAATAGATGCTCCTAACGTGCGCGGGCCTCTAGCGGAGCAACTTCTCCAGGCATTCAACTCACAAGACGCATCGAATGTCCCATGGCACTCTCGATCGGTGACTGCACGTAATGGTAAGATCTACAAGATCGCAACTGTCGGACGGGTAGGTTAGCAACACCCTCAGTACCGTATAACTGAGATTGTCAACTAATACGTATGTTCAGATCTACACACTTCCGCCTCGTAAAGCGCCGCCGCCGCCTTATTCTCCCCGTCTATCGGCCACTGTTGCAAATGGCAGCCCTCCTCCACCGCTCGTACTACACTCGCCGCTGTCTCCGTTGACACCTATCTCGCCCTTGTATGCTGACGGGATATTCTCTCCTTTGTGGATTACGAAACACCAGTCTCGGATACCTTGCGCATTCCTGACATGCTTCTCTCTCACGTCCGATCCACATACAAGCTCTTTGCACGACAATAAGCTGAAGTCTGAGGTCGGTAACATTCGCAGTGTGCTTTCTTCGACCAACTACAAAACCAAACTTGTGGTCATTCTCATTGGTGATGGCTTCATAAATGCGTCTGACCTCGAAGATCGTTGCTATACCATTCGTCGCTCAGGAGGGCTCGATGGGAAGAGCATCTTCTTTCTCCCCCACAATGCTTCTGCCGTTGAGGTAACTGAATTCGTCAGCTCCGTTCTTTCAACTCTGCACTCTCCCTGTGTAGAATACTACCGCGATCTCTCCAAACACTGCCGTCGAAAGCGCAATCGAAATGTTGTTCCGCAACCTACCATACAGCCTGGAGTCTCACACGTATTGCCTCTCCAAGGTTGGAATGTCAGATATGAGTTCAAGCTTGGAGTTCTGGCGGAGTTCCGGCAAGAGATGGATGCTGCTTGTCGCAATTATGAGACTGCTTATGACGCCTTGTTCAGTCCCGAGGTTATCGAGACAATCGCCGATTGGAGTCCACGTTTCCATGAAGCCAGATCGCTGGCAGACGTCATGGCGTTGCGCATAATCAGGTGTTTGTTATGGGTTGATCAAGGTACGACGGCTGTCAGATCATGGATCGCCCACCGAGAAAGAGTCAGGGACTTTCTTGACCGTCGAGGTAAAGGGACTGACAACTATGGGTGGGAGGCCTGGCAAAGTAACTGGGCAACCGTAATGGCCGATTTGGTTTCGAGGTCAGAATACCCGTTGCTTAATACCAAAATGCAGGATGTAGATCTCCTTCCCATCTTTGTTGCGGCTGAAAAAACCAGCCCGGTGGTCGATCGCAGCACTCCTTGGGAGCTACTTCATCATGAAGGGTACTGGCTGGATATTGCGAGGAAGTGCACAGCTGCGCGGCGGAAGTGGGCTCTACAAATTCCGGACGAGGATCGACAGTCCCCTGGACGCTCCCCTGCATCTATGGTAGCAAGCAAGGCTCATCTCTATGATACGTATCTTGCTCTTGAACCGTACCGTGAGGTACCAACTGATGGAAGTGATGGATACGATCATGCATCGTCTATCATCTCCCAACTGGAAGACGCGATCAAATATTTTTCTGAACGTGGCCAGCTACGCAAGGTTGATCTTTTGCGACTTGAGCAGGCCCTGGAACACGTCCGATCCGAGTCCTGGGCTGCGGCTATTGATATGCTTCAGCCTCTATGGCAGAATCAACAGTGGAGGCGATCAGGCTGGTGGCAGCTTCTACAAAAACTCGGCTGGTCTCTTTTGGATTGTCTTTCTCAGTCTCAAAATCCAGAGTTGCATATGCAGCTATCATGGGAACTCTTGAGCGGCGTCTTCGAAAGCAAGACTGGACCTGGCTTCGATTTACATGAAGTTCTTCGAAATATCAGTGCTGAAGGCTCGCCACAATTTGCCGCAATTGACATGGATCAAGCGTTATCGCCTATTTTCCCGTCCTTTGCTTTTTCAACCCACGATGTATTCGTTGGAGAGCCTCTGGAGTGTCAATTGACATTGCACTCAAAGGCACAAGAGACGCTTGCTCCCGTCAGACTCTCGGAGGTCAAGGTTGTCTTTGAGGGTAGTCTGAACCCTATTTATCTGGTCGCAGAAGAGGCTGGAGAGGCTGGATCAAATATCACCGGCTCGTCTTCTGCTAACTTCCAGGATGTCGTACTCCAAGACTCGAATCTAGTTAAGAGGATGTCTTCTGCTGGCGCCATTGTCTCTCTTGCTGGAAAAGCTGATTTGGTGATGCCATCGAGTTGCACCAAGATTTTTCGCCTACGAATCACTCCGCGTGAAGCTGGCGATGTAGCGGTCGCTTCGATCACCTTGCTTGTGAATGGACCTAACTATTCGCTTGCAGTCACCTGTTCTGACTTCGAACACTCTGTGGCCCAATGGTGGGAAACGAAGAATGGTATACCAATCCCACGACTCCTCGGCGAGGAGTCCAATGCTTACAACAAGATCACCGTACAACCCAAACCGCCAAAACTGCAAATTGAAGTGCCAGGACTTCGCAGGGCCTACTACGCAAACGAAACGATCGAGATTGCATTTGGTCTTCAGAACGACGAAGAAGAAGCTGCCATGCTCTCTGTCACGGTTCGTATGATCAGTCCGGTGGAGGATTCTGCGCGGATAAGATGGCTTGATCCTGGAATTCAGGATGCGACAAATTCAGAAACAGGGGTCCTGATCTTGCCCCCACGAGACCTGGGGACAATAGCGGCCAACGAAAGTACTACTGTATCTGTCTGCATCGATGAAACAGTCGTTGCAGTCGATCACGAAGTTGAGCTTGTTGCAACTTACACACTGGTTTCGGAACCCGAGACGGTTCTAACAAAGAGTCTGGCGATTGATGTCGTCGTAATTCGTCCCTTTGAGGCGAATTATGACTTCGTACCACGTCTCGATCTCGAGCCGTGGCCCAGTTTCTTTCAGGCGCCCCCAATAGAGAGAGATTCATCAACACCTCTCGGCTTAAGACATCGATACTGGGTGACTGCAAATCTCTACTCTTTTGCTGATGAGCCTCTGACTATCGAGGCTATTATTCTTACGGCAACTAAAGTTGAGGGAAGTGCGACGTGCTCATCAACCACCGGCATGGTAAGAAGACCCGGGATGGAATCTGCCCAGGACAAGGCAACGATCTCATCGTCGGTTTTGCCGGACCAGACTACAATATTTGACTTCGAGTTATCTTTGCAGAAGGTAGTCCTCGGGGACCGCCATACTGTTGGGGTCGACCTCGCCCTAGAAATTGGCTGGCGGCGACAAGATTCCAATGGAGTCAACACCACGGTACTTGAGGTCCCCAAGCTAGTAGCTGCAATGGCTGAACCGAGAGTGCTACTCACTGCTTCTCAAGCTACGTTGAGTGCCTCGGGGCCTTCAGTGCACAAGCTAGTGTTTACGCTTGAGAACCCGAGCATGCACTTTCTCACCTTCAACGTCTCATTAGACGCTGCCGAAGACTTTGCTTTCAGCGGTCCGAAGGCATGTTCTTTAAGTCTCGTCCCCATCAGTAGGCAATCGCTCACATACAGGATCCTGCCAAACAAGAGAGATAAATGGGTCGAAGTGCACCTCAATGTGATAGACGCGTATTTCGGACAGACATTGAGAATTCTGCCTGGCGGCGACGGCGTGAAGGTGGATAAGAAAGGCAAGGTATTCGTGAAGGTATGACGGTGCAGAGAATGCAACCTCGTAGCCATCTACTACCTATGCCATCGCAATCATAAAGTACTTCTAGAAAATTCAAGGTATCGAGGACGCCCTGAATGTGAGATCGATGTAGGAGCCGTTGTTTACATATCTGACCTACGGGAAGCACGCCTCAACTGGCGGTATCATATGGGAAGCTTTGCCTTCTTCGATGAGGCGTGCTGTTGCCTGGCCATAGCCTAAAGCACAATGTTGAAATATGGGTGCGTCGCCCCTTACAAGAGAATGACGAGGTCGTGATACGTGATCTCGAAGTTCCAAAATTCCTGGAAAGCCATCTTCACTTCACGCACAGCGCAGGACCGGATGGTGCCAATCGCATCACGGCCACTAACCAGGCTATCTTCCACAGACCATGGCCTTGAGATGCTTAACTTGACGACGAACGCACCCCGGAAATCGTTGCTCAATGGCCAATATTGATATAATATTGCTTTGGATCAACATGTCGACTGCTTCGAGAGGAAGATTGTCATTTTTACAAAGACGAAGGATCCCGAGCACGCACCACAGTCACCCGGCGGACACATCGGGAAAAGCGATTCCAGTGTCCGGTATTGTGCACCGCAGACACCAGAAATCGACGGGGAGCAGCCCTTGTGAGTCACCAACGTCTCCGCCCTGCTCATCCGAGTCAGTCAAGCCTTGTGCAATCCTGGGGGGTGGGCTTGTGCCCTTTGAGCTAATTGAACGCGTGGCCTGTTCGGGACTCTGCTTCTGGGTACGGGATATTACACATGAATACATGAAGTCTCGCGTTCGAATGGTTGATTAGTGCCACGCGGGATTGGGGGCTAGCTTTACGACACAGACCTTCGCCTTCTGAAAAGATTGTTCTCAATTGGAAGGGGTCTCGTCAAGTCAATCTCATTGGGAATGATCGAGGGTGAGTTCGCGACTCCGGATGCACCTTTCCTTGAAATGGTCCATGGCTGGATGCTCTTTATTGGCTGGGCCTCGAGGCGTAATACTATAAACGAGGGCATCTGTGAGCCTGACTGGAGACAAACGCTGGGACACCATGATGCATAGCCTCACCCACGCTATCTGGGACACCGCCTCCTTTGGATTTGAACTTGGTTCGCCCCTTAAGACGAATGAAGTATAAAGACATACGAGTTGTCGAGATGTGCAACAGTCTCGCGCAAAGAATATTCTCTGCCTTCCCACGATACCTTGCAATCAAGCCTTAGGATCAAAGCGGTACGCAAAGGAACGTCGGCTAATGCATATTCATTCTGAGACTCCCTAAGGTCGCAGGCCATGACACTGACGGAGGCTCGACCAAACAGCCATAGGCCAATGGCCTGGTATCGAGATGGATTCATCGTCACAGAGGACATCAGCCCAGCCGACTTTGAAGAGCTCAGGGCCTCTTTAGCTTTTTCATCCCAAAAGAATAGGAGCAAGGATTCTCTAAACGCAGACGCAAAATACCTTGTTTTATTCACCCCAACCCCGCTCGAAGGAGAAACGAACCTGTATATTGGCTATGTGTGCTTCAAACCCGGCTCATCCGCTAGAAGGGTTGACGTGATTGAGACAGCCTTGAATCAGAGTTGGTGCCATCAAGGTCTTGAGGATTGGATGTTACAGTGTGCCCGCGAGTGGCTCGACCCCCCCAAAAGGTGCAAGGGGCGATGAGATTCGGTTTACGGCGAAAAGATTGACAGCTGTCGAGCCTTCCACGGTACTTGGACAGAGGAAAACCGCGAGCTTCGTCGAATTTGACGAACGCTGTCGCTTCCTGATGATATGGGGAGGGGTGCAAAACAACGTCAAGCTTCCTCCCTTTTCAAGCCGACTTTCACTCCTCCTTATCTCTTCAGATGTTCGTCTCTCAGAACAGCTATATCGACCTGCAAGAACGGGAGCGAAAGTGTTATGTAACCAGCTTTTGTGGTGGCTCATCAGATCCAGCTCTCTGAACAATTGGTCCATATCATTGATGATGATGATCTGAGACGTGTAAGTTCCAACGAGCCAGAGCCGACGCCACTGTTGACACTGGAGGCCAAAACCTGTCCCGTGGTGATATACCCAGAACTGTGCGAGTGATGAGTGCATAAAATGGCGTCCCCAAAAGCCGAATGTTTCACCTTGGCTAGCCACAGACATAACTGAGATGAGAAGGTCGTTTGGGAGCAGGGAGTATAGAGGGGGGTGTTTCGTGACCATGGTACAATAGTGTAATGATACGTTGAAGGGGAGAGCGGTTGCAACATGTAGGCTATAAATAGACCCGTACTGAGCCTACTTCACGGGGTTGATATCACTCTCGCGGCCCCTTCGCGGAACAACAACATGGCGTAGACCTTGTGAAAGGCGTGCAGGGAGCCGAGACGACTCTGCGTGTTCGCCGAAGGGTTACATGCGACTGATGAATTGGTGATTGTCACCGTGCCGGAAGAACTGGATTTGGCACCGGATTCCGTAGTAGCATGATCGCCTTTGTCGTAGGGGCCTCGATGTACAGAGAACCGGTGGAAGCCCGAAAAGTGTGTCGTGTCCGAGCCGAACCCGATGTCTACGTAGCTTTCCCCGGCGGAGTCACCGGTACCCGTGTCGTCGTCGTGCGTTGAGATGTGGTAGTCGACGACTTGGAAGGCTCCGAAGAGCGTCGCGTAGAGTGGCGGGAGTTTGCTTGGAGAGAGATCATTGCATGACCAGATTTGGTCACGCCCGGGATCGTCTTTGATTGCTGCGAAGAGCGTGAGTTTGAGTTCTCGTTGATAGCAAAATATTATCCATCTGGGGAAGATGGTGGTGGTGGTGGTGGAGGAGGAGGAGGAGGAGGAGGAGGAGGCAGGATCAAGTCGTAACTTACTGCTGAAACCCACGATTCTACGACGCAGAAGAATGTTGAGAAGACCCAAAAGCCTCCGCTCGGGAGTGAAGACCCAGCCGCCGAAATAGCCCTGGACGAAGGTTGCGAGGATCTGTTCGTCTGACCATGACTGTCGGGATGGTGGGAGCTTGAAAGTTATCGACCGCGAGTCCGTCACGCCCTTGTGATCTCGCGGGTTGACGACGGAGAGATGGGTTTGGGATTGAACGAAGCTTGGTGGAGGCGACTCCGTTCTCGTGTTGCTAGTTGGTACACTCGAGAGAGAGTGCGAGACGTTGTAGAGGTAGTAAGGGGCTGTGACAGCTACCGTGGCAGCGAGGATACGTGAGGACGTGATCATGCTGCTCGAGGTGACAGTTCACGTCAATTGTCGCAAGGTCTTGACAGGTTCCTCGGGAGAAAGAACCACTTGCAACCCTCAACTCTGGTCCTCAAGATGGCCGCTATATTGCTCTTGAGGAAGCAAGAATAATATCCGGAGGACTATTTCGTGAATGAGCCGGGATCACATGCGCCGGCACGAGAATTGCTTAAGGCCGTAAGACGTGGGCATGACCCCTCGATGTCAATCGAACTTTGAACTCATTTAGCTTCATGGATGATGAAAAAAGAGACGACATGATGCGTATACGTTAGTTGGTGAATTTATGTTTTATGGTTTATTCTGTTCCAGGTGCCCTGGTATACACGGCGTCCTGAGTCGAACGGAAACATCAAATGTACTGGGCTATGACTTTCTCCACCTCAGCCTCGTCGAGAAGGGGTACACCAAGAAGATCATTCTCAGTTTCGACGAATTCACTACCGTATCCTTCACCCCAAATCGCACTTGCGAGGAAGTTTATCATCGCACCAGGGATTTCCTCAACCTTTCCACTCTTGAGAACCTCAAATGACTGATTCTTCAACTCTTCCGTATCGGCAGCCTTGTAAGTCCATTCTGCGGGATCCAAACGTTTAGCGATGTCAATGATCTTCTTCTGGGTGATGACAGTCTCGTGAACGCGAATCTCGCGATTTTTCGTTTCTTCCGGGTGAGAAAAAATGCCCACGACTGCTTTGGCAACGCCAGCCAGTGTCGTGGTACTGAATCTACGATCTCCACCATTGTAAAGAGTCGCCGTGTGCTTCTTGAGGTCAACGCCTAAGAATCCGAACTTCACCCCCCAATCGAAAAAGGCACCATTTATGACTGCCGTGTAGCTCCAGCCGGGATTCTTCGCTGCAACCTCTTCGATCTTTTCTTGAGTGGCGATTTTGGCTCCGTATACCGGAAGGGCTTTGGCCTTGGGGTTGGTAGTATCCGATCCAAACTCCGAGGGGATGAAACGCGACACGCCAGCCTGGACTGAGGCCTCTATCAGCGGAGCCTGCGCGCCCACCGATGTCGTGGTCAATGTGGAAACGACACCGTAATGTCCCTCGAGAGCTTTCTTCAGAGACTCCACGGAGGTATAGTCGACGGCGGCATATTCGACATTGGCACCGGCTGGGATTCCTTCTTTCTTGGTACTGGCAGAGCGAGTCAAGATAGTGACGGCGTGTCCGGCTTCGAGAAGAGCAAGGACAACCGGAAGGCCTAGAGAGCCCACGCCAGCGACGGCGATACGTTTGGAAGAGCTCGTAGAGGACATGGTTGTGTTGTGTTGTATTTTACTGGGTTGTGTTGCCGGGTGTTTGTCCGAGCTTGTATGAACAAATTGCTTGAAGCTTGAAGGTGTTGATGGAGCACCAGAAAACCACGGGAAGCAGAGCACGTCTTATAGTCGACGAGCTCTTGCAACCCCGGCATCTTGTAATTCCGCTGCTGAACAATCTCTCCGACATTGCAATGCTTCAGGAGACTCGAGACAGGTTTGCCTGGCAAGGCTGCTTAGCAAATCCGAGCCTCAGACAGGAGAGACGTCGAAGCTGCTCAATGCGAGTCGGAACAATTCAACCCCGGTCGCTCCAAAGAAAGTCGCCGGGCCTACTCCGCAACAAAGGAGCCACAAAAGCGCCAAGACCGGTGACTGGTACGGTGAAGCAACAAGACCGCGTTCGCGCAATATCTGTAGAACTGGTAAATAATTCAGAGGCCAGGACGTTGTTGACAAACAATCACATGCTGTCAAGCGACAGCCATTCTAATCATGGCGCCAGGCTCACTGAGCCCCGTCTACCTCCCGGACCTGGGCAGGTGTCTCTCCGGCGACCTGCTGCTACCGTGAGTATCCCCTGCATGTTTGGAGAACCGCTTTTGACGTATTCAGATCTTGGGACGATCTCCTTGACGCACTACTTTCTCACGACGATACGAGATCAAGTCTTGCAGTAGAGATTCTTTCGGGCGATCGCCCCAAAAAGATCCTGTCGCAGTCATATCCGTCTTTCCCAAAGCCCTCGCCCTCTTCGAAAACAGCATTCGATACATCTAGCGCAGGAATAAAGCCTTCCCCGGACTATCTCTACGATGTTGACCAGCTCAAGGCAGATGCTCTGTGGCTCAGTCGGCAGGTGAACATCGACGAATTGGAAGCGTTTCGTCTCGCGATCCTGGAATGGCAATATAGTGCAGAGTCTCGGCTGCAAGAAGGCTATTCTGAGGCTGAAGTTGCTAGTCTCAAGAGTGCCCTCGGAGCGGCCTTCGTGGACAAGCACTTGCAGGGTCCACAGTCACAGAGCGAGGATGTCTTCAACAGCGAAGGCTCGCGCCGAACAAGGTTGGCACGCAGGTTTTTGCAAGAGAAGGTTACCATTCTCCGGTTGCGCAAAGAGCTTCTAGATACCAGTCTCCTGCCCGAGGCTGTGGGTGTCTCCTCTTCTCAACTGCGCAGTCTAGCGGCCGAATTGCCTTCAGCACCACAAGACTCTATTGCAGATGAAGTTGAGACCGCTATTATTGCTATTCGGGACCAGTTGAAAGACCTGGAGAATGGGAGAACTTGGGATCTTGACGAATCCAACGTCTTGTTGTTGCGCGACAGTAGTGACACATCATCTTTGGAGACTATCGGGGTTGTACTAGAGGTTTTGCTGCTGCGTGTACGACAGTCAAAGATGACTGTATCTTCAGCTGCTCTCGTCCATTGGCTAGAACTGATGTCCTCGGTCGGATTCTTCTCCACGTTCACTTCACAAGTCAGTAGACAGCTGGCCGCGATTCAGCAAATCCAGTCGCTTGGGTCTTTTGTGTCGGCTGCTCTTTTCAACCTCGCATCGACAATCGCGAGCTTGAATGAGACCGCATCGTCTTCTCAGCAAAGACAGCAGAGCCGGCTCAGTGAATATCTCCACGACATCGAGTCTATTCACGAGTGCAACGAGATATTGGCCAAGCACGCAATCCTTGGGAATATCCAGGCCGGTCCAGCGATTCTTGCCTGGGCAATCATCGTCCACGAGATATGGACTTTGGCTAACACAATAAAGGAGGCTCGAGAAAGCCACCATGCCCAGAGGGCCATAGATGGAGTGTCTACCTTCGACACCGCGACCGGTCGACGGAGCTCTGGAAGTAGTGCTTCCACACAGCAAAGCATTTTCGAAGACCTTCTGGACGGCATCTCTATGGGCAACTCCCAAGAAGACCCTTCCAGTCCACTGCTTGATGCAACTATTGACCAATGCAACGTCTTCGATTATGTCACGCACCTTAGTGCGTCAGCACAGGATCCATTAAGCATTCTCTCTGCGTTTGAACTACAAATACTTCAAGAATTGGTCACAGTCTCTCAGTCTTTCCTTGGATACACACCAGAATTGGTATCAGCTCAGTTAGGTCTCTTGTCAAACACATATCGCGACATTTCGAACAAACGACCATATGACCCAGCAGTTGATTTTGTTGAGGACAAGTTTCTGCTCGCGGGGTTTTATGATGTCTCGGCAGCTCGCTTTCCATACGAGTGTCTGCCTTTCCTACGGTTTTCACGAGCTCTAGCCAAAGCGGATATCTTTAACGATCAGAGAATTCACTATGTGGAGTTTCGCCTTCGCAATCTTACCACATTCACCCAGGCAGCTGTCAAGGGTGTGCAGTACAAAATAATACGGGAAGATGAGAGCGACAGTTTTGTCGCGCTGGAGAAGCCCATCAATATGCTCGACCTGACACAGAACAGGTTGCTAGCATTTTCCACCCGGGACACCTCTTCTTTATCCGTGCTACCTGCGGACTCTGTTGGGCAAGTTATCTCTGACCCTGATGCTCCAGTCAAAATCATCAAATGGGAAGTGAACTATTCGTGTCTCTCGTATATTGGAAAACTGCTCGAATGCCGATACATGAAAACACTCCAGACCTGTCTTTCGCCACACGATGATCAACAAGCAGTGGTGTCAGAAGGTATAGGTCTTATTGCAGATTTGTTGTCCAGTATCCTCCAGAAGGCCGCCGGAGAGGAGCCTACAGAAGAGGTGCGGCAGCACTGTGTCGCTATCCTTGAAGAATCGAGCAACCAGCTGCAGTCTGCTGGAAGTATCGAGTCGCTTGTCTTCGAGATCCTGGAGCAAGAGCTCCAGGCCTTCCGCCAGAGGTCAGTTGCAACCTTCAACTGCGACGTCTTACTATCTTGTTTAGACTTCGTTATTGTACTGAGCAAGATCCAGCCTCATATGGTATGGTCTGGAATCAATCGAACAAGCCTTCTTGGTCGTCATTCGACTTCAACTTACATCTTGGGGATTGTATCTGCGGTAGAAGTGCCTACAAGAACTTTTGTCTTTCTGGCGAAATGTGCAGAACTCTATCGATCTCTCGTGGAGCTCACCTTACGAAGTTATCGATACGATTCCAGCATGAGTGGTGGTGTCACTTCGGTCAGACGACATTCGATGTTACCTACGACTCTGCGAACTCAAACCTCGATCTTATCAACCTCAACTGAGATTATGTTCAATGCTTTCCAAGAGATATCTGAATGGCTGTTTCAGTCTGCGGAGCAGCGGAATCATATTGGCAGTCTTATCATGGACACATTCTCTGATATAACCCGCTACGCCTTCGATGTCGGGCAGGGTCTTGATTCGAACACATCGGTCACAAATCCCTTTGTTGAACCTGCCAAATACCTTGTTTCGTCGTTTCGAGACCCGAGCTTCGATAATGCAGCAATTTCATCCGTCCTTCGCTTTCTCGTCATCAGGCATCATGAAACGTTCGGCACCACCCACGTGGACTCTCTAGAGCCACGTTTGGAATCTGCCTTGTCTCTTGCAACAATTCTGGTTCGTTTTGGAGACATAGAAGATGCTCAATTTACATCTGCCGAGTTACATATCTTCAACTCTATGCCTTCTTTGATACGACTTCTTCTGACGAAAAAGCTGCTGCGAAAACAATGTCTGCGATTGATGCGATCTATTTTGACGGCAATAGAACGCCAGAAACCCACTTCCTTGCTAGGGCATTTAGGATCCGCTTCCTGCATCGACCTGCTCCATCTCCTTAGACATATTGACCAAGAATCTCAATCTTTGGAGGAACGATCTGAGCTGTGGAAGTTTCTTGCCTCCCTCGTGAATGATACCCAGCAATGGCTAGCAACGGTAATCCTGAATGGCACTGTGCCGGACGGCCCAAGTCGAATCAAGGAGGAATCGGTGCGCACGAGACATTTTCGCGGAAAGACATTCTTGGTTTCTGCGATCGAGGAACTCACAAACATTCGTAACCTGTCTCAGGCGGTTGCCATTCCCATGCTAGACTTCGTCCTCGAAGCGCAGCAGAACTGGTCATGGGTCACGGAAGATGTCGCATCTTCTTCAGGACTCGTATCGAAGCTCAGCTCATTCGTGTCACAAAGTGCGTGGAGCCAGTCAGACGAAACAGAACTTGCGAAATGGAATTTGATTGCTGCTCGTGTTACGGATATCTCCAACCACCACTTACATCATGCAAAGGCGGCGAAAGACGTTAATGACGTGAAAGCCTTTATCCCGTTGCTTGAGTGGCTCACCTCATACGCCGTCGAAGTCTCTCTCTACAAGTCTTCGCTGCATGCAAACCTGAAGAAAAACTTCTCGGCAAAATACACCGGCTTGTCGACTTTGGATATAAAAAGGACTGGAGTCACCGAACAAGAGTATGGCCCTAATTTCTACTACGACATCGACTATGCAGACAAATTGCTCGCTGTCGATCCACACTGGCGGGGGAGAAAGGTCCAGTCTGCCGAACAGTCCTTTACTGCCGAGTTTCGCAAGGCGAATACGAACCTGTCTGTTGTTGATTCTGAGTTGAAACTCCTAGCCAGTCTGCAGCGTCTCTGCGTGGATCACTGTCGGTCTTTCGCTCGAGACCGAGAGTGCCAAAAAATCATGGCGCGTCTGGTCCGGGTTTGTCTGCAGTCAAATGCAAGAGCATATCCTCCAGAGAGCATCTTCGACTCGCTATTTCAAACAAGACTAGACCTATCTGTGGCGCTTTTGGGTGAGCTCCTCACCGCTGGAGCGAAAGGAGAGGATTTCTACCAATTATTACAGCCTGCCTGGGACGCCGTAAGATTCCGAAATGGATCTTATGAGCAGGCAATCATCAACAATGACTTGCCGTATTGGCGATCAACGCTGTATACTCTCTTCATGGCCATGCAGTTCCATGTAAAAAAGAAGACCAAGGCGACATCTATTCCCGGGACAAGCAACGCGATCATCCCGATAGCATCGACTAACACCACGTTCCTCGAAATCACTAGTGACATCATTGCCAAAGGCTTCGAATCGGTTGTCGGAGCTCTACAGGACCAGAAGCTCAACAAGAACAAGACCAGCAGTGATGAGAACAGTCTCGTTGGACCACGCGATGTCACTTTACTATTGATGCTTGCGCAAGCCATCCTCAGATTACCCACTCTCCCACAGTTTGTGGCTGAAATGTCGGCGAGAATCATTAACTCTGGACTCTTATCCTCATGCTTGCTGCTGTATTCTTGGTCGCATTTGCTCACTAGGCCAGATCTCGACGACCAGCCACGCTACGCGGATTTTTGCGTTCAGTTACTAGCGTCACTCTCCTCCCTGCCACCCGTAGCGGAGCACATGGCTGTTGAGGGCGTGCTAAGCCGGCTGATGACCTCCAAGACAACCGAATCCTTGCAACGAGTCCCGGGCGGTCTATCCCATGTCGATCAAAGACCCGGCGGCGCTTTTCTCTACCGTGTATGGGCAGCGGGAATGCTCCCATTATGCTTGAATCTCCTTCATGGAGTTGGCGGAGCTATTGCTGGAGAGATCTCAATTTTCCTCAATCAATTTCCCAATCAACTGACCCGTGCCAGCACCAGCTTCATGCTCGCACCTCAGACTAGAACTGAAGGGACAGAGCTGACTTTGACCGTGGCCAGTGAGGCGGCAACACTCGCTCTCATATCATACATCTTGTCGTCATATCGAGACGCTGGTGCTTCTGCAGCAGTTGACCCGACAACAGTACTGCCGTTAAAAGGCTACGACGAGCACCGGAAAGCCATTGCAGAGGATATACGAGATATGATAGCCTTGAAGGCAGATGTTAGACGCAGAATGACCGTGCCTGCTGATGAAAGAGAATCAAGTTGGCAAGACTCGAATGAAGGAGATAAACTGGATGAAAAAATTGTGAATGAGTTGAAGATAGCCTTGACAGCCCTAGGAAGGGAGGATGATGATGACGATAAGTGAAACAAGCGCGGCTAGGTAATTGATGTGTCCAGTCCATGCAGGGATCCAGAGGTGATCCCGGCTATCATCTTAACAAAATATGGATCGATCCCTCCATTTTCTTCCCCGATTGTCAAATCTTCTGTCTGTGACCGAATGCAACCGTGAAAAGTCAACTGTTTACGACCTGAAGAATTCCTGTGATCGATTGAATCAGACCGAACATTAACGTCAGTACAATCGCAATCACCGCGAACCAGAAGGTGTAGAACTGATTACTATCCCTCTTATCATGCACCCACTGCTTGAGCGTTCGAGGCTTTGAGGTCTCGAATGCCTGCTGAATGGCAACCAAATGACTACCCCAGTGCGGATAGTCTTGGGGGTTTCGAGAAACGCTTGCAACGAGGCCAATCTCGACGTCGGGCTCCGCTCTTCGACGGACACGCCTGTTCCAGCGCTTGTGTGGCGACTCGCCGTACGGGAAGAGGAGAGCCAGAGTCGCCGCAGTCTCTTGCATGAAACCCTTTGGGTATCCACTGTGCCCGCGTTCCTTGAGAAATGATGCATGTCGGAAAAGGGTCAGCATGCGCTGACTCTGGTCGTATCTCAGGTGCTCTTTCAATTCGCTGCTCCACACAATCTCGATGCCCGCGATCTGATTGAGACTCCGGGCCGTTACTCGGAAATCCGCTGGTCTCGGGTTTGAAGCGGCAAGATCGCTTGAGGGAAGGTTTCTAGAAAGGCAATCCCGCAACGTTTCGTCTTCCGACCAATCCGACGTCCCAAACATCAACCATATTGACGCAGCAAACTTAAGTGCATCTTGTACATTCTGCTCCGGCTGGTTCGATAGCCACGCATGCTTCTGTTGATCCGATATGACTGGTAATTGGAGGTCCCGTAGACGCTTGTCTTTGTTGGACTTCAGCACTGCGACTAGATCTATAATGTCGTTCCCATTTGTCGGGCAGACTTTGCCTGTATCCAAGATCGCTATTTTGGCATTGTAGTATTCCATGAAGAGGTCGCCTTCCTTAGATCCTGGCTGGACTCGTAGGCCCCAGAGTCTCTCAACCAGGGATTTGCCCAAGTCAGCCCCCCCCTGTATACCTCCATCCACAACGACCTTTCCCATTATTCTAGATGTCACCGCTACCTGTCACAGAAGGGC
Source organism: Exophiala spinifera (assembly GCF_000836115.1). Classification (NCBI taxonomy): domain Eukaryota; kingdom Fungi; phylum Ascomycota; class Eurotiomycetes; order Chaetothyriales; family Herpotrichiellaceae; genus Exophiala; species Exophiala spinifera. Next base: position 482,428 of record NW_015622518.1, on the reverse strand, counting down.
ACGCTATGTCTATGGATTTTGCTTCAGAGAATGATTATCAGGAAATCAGGCTGAAGATTCATCAATGTGGCATTGCACAGCTGCTTCACAGACACTCCCAGCCTCATTGGTGCTTCAAATCTCCTCGTTTATATGCGCCAATGCTGATCAGCCACATGTGCGCCATCTATTATCCCTGCTTTGAGAGAGGTTAAACTGTGGCAGTGCACTCTTGCCCTCAGGCAGGAGGTTTATCTTTCTCAGCCTGACCGCCTCTGATTTTTCATCGCTTCCAACGACCATAGACAGCCAGCTTTGCAACCATGAATGGCATTCAGGCAGCTGTACGAAGAGGTGACATCCTATTAACAGTGGATGTTCAGCAAGCAACTGTTGACAGTGATCGAAATACTATGAATAATATCCCGACTTCCTGGAAACCGGATCGACAACCAAGCCTACTCACAGATGTGTTTCGAAAGATGCGTTCGTCAACATCAGGAGATCAGACGTTCTGGACTTCATTGTGCCGACCGTGTCAGCTCGACTCAGTTGATGGCTTTAAATCCCGACCACTAGAGGGGAGTGGCGCTTGGGATATCTCTGGACCTGTGCTGGCCCATTGGAATGAACAACTTATCCATGCCGTTCACGTTATTTTTCAGCAGCATAAGAGGGAAATCCTACAAGGGACAGCATGGGAGTTAGCTATTGATTGCTGGATGATTGGTCCTTCTCAGCATGAAGCTCGTCCCAACATTGTTCTAGCGTGTCTTGATAAAGGCACAGTCAAACGCTTCACGAACAAAATTATGCAGGACACGACGTTTAAGAAGTCAGGGTTCAGAGTCATCGGGAGGCGTGGTAGCTTACGCTTCCTTGGAGTCCAAGATAGCTCCTCACAGAGGTTGCCGACATACGATGTTCCCATTGATCCCTGCGGTCTCTATGTGGACATCATCAACAATTCAGAGCGCACAGATATACGAAAGGCAACAGTGGGTGGTCTGATACTTGTGGGGGATGTTCTTCATTACTTAACATCAGGCCATGTCTTCTTGAAGAAATTCGAATCTCCCACGGACGAGAATGATCAATTTATCAATGGAGCGGACATCGTTGCACCTCGAGAAGGGGTTCCAGCCCAACACATTGCGAGGCCCTGGAAATACAAAGATTATGGAGATCCTACCCAAAACGTGGGCATGGAAGGAGACTGGGCCCTGCTGAAACCGACTCCGAAGAATTTATCTGACCTAAAATACCTTGTGAATCATACAAGTAGTCTGGAAACGAATGTCTACGTCGAGAATTACCGTGATGTTTCCGACGCCTGTGAGCCAGTATTGCTACAACAAGGTGGGCGAGACTTAGCGAGGATTGCTTGTTCGCAAGCCTTATCTCTTATTCCATCCGCGGACGGAAGAGCCATGAATTTTGGTCACAAGGTCTGGCGGTCAAGTGGTACATCCTCAATGAAAAACCCTCGTATCTCAGCTAACAATTTGCAGTACCTGGAGAGAGCGGGTCATGGATAATCGATTCAGTCTCTGGGGATCTTCTTGGTATTCTTACCGCAGTATCAATGGCTGACGAGATTTCCTACATGCTTCGTGCCCCGGACGTTTTCAACTGCTTGTCGAGCTGCAAAGCAAAAACGGTACGATTACCTCGCGCAGATCACTTCAAAAAGAGCAATGATGCGCTTGTACTCTTACTAAAATCTCTTATGGAACTCGATCAACCAGATCTTATTAGGAAGTTCTTGCTCCAGATGGAAGTTTCGGAAAGGGCTCAATTGTTGGAATCTCGATGGGGCCGGAAATTGATAGCTAAGGGTGCTGAAATGAGATCTGTTGTGCTTGTGCGTCTTATTCTTGAGATGGAATCTACAGATCCACGGTGGATGGCCAAGCAAATGTCGTCTGAGCTTGAAACCGCGTGTTTGAAAGGCTCCGAAGCAGCGGTGTGGACCCTGTTGGAAGCGGGCGCTGACCCGAAGGAGGGGGGATGTCTCTGCATCGCGGTATTTTCCAATAGCAAGGACGTCGTGAAGCTGCTTCTGGAGGCGGGCGCGATTGGAAGCCCCGACGCATTTTACGCTTGGGAAGAGACAGTAAGTCGACGACATTACGAAATGGTGCCGATGTTTCTCGCTGCCGGAGTTGAAAAGCTCGACCAAGGTCTCTCAGCTGCGATGCGCCGTGCGGATGAGGCCGGCGATGACCGAATGAGGTTCCTCCTTATCCAAGCCGGTGCGGATTTATCATCTTTGAAGAGCTTGATGTATCTACCACCTGAAAGTGGTAAGAAGGAAGTGCTACAGCATCCAAATCCCTATGCCACAAAGATGGGAATGAACGCCTCCAAGTCTGGTCCCCAAACCATTCACAAGAATACAGGCGACGAAGAAGCTACTGGACGAACCAAAATACAGGAGCAGGCTTTCGACGAGGAAGACACTGAGGTTTATTGAGAAGGGGATCGAGATCGGCGGAAGAAATGAATGACACCAATGCCACTAGAAGCACCCAAGGATGACTTCATGACTCCCAGAGACAGCTGGTGCTTCGTGGGGAGTCTCACAGCCAGGCAGATGGCAACAAGTCAGAGTTTGTGCATTCAACTGACGATCTGTCGAAACATGTTATGATAAGTATTATTGTCTGTAGGAAATCTGGTGTTTGTGCAACGCCATGTATGTATACGTAACTGTCTGGCCAAAGCTACACCGCAAGAGTCGGATCATCTCTCTTGAAGACCTCTACGATCTCTCCCCATACCTTCTGTCGCGTCCTGATCGCGTCTTCACCAGTCACCACCGACCCAGGACTGAAAAGAAAATGTCAGTCGGTGTTTGTTCCAAGACGCATTCATCAGACATGGTGGGGAATCTTACTCTGTAAAAACCTGGTTCTCGAGGAACATCCCATGCGACTCTGGCCCCTTGAGCGCAGCATCGATATACGCAAGCGATCCTTCGACGACGTCACGCGCAAGTGCCCTCTGCAAGATCCGTAAGACCAGAGGCGCCTTCTCTCCTCTCGCAGGCGAGAGAAGATCAGACTTGCAAAATCCAGGTGTCACACAGTTGACGACCACCTTGCTCTTGTGCTTTGACGCTAACGCCGCCATTTCAATTGCAATGTATATATCGAGCAGCTTGCTCACCGCGTACCGCTCCGCCGGATTTGCTGCCTGGCCCCGTTCGAACCTCTGCCTGTCGTTGAGAGCCTGTAGGATATCACTCGCATGCCGTTCTTGGAAATTATTCTTCAAGTTCAGCATGAAGTGTATGTCGCTGGCCACAATGACCAGGTGTGGATTGGTAGCGCTGGAGCGTTCGAGAAGCGGAAGGAGCCTGAGGCTCAACAGCGCGGTCGACAGGTCATTGACTTGGAGTGTCTTTTCCCAGCCGTCGCGAGTCTGTGACCACTTCCCCGTAGCGAGACCTGCGTTGAGAATTGCCACGTCCAGGCGGCCACCTGCGTTGATGTGGTCCTCGACGCGTCGAGCAAAAGTCTTGACGCTCTCAAAGGATTCCATGTCGAGCGGCCACACTTCAACTGCGTCTTTGGGAGCCTTTGTGCTCGTCAAGACATCTTCTCTGGCCTGTTCGCCTTTGGAAAGGGTGCGGACACCCATTAGCACTTTCGAGGCGCCGAGTTGGAGAGCGTGCCGGCATGCTTCGCGGGCTAGACCCGTGTTGGCACCGGTGCAGAGGACGGTTTGGCCTTGAAAGGAGGCCCGCGGGGGGACTTTGAGCTTGTGAAAAGGCACAGACAGGACGTGGAGCATGGTTGCCGGAGGGCTAGGTTAGAGTGCTTGATAACGAGGTATAGGTGGCGGCTTGCCAGGTATTCAAGATCACGCTACGGTAGAGGTCGGGATGAGGCTCAGTGGTGACTTGTTTATTTATTGTACTGCGATATGGGTGTCAAATCGATTAGCTTGGTGCCCCTAGGCTGAATCATGGCACTTCTTTTGGTATCTGCCCATTTTCTATTCTGTCTGCCTTCGGAGCTTTGGCCCGTTTGTCGCTTTTCACATTCTATGGGATGAAGTATTCGCCCGAGCAACACAGATTGCCCCTTTAAGACAGCCTCGTCGGACTGGGATTGTTCCGCGCCGGGCTCAGTACTGCAGTGTCATTGGCCGCCCGAACAGCCTTGTTCCCTGTTAAGGCAATAGCTAGCGGTCTTGCCAGTGCTCGTACCCACCCAATCACAATGGGCGAGGCTGTGAACCCAGCGCGCTCCAAGGACGCCCTTTTTGTCGAACCCAGCCATGGCGGCTTCGTCAGCGGAAACCCGTGGGGGGTCTCTTACGTAGATACCTTGTCCTGTGAACCTACAACTTCCTGCAGAGATGGTTCATTGGATTATTAATATGAAGAATTCACCAGCCTCTCGCCCGCACGAACCGGAGACTTTACCTTGATTATTGGTCGAACGAGGGTAAAACTTTATAATTGAGGTTTCTCTAGAGCTCTCATGGACATCAGCCTAGAAAGAACTGTGGTGAATGAAGAAGTTCTGTAATACTAATACTACTGCTTCTTCTTCTCTATGATAGTTTGACAAGTGCTAAAATCATCACAAGTTAATCAAATCAAGCAAGTCCCATGCACGGGCTTACGAACTGTTCGCAACTCCTACAACCTCATCAAGGTTTCGTCGCCGAGCCGTCTCGGTGGCTGTCAATCGTTCTTCCCAACCAAATCAAGGTCACAAGTTCTTACGTTCGCAGAAAATGGCAAAAAGTTGCCGAACGTCTCTCGAATCAGGCCAGAAAGGCTGTCCACAGGGTGTGAGACTTCCACCCGACGCGCAAAAGGATACCGCCGGAGTCGAACAGCTGTATAAGGGTCAGCCTCCCGGCCTGATCCTCACTACTGCGAGACATTGCATTAGATCAAAGCAAGGTGTTCGTGAGGCTTTCTAGCTGGCGCAGAACACTACTACTGACGCGCATCATGCATGAGGGGCGAACCTTCTTGACCTACTCATCACCACTGCACAGTCTGGGATGCTGCATCAATCAGAGCGGATGATTTGTGGAGTTTCTCCTGTCTGGCGCGAACGACTGCTCCTGACTTGCACGGGGATCACCAACCCTTTGCCCAATTCTTCACTAGTGCAGAGATCTTGACAGTGCATATCGACGCAGAGCCGGTGTGAGATCCCCGTCTAGCGCAAGAGGCGACCACTGGACACTGCATGAGGTAGGTGAGACAAACTCGCCAGCCACAACCTTCTCGCTGCAAGAGCAGTCTCGTTGAGGCTAATGTTCAACTACCGACTAGCTGCTTCCGGCTGCGCATAGGCCACCCTGGGGAGCGCCGACTCCCGCGCGAGGAGAAGAGTCGCGGTCGTATCACACCTACGTGCAGAGCAAGAGAACAAGAATAGTACGAGAGATCAGAAGAGAAGAGACTCGTTACGGCGACGGCACATTCTTCCTCTGCCGGGCCTCATGACTTTCACTACATCTCTCCAAGGTGGAGGACCTTCACAGAGGAGAATGCTGAGAGTTCTAGTCGGTGTCAATCACTTCATCATGTTGAAACGGTCCTCTATGCCGTATGGTGACTACTCGTCGCCTGAAGAATCAAGGCGTCGTCTCTGCACGTGTCAACGGTGGCAGGGGCTTTGCAAGCTTGTCCCAGCCCTCGGAGATGCACTTGCATGGAAACTCCCTTATCTCATATTCTGTTATCAAAGCGCGAGATTTGCCCGTTGCTGGAGGGAGCGCCGGCCAATCGTGAAATCCTCAGACGCTGGGAGCTGATACACGACAAGAACAGTATGAGAAAGGAGAAGATGATGAAGAAGGAAGCAGACAATCTCTTTGTTGTAAGGGAGCGTCTGCCATTTTGGTGCGTGGTAGATACGGAGTACACCTAGTGCATTATGCATTGGTACATGTAGTAGGATAGCAAAGGCCTTCGTGAAGACCTGATTCGCTATCTTTGGCGTTGACTTTCCCCAACGTACCAGTCGCCTGAGACTTGCAAAGGGAAGCGCGCTCGAGACCATCTTAGATCGAGGTCCAGAAAAGCCCAGCCACCCCCCAGCGTGGCAGTGGCTTCGGCTATCTGATCCTGTCAAAGCATGGGCTGCGACCGCGTTTATATGCGGCATGGGATAAGGCACCCCAGCCTCAAAGTGGGAAAATCGAAAGCAGCACACTGAGAAAAATCACAACTTCCAGGTTCCGCCTTCGAACAGTTCAATGATATCTCATAGTCTTCCGCAGATGCCTTCCTACTTTTTCGCTTTCGACTGCCGGTCTCGGTTTGAGGGCCGAGCGAGGCATATTGCCACGCAGGGGGAGGGGCACCCTGGATCATGGGTATCCTTTGCCCTGGGAATGGGAATTCAGAATCTCTTCTACCCACGTGGCTGAGGTTCTGACCTTATTCCTGGAGGATCCGGCACCCGAGCTTTGAAGCAGTAAACGCCGCTGGTAGGTTGTCGTGACTCGAGCTTGACTTTCGAGGCGCCGTGTCCACCGTTGTGCGAAATAGCTCTATTGAGGGTCAATGCCAGGCACCGACAGCGCCTCGAGGGGGATGACGACGCTTCGTCGAAAGCCTATCAACAGCTCTTTTCCTCCCTTGCGCATTCGTCACCAACTGCCGGCGCGTCAGGCCTGGTGCATGGCGCTGTCTGGGCTTACAGTTCCGATGATATCCATGTGGAATGTAACAAATTTTTTTTTTTTCGGGCTCACTGTGCGGGCGAGACTGGAGAGCTATGGTCGCGCTGGCTGCGCTCTTGTTCGGCAATCTGCAGACTACGGGGCGCCCGGATCATGCTGAGGTCTGATGGCCAGCACCGGAGGCGCGGAACCCAATCACGTCGCATTTCACTGGGTTCGGCCGGCCGACTGAAGTTCTTCGTTCACCCTCCTTCGTCAGCGGGCACGGCTTGTCCCAACCGTTGAGGACGGCCCCTGGCAGACCTGTGCGCTCACCACTACTACTACGTACTGTATCAGCGAACTCGTCAGAATTGGTGGCTGCGCATGGGTCACGTGGTGAGCAGCGTTGAGCCGCAAAGCTTGAGCTATGGCCATGCGAGGTGCTGAACAAGCTCAACCTTCAAACTTCTAACTTCGCCGGGCCATGGCAATAATTCCAGGATCGATGGCAAAGTAAGCCGGCAAGCCTCACACGGCTCGGATGTATCTCGCCGGCAGAGAGAACAATGACGCCTGAAAGACCAATCATGTCTTGTGGCATGATTATCGTAACTTCTGAACAACTAAATGTTGGGGGGGAGTGACAAAGTCATTTCATATCGAAAATAACCCGCGAAGTGTGCTTTCCAGTCCCGAGTGGGTCCTGTGTCCCGAAGTCCAAATATGGAGAAGGCCATTGTGAACTAGAAAAGCCCCAAGGCAAAGGGCATCAACGCATGGCATCCGACTTGGTTAGCCAGCGGTACAATGACTGAAAAATCTGTGATGGTCCATCCGTAGGGCGCGAAGCAAGCTGAGAAAGGGTTAGCGGGCTCTCGAGAGTCCAACAAATCTACCGTGCTGGACGTGGTGGGACATGGTAGTCACAGTGCCGAGACTTACCCAAGTAGATCATGCCTCCTGCAAGCAACATGATGACACCGTACATCCACTTGAAGTCTCGAACAATTCGGTCTAGTCCAATTCGGAAGCCTCCGTTGTATTCTTTGGCGGTTCTGTTATACTGTCAGTATTGGAGCATTCGAAGGCACAAAGGTTTTGTGTAGCTTGACTTACGTCGTCCATTCCATCTTGATATTGAAAAAGTGGCACAAAAGCGCCTTGAGAAGATGAAAGGAAATGCCACCGAAGAAAAGCAGGAACATGGGCGCCCATTTGATACTCTCGAAAAGGGATTGGAAGAAAGTCTGTTTCCCCAGGCGGTGCCGGAGCATTGCGTAGCCTATTGGCGATAGTAGGTTGAACACGACCACCATTCCAACCCAGACTTTCCAGGATGTCACGTAGAATTGATCGATTTCATTGGCGTACCATCCCACGACGAGATAGTTCACCAACGAAAGAGGCAGGGCGGAAGCGACAGCGTAGTATGTTCCGATGTATGAGAGGATTGTAATCTTGCTCTGCACGCCACGGGTTAGTCGGGTAGAATCAACCGCATCCGGGCCCCTCATCATGAAAAACTTACTGTGATCTTGACGTTGCTGAACAAGAAGCGCCAGAACAGTCTGGTGAAAGGACCTTTGTACGGCCATTTGTAGAGTGGGTTGAAGACCAGCTCATTACAGCCGTATGCGTACTTCTCCCACCGAGCGAGTTCGTCGTAAACGGTAAGACTTACACCCTCCTTGAAGCCACCTTCATGATAGGTAGCAAGGCGGACCACGAAGTGGTTCATCTGTAGGCGCAGGCTCACATCGAAATCTTCACTGACATGGCTGTCGCTCCAGAATTTGGTGCACTTGTCTTCCTCGTCATACCACGCCACGGACTGCAAGGCGTCCCAGCGAATAAAGGTATTGTGACCAACGAATGGGGCGCAGTCTCCCATGCCAACGGCAAACTGAATGGAAGTGTAGATTAGATTGGTGAAATAGGTAATGCCGTTCTCAAATGCATTGTGCACCACCTGCATGATTCCGGAAGCGTGCTGAATCAATGCTACCTCGGGACTCTCGTGCATTTCCAGGGCGCCATAGAGTAAGCAGTCTTCGGGCACTCGGGTATCCGAGTCAATGATGAGAATGATCGGACCAATTCGGACGTCTCCTGCAGCCCAGGTGCGCCCCTCATCATCCGCAATGACACGGTCGCGTGCTTGCTGGTAGATCTGTTGCTCATCCTCGGAGCTCAACTCGTCTGAGGTGCACCCGCGTTCCTCGCAGATTGTTTTCACCATCGAAAGGTATTGGTCATCAACGCGAAGAGAGAAGTCCAGGCAGTAGTTCATGTTGCTGGCCTTTTTGAACTGACCTTTGCGGAGGAAGTATGCTGTGGCTATTCCGGCTTCTTCGTCGTGGGTCTTTTCCGATTTCCTTCCCCATGCTTTCTTGCCTTTCTTCTTGCCTTTCTCCTTGTGTGGAGGTCGGGCGCACCAGCCGATGTTGTTGAGTTCATAGTAGGCCTTGCGTGCATCTGCTAAATCTTCACTGACAAGCTGCATCCCGTCATCGTTGACAAAGATGGAGGCGCTTCCACCCTGAGCTTCGTAGTGTTTTACAGCTTTCGCCACGGATGTAATCGTTGGAATGATAACTCCTTGGAGTCCTTCTTTGTAGACAGGCATCTGGATTGTAATGTGGGGCAGTTCAAGGTCCGGATACCGGCCAGGCTTGGGAGCGATAGCTGAGTAGTACCTGGTGTTCTGCTTCAACGAAGACAGGGAACCGAAGATCTGCCAAAGCGAGCCAGAGACCACAATCATGAAAAACAGAGAGTAGATGCCAAAGATCGGCACGACAGCAAGAAGAGCGAATCTTGTAAAGCTGCGATCCAGCTGAACTTCGCTCACCATCTTGGCAACGCAAGCCATCTCCACAACAACGACCAGAATTATCGCCATCGAGACCATGGTAGCATGCCGCAGGAGTAACCTGCGTTTGGGTGCTTCTCGTCCCTCTTCTTCCGGAGCCAAGATCTCATCGGCGTGTTCTTCTTTGTGAAGTGCGGCCTGGATGACGCTGATTTTCTCTTTCGTGGCGGGATCTTTGAGAGCTGCTTCGGGTACGCAGGGCAAAAGTTGGGTATTGCTTCGTCGTTGATCCTGTACTCTGCTATTGAAGTGTTCTGTAGCGCTTCTGGATCCTGTGAGAGCGGTTTGAGGATAGCTCTCAAGCGCCTGATTGCCATAGATGTGCTCGATCAGTAAATCTTCCACGTACCAGCCTCGCTTCATCAGCACCTGATAATCCTCGACGAGGATGAGCAGGATCTTTTCTTTCTTGCAGAGGAGCAAGTCCATGTCAGGCCGCAGTTCAAGAGAACAGTGGGAGATGTCAGACACAGTTGACATAACATGCAAATTTATCCCAGAGCTGCCGAGCTTTACATGGGTGTCTTCCAAAGAAATCTCGTCAAGAAGTTCAAGAACAGCTCCGGATCTCATACAGAGTACTGATGAGACGTTCAAATGGCTAGCTGCACGCACGCATTCGTTGCTTAAGCTAGCAGGTTCGCAAGAGTACATGCCTCCCTCTCCTCGAAGGATGATTCCCGTGTGGTCTGAGTATGAGCCATCATAAGGCTCCTGATCGCCGACTTCAAACCATTGTTGTTGATCACACTTTCGGAATAGATATCGTGCAAGCTGCAATGGTCAGAAAGGCGACAGATAGAGTCCGACTTGGCTTACTATCTCTGTCTTTCTCCCCGAATTTCTGGGAGATATGCTCGACGGAGAACGAGATACTGCTCGACTCTGTATAAAGCTGGGGGCTGGGGAAGGAGAAGGATGCCCAAACTCGTGCAACTGTTCCAGGGAGGAGTTCTCCATGCTTTAAATGCGAAGGGAATAGAGTCTGACTCAATCCGAACAGGGTTACAGAAGTGATGATCAGACGGCACAGAAGGGAAGTGGATAGGAGTTTAGTTCCTGCATTCAAGCAGGGGTATTGAGGATACTTATTCTACGAGCATGACATCTCGAAATACCGGGGCTTACCTAGATCTCCTTAGCAGATTGAGACCAGCGCAGCCGATTCATGCCTAGAATGGTGCAAATTGTGCACGATGGGACGAGAGGCCAAAGCTTTGCATATCAAGAGCCTGCAGGTCCAGCGCGTTGGAGCCGAAGAGACGGTTCGTCCACCTTTCTCAGAAAGGAAAGACCAGTTCACTTGCCGCACATCGTCGATTGACTAGATGGTATAGGCGAAAACGAGGTCCCATTGAGATACTTGCAGTGCTTAAGATCGTCGATTGGCCGGATAGCATAGGCGAAAACGACGTAACAGTAAGATACCTGCAGAGAGCCTCACCAGACTAGCACAACCATGATCCACTTTGCTATGCTGCGATGTGATATCGCCGGATTGGAAGCAACCGACCCATGGAATAACGAACAAGCCGGGCGGCCAGGGTGCATCTCCCTAAGCGACGGTGGAGCAGCATGCGCAGCGCTCCCTGGAACGAATTCCTGTGAGCTCTTCGGTAGAATCTGCCGTTCTGGACGTACGGGTGTATCGCGAACAGGCCCAACCCAGAGGAGACTCTGGAGGGAGAAAAGCCTCGTCGGCGCGGCTTGGATCCAAGCTTCTCCGGCTCATGTTTGACTCTGCGAGGGGCTCGGATGCTCACACTGGCCGTAAAATGACGTCCCATCGGCCCTATTCGCGAGCGTGTTCGGACGTAGGCATGGTGGTCCGCCACGGGGTTTGGGCGCAAAAGAAAGCAGAGGTTGACGTGAACAAAAACCTTCGCTGAATCCGCCGGGGAATGGAAGCTAGTCCTCTTCCATATATCTTCCAAAGTGGTCTAATGCCCCGTTGCCAAAGCTAAGCGAAGGGCGGATCGTGGTGCGAGAAAACTCAAAATCGATCTACTCGGGGCCTTGCATGCAGCATGCTCCGTTCAACCAATGCGATAGGAGCCGGACACGGGCTGGATCTGGCCATGTGCTCCGTGGGCTATTCTGCAAGGCCGTGTCTCATGCATGCAGTCGGAATGGCTTCCAGAACAACCGCCCAACCATACCGCTTTCGAGTGCGTCAGTTTTCGACAGCAACTCTGGGAATGTGTTTCCGGGATAAGGCTTCGGCGGCATTCGTTGTGAGAATTATATAAGTGAGAACCACGCATCCTCCTGCCTAATTCAGCGACGGACTGCATAACTGACCCGCCTACAACCCACGACATCCGCTGTCCGAGGGCTCGTAAATATATGTGAACATCAGTGGTACTTCGGACAGGTTTGCAATGACTGCAATGACTTCGGGGCCATAGCGACAATCCCCGAGCGTTGACAGCCTTAGTCTTGTCGATCGGATTGTTGCGTAGACTTTAGTCTTCCGGGATTGTCACATATTCGACAGATCAACAGCCATCCTCGTCCTCTTTCTCGACATAGCCGTTCTACAAGAGTCGTCATGAGTGTCACAGTTTCCCGTTCGACTTCCACCTCTTCGCGCTTAAACCCCTTCACAAGCGCTCGCAATGAAATCGTAACCCCTAGTATACGAGGACAGTCAAGCCAAACAAACCTCGATAATGAGATTGGATTCGCTCCTCCACGGAGGAAATTCCGGCCGTCGAGGCTCACAGGTTCGGATTATCCTAAACCTTGGCTAGAAGAACGGGACCCTCGTCGACGTTGGGAGCGAGTGATCTTCTATGTCTCGCTTTTCATCGGTGTCATCATAGGATCTTTCCTATGCTATTTGAGCTTCAAACAGGTCTCTAATTTTGAGTATTGTCTCGTCCTGGAAGACGACTTCAAAACGCTGGACAAGAATACTTGGAACTTCGAGATTCAACGAGGAGGCTTCGGCACAGGGTCATTTGAGTGGACAACTGAAGATTCCGATAACGTATATGTCGACGCTGAAGGGCTTCATATCGTGCCTACATTAACGACGGAGAGCACCAATATCACCCCAGCAGAACTCAACAACAATTACGTGCTCAACCTGACCACAGATGGAACTTGCACGGCAGTTTCGGGCAATCCTAACGACTGCTCGATCCGCAGCAATGAAACATCCGGCGCAATTATCAACCCGGTCAGAAGCGCACGCCTGAACACTTCCAAACGGAAGAACATCACTTATGGCCGCGTAGAAGTCGTGGCCAAGGCACCCGTCGGAGACTGGCTCTGGCCTGCGATCTGGATGATGCCTGAGCCTCAAGGCCCGCATGGAGTCGGAGCATATGGAGCATGGCCTGCTAGTGGTGAGATCGATATCGCGGAATTTAGAGGAAATCCTGGGTCCCAATACCCCGATGGTCGTGACAGCGTCTCCAGCACTATCCATTGGGGCCCTGTTCCCGCCGTGGATGCATTTTGGAGAGCCTCGGGTAAGTATAACCTGCGACGTACGGATTACTCCAAAGCCTTCCATACATTTGGTCTTGAATGGTCGGAGAAGTATTTGTTTATGTACATGGACACACGGCTAGTGGTAGGTATACTTTGAGGTTCCCAAACGGATGACACCCATGCTGATAAAACCCTCTAGCAAGTCATGTTCACCAAATTTACAACGCATCAAAACATGTGGGACTTTGGAAACTTCGGCTCATACATTGTGAATAACTCCGCGCTGGACAACCCGTGGGCCGGCACAGGTCATAGAAATAGTCCCTTCGATCAGCCGTTCTACCTCATTCTGAACGTGGCTGTCGGGAGCACCACTGGCTTTTTCAAGGATGGCATCGCCAACAAACCCTGGGGCGATAAAAGTCTCAAGGCTCCACGAGAATTCTGGGACGGTCGGGATACCTGGCTACCAACCTGGGGAGAGGGCGCAGCTCGTGGCCTGACAGTGAAGTCTGTTAAGATGTGGAGCCAGGGTGGCTGTACAGCATCAAAGTAACGCCAAAAGCTAGAAGTTTTTTTTTTCTTTTTGCGTCTGTATAAGCTCAGGTTCGCATGAAGGGATTTTCCGTGAGTTGAGCGCTTGAATTATTCCCAAATGTTAATTTTAAATGCGGCGATTCCCACGCACGGGTCTGTAACTTTCCGATACATCATGCAAAGGTCTGGAGCTTAGCGGAGACGTGATGTCTCACAGGGTTCCTCCAGGGCCCCTCCCAGAGCCAGCGGCCGAGACCCTCTACCATCAACGGGCCCATACTGTTATGTCAGAATCGCAGTGACGCGGCACTGAGTCGTCCACACTTACATGCCCTCTGGCTAAGGTTCGCGTCTTGTTTTATTCTGCTCATTTGCTATTGCGTAGCACTGCTGCTATTGGTACTCTTACTCATAATAGTTCTGCACTTTCAATCCGTTGAATTCGAACGACGTGCCTTCCCGCTTTTCCATGACGGTCTTATAATGCACATCCTTAACACGAGCTCGCACATACTCGGTACCGGTTGGAACATTCCGGGTTTCATCCTTATCCTCGGCGCTGAGAAGACCCAAACGATCCAAAAGTGGCGATGGCACCGTCTTCATCGGTGTATTTGCGCCTGGCCGGCTAAAATACAGCAGCCCTAGACGTGGGATCTGGATCTGATCCTTTGGTGGAGTCACTACGCGATGGACGGTGGACTTGATGAAGCCTGTTTCCCGAACCATGAGTATAAATCCGCTATTCAGGAACCACATCCACTTACCGTTCGTCAGGAATGTCAGAGTATCCGCAGCATTGCATGTTATACCACCTTCGACTGGCTTAACCCACTTCCAGTCTCCCTCGGGAGTTCGAATCTGCAAGCCGGCGACATGCTGCGAGAACAAAAGCGTCAAGCTTCCGAAATCGGTGTGCCCTCCCTTGGAGTAGGCTTGCGCACGATCCCACTCGTCTTGAGTTCTGACGTTGTATATCATATATCTGAGATGATCGTCCGACTCCTGGTCGTAGTCATGAGCTTTGACCAAGTAATCCTCTGGTAGTTCCAGAATAATGGCGATTAGAACGAAGAGTTTTCGGATCACCTTCTCCCAGAGCTCCCGGTGGAAAGTGGCTATCTCATCATAATGCTCTTGAACTATCTTGTGCTTGCCAACCTCGGCATAGGCAGGAATGGCTTTCGGGATATTGAGCTGATTGAAGTAAGCGGATGCACACCTATCGGGGGCCGACGACAGACCATTTCAATGTTCTCTTTGACACCAGTATCACCGATCCAGCGGCTATTCTCCCGATAACCAAAATATTCGCCTTCGGCAAAATTGCACGGAAATCGACGCTTTTCCTCCAACGGCTCCTTGAAGAAAGTGTTTCCAATGCTGAACTGGCGAAGGACCCGAGCATCATCGATCCCCGAGTTGATGACGGTCCAGAACCCGACTCGAGTAACAGCATCGTAGAGCTCTTTGGCCAGCTCTTGCTTCCCACCAGGCTGGTCGAAGCGTGATAGATCTATCTTGGTCAATGGGGCCCAATCAAGGTTCTCCTTGGTTTGGGCTGGACGATTCCATGGCTTCACCAGAATCTGACCGGGAGATACCTGGGACACGGGGTCTTCAATCGCAGATGGTGCCATGTTGGTGTTGGTTCCGAGCGTTGATCAACTACTCCAGGACCACCGACTTCAATGACTAGACGTGAGAAAGGATGCACTGCTTCGATATCTGGCATTTGCTATCTCTTTATAAAGTGCGGGGTGTTTTGAAAGTACATATTGGGACGCAAGACCTCGGGTCTGTCTTGGACGCCACCACCACCCACGCTGATTGCGTGCTTTGTGCTAAAGACGCGTGCTCGCGGCAGCAAACAACGACCCCCTGTCAGTCTTCCCCTGTCGGAGACTTTCCGAATGGTTGGCAAACCCACACCCGGGCGGGATGCGGTAACCAAGATATTGCTTCTCTGGACGTTGCTCGGTTTCTACACCGTGAGGCCCGCAGTTTCTGGATATACGGCTATCACAAAAGTCCTGACTACCAGTCTGATCCAATACAGAGGCCATGGTTCGCTATCATGCGAATCTAGACCCGTTGAACTTGACTGCAAATGGTCATTGTTCGACGTGACGCCTTTTGCTCACCGATGTCGTGACGAAGAAGCCGTATAGCCGTTCGCTGGTTAAATACCAGCGACGCGGGCCACGACATGATGTATCCTTTTCCTTGTGGATGAGCAGGTCAGTCAGTAGTTCGTGGAAAATCGATTAGGAATCAATTGGCCGTCATTCCCCGACAGCCTAAATTTGTCCTGACCAGAATGTCGACCGATAAGAGAGCCGGGGAGACTTTCACCTCTCAAGTGCCATCATCGCCCTCAGACAGTCAGATTGATGCGTCTAGTGAAATTGCTGTGGATGCAAGCTTCGAGAAACGAGTCAAACGCAAGATTGACTTTTGGCTTGTTGGTTTCTACTCAGTGGTTTACATCTTCCGAGTCATCGACTCGTCCAACTATTCCAATGCTGCCATTATCAATCTTGAACATGGAACGGGCATCAAAAAGGAATTGCATTTGACACCTGGCATGTGGGCATGGACATTGTCGATCTTCTCCTACAGCTATCTGATCTTTGAGCCCACGAATACGCTGCTGCTGAAGACCTTCCGACCCTCGAGATGGATGTTCGTCTTAATCCTCACTTGGGGTATTTGTGCCTGCTCGGCAGCAGCAGTCCAGAGTTTCCAGGGGATGATGTGTGTCCGCTTCGCCATTGGAGCAGCCGAAGCTGGTTTTGTGAGTCTACATACCCGTCCCTAATACCAGAGGTATCTCCTCCGTCAGACTGCTGACAGCAAAATAGTACCCAGCAGTGCTCTACCATATGGATTTCTTCTACAAGCCCAAAGAGCTCCCCTGGCGGATCGCCTTATTCTACTCGGTCGGCCAGCTTTCAAGCGCATTGAGTGGTTTGTTGGCCTTTGGAATAAGCTACCTTGATGGGAAAGGCAACCTCGCAGGATGGCGTTGGCTCTTTCTTCTCGAAGGGTTGCCAGCAATCGTCCTATCTTTCATCGCCCTTTTCGGTCTCCCGGATTACCCTGAAACGGCGCGGATGTTGAACGAAAAGGAACGAGCCTTCATGGCCGAGAGATTGAACGAAACTGCGCCGAAGGGCAAGAAGGGCAATTGGGACTGGTCGTCGCTAAAGATTCTTTTGCGTGACCCGACCACGTACACATTCACCTTCTACTGGCTCGCGCATGGTATCGGCGGCTTCGGCATCGGTTACGCCCTGCCAACCGTCATTTACCAGCTTGGCTTCACTACAACGGCCAAGTCACAGCTGATGAATATCGTAAGTGCTGTCTACTTATCACGACAGCGATATCAAACGCATCTGACACAGCCTCAATATAGCCTCCGTACGTCTCGTGCTTCATCTTGCTCAACACACTAGGTCGACTTCTGCACAAGAAATGGATTCGTCCATGGACGACGGCTGTCTCAAGTATGCTCTCTTTGCTCTTACCTTTCGTGGTTTAAGCTATCGATACTAACATTGTTGACAGTCGAGGGCACAACAATAATATGCTACATCATCCTCATCACCGTGCACAGCCCTGTGGTCAAGTACCTCGCACTCATTGTTGCCGTGTCTTGCGCCGGTTCCGCATATCCTGTCATTTGGCCTGAACGGATTCGCGCCCTCGAAGGGACGGTCGGAGCAGGAATTGGCATCGGTTGGACGAATGCGATGGCTCAGTTCGGAGGCATTGTCGGGCCTCACGTCTACAGCACAGTATTTGGACCGACTTATCATGTCTCATA
This sequence comes from Exophiala spinifera, assembly GCF_000836115.1. NCBI lineage: Eukaryota > Fungi > Ascomycota > Eurotiomycetes > Chaetothyriales > Herpotrichiellaceae > Exophiala > Exophiala spinifera. The sequence continues at coordinate 465,122 of NW_015622518.1, read as the reverse complement.
CATAATTTGTTTGTGTTTTCTGATAGTGTCAATCACGTCGATTCTGTTGTCGTGGTTCTTTGTGGCTCGAAAGGATAGGAGGAGGGCGAGGGAGAATTCCGGGGCGGGATCGTGAGACCTTTGGAGACGAAACGATCTGATTTATGTGCTGGAATGTCCCATTGAGACTGATATATTTATAAACCACGGTTTCGTTCCGCCAATTTAACCATGTTCTTGAGGAGGAGACAAACGATATTTCTCCCTCTCTTTTTCAGCATCCTGGTCCAGAGTCGTCGGACGACTAGTGGTGTTCCAAATAAAGCGTCAGTCCAATATTTCATCGGCGTGGTGCCCATTGATGATCCAAGCTTCAATCCACCATCATCTCACCAACCACCCCCCCACAGATTATTTTCGCCCTTTTGAACTTGAACCATGAATATTCAACGTTTTACGCAGAATTATCCTATTAATTTGATCTTCAGGTCACATGAGTCAATCGTGCTCTTCAAACAAGCGCTCCTAAGATGACCTGACTAGTGAACGGGGCGTTTCGAAGCCTGCAATATATTGTTGCTTGGCCAGGCGTGTCCCGCGAACCCTCAGGTGCGCCGCTCCAGGTCTGTGATGGCATTTTGCTCACACATCTTTCCATTCCTAGCATCGGACGCAGCTGATTCGAGATCGATGATTTCGAGAGAGTCATACCAGTGTCCAAGTTCGGATAGTCTATTCCAAGAAAGCGGCTTCTAAACATGGCTCATAGTTAGCTTTCCAAAACCAGCCAACGAGCCCATGGTGAGCCGTTGCGACGTTCTATCTTACTCAGACTATCGAATCGAATGCACTCACTAGAATTATATGTTCTCGTTATGAACCTCGTATTTTTCTCTCACCCTGTCTTTGTCGCGGTAGGTCACTTTCCAGACTACCTTTTTTGCGTTGCCAGGTTACCACTGAGAACAACATCTTGTCCCATCGACGACACACACTCTCATTTTCTTGAATACTGGGCCAAAGTTGACCAACACAATGTTCTTTTCATCCTTGGCTCCGCTTGTCATCTTGGGCTTGTCGACAGGTATCTCCGCAATACCGCACCCCTTACAAAGCCGGGCAGAAAACGACACATCGACTCATAAATTCCTTACGAACAAAACTCAACCGTACGCCGTAGATGGAGCTAACTTGCCCGACATCCCTTTCGACATCGGCGAGAGTTACTCGGGTTTGATGCCCATAGGAGACAAAGCTGGGCGAGAACTCTTCTTCTGGTTTGTCCCGTCGGAGAACGAGGCGGCTGACGACGAGATTGTCATCTGGCTCAATGGCGGACCTGGATGTTCGTCACTCATGGGATTCTTGCAGGAAAATGGTCCCATAAGTTGGCAGAGTGGACAACTAGCCCCGATGCGCAATGTTTATTCGTGGACCAACTTGACCAATGTGATCTGGGTCGAACAACCTGCGGGAACAGCCTTTTCAGGAGCCAAAGGTGGTATGTATGATGTTGTACCACATTCTACACTGTTCTATTTCACTCGACGCCTTTCAAATCCCACAGCTCTCCAGGTCAATTGATTCAGCTGACCAACATTACCGTGTAGACGGCGACAACGAAGACGAAGTCGGCGTGGCCCAACAGTTTCTGGGATTCTGGAAGAACTTCATCGACACGTTCGACATGAAAGGTCGCAAAGTTTCAATCACGGGTGAAAGCTATGCCGGGAACTATGTAAGGAAAATCCGCTGCCCCCCCGGATCCGAGACCCCTGTAGGAGAGATGCAAGTTCCTAACTGACATGCATATACGTATAGGTGCCGTACATCGCCGAAGCAATGCTCAACACCACCGGAGAGGAGGCCACGGACTACTACAACGTCACCGGTATCTTGATCTACGACCCAATCCTGGGCGATAGGACGCTGGGTGATGCTGCCCCGGCAGTCGAGTTTATCAATGCCAATAAGAATCTGTATGATCCTCAGGCCTCGACCGTTACGGCAAGGTAATGCCCTGCCAAGTGATTCCTGGTTCTGATGTACCACTTCCCACAGGTTCCCATTCGACGAGGCCGATTTTGAAGCTCTCAACGACTTGAACAAAGAATGCGGGTTCCACGACCTGATGGAACAAGCTAACACGTTCCCCCCAAAGGGGCCTATCAAGATCCCCAAGATCCTGGAACTCAACGCCACGTCAACGACGGAAAGTAGTTTCGGGAACGAGGATTGTTATCTGAACTATTTTATTGAAATAGGTAAGTCACTACGATAGCTTTGGTTTGGTCTGGTTTGACTTTTGCTTCATTTTCCTCCATTTGGGCTTATTTGCCTTGTTTCCAAACTATAACAACATACATGACCCTCACATGTGACGGTGACCAAAGTCTGGCACGGTAATGCTTTTTTCTTTCCCACGCTCGTCAGCCATGGTCAGACTCATATTTCCGTGTGCTAATTGTTTGGGGGTGCGCTCCTGCGCGTGCTTTCGTCTTTTACAGCTATCATGGAACTCAACCCGTGCTTCAACATCTACTACGTAGGCCAGCCGTGTCCATACCCGGGCGACATCATAGGCGACCCGTACCACACCAACGCGCCAGGGTCGCCGCAGCTGTACTTTACGCGGGCCGACGTGCAAAAGGCCATCCACGCGCCGACGGCGGGCAACGGGTCGGCGTACGACTGGAGCATATGCAGCAACGCGACCGACGTGTTCGCCGACGGCATCGACCGGTCGCTTCCGTCGGCGAGCAACGGCGGGCCGCTGGGCAGGGTGATCGAGCGGACCAACAACGTCATTGTCGGCCACGGCACGCTCGACATGGTGCTGATGGTCAACGGGTCGCTGCTCGCGCTGCAGAACCTGACGTGGAACGGCGAGCAGGGCTTCTCGAAGCCGCTGGACAACGACCTCGTCGTGCCGTACTACCCGCAGGGCGTCGTGGCGCAGTCCGGCAACGGCACCCTGGGCAAGTGGACCGAGGACCGGGGCCTGATCTTCTGCACCGTCGAGATGTCCGGCCACGAGGTGCCCGGGTACCAGCCCGGGGTGGCCCTGCGGCACCTGGAGAAGCTCCTGGGCAGGATCGACCGGTTGGACGACGAGGGCGACTTCAGCACCGCGAGCACCTACTTCGAGGACGGCTTCGAGTACAGTCCTCGCGATGCGGATGTGCTCAGGAACATTGAACATCAGCTGGTCAGGAGGGATCAGATCCCAAAGAGGACGATGCAAATCGACAAGAGGGGGATAATTGGTGGAGGTGGGTATTGATATCTAGATACTGGTGGGTTTGTAGGTAGCTAGGTACGAGTAGACGGATAGATTTTTGGCTAGTTGGTGTCCACTGTTCTCAGAGGAGCGGATGGACTACCCACCACTATTAATTAATGACCGGACGGTTGTACCTGGGGGATTGAGAGAGTGAGAGAGTGAGAAAAAGAGTGTGTGAGGCTTAGATAGTAATACATCGAATACTCACTCACCGGCCCGTCTCCGTGATAGTAATGTAACAAACAGTGTGGTCTCTATATCAGATCTGAGATGTGTAGGGTGCTAGCTGATGGTCTATCTATGCAGTGCCTACCCAGGTCTAGGTCACTCACTTCTTCTACATGAGTACTGTATATACCGAACAAGCTCAGGATTTAAGCTCTGCGATTTCCAACCTTCTTGGGTCGTGAACCTTGTATGATAAGAAATAATGTCTTTGTTGTTGGTCTTTAGAGAACTATAGTCTTGCACTCTTCTGAGCCTTCTCCTTCCGTAGCTTTTCCCTCGCGCCATCTCTGATCTGTCTCCTCAGAATCTTCCCACTGGGATTCTTGGGTATGGCATCCACAAACTCCACGCCACCCTTGAGGAACTTGTACCTGACGACCTTGGCCTCGACGAACTTCTTGACCTGGTCCTCAGTCACGTTCTTTCCGGGCTGGCGCACCACGAAGGCCCGGGGAGCCTCGTCGCCATCCTCGGTCGGGACGCCGATGACGGCGGCGTCGGCGATGGCGTCGTGCTCGAGAAGCAACGCCTCCAGCTCCGCGGGGGCGACCTGGTTTCCTTTGACCTTGATGAGTTCCTTCTTCCGGTCGACAATGTGGAACATGCCGGCCTCGTCGACGTAGGCCATGTCCCCTGTCTTGAGCCAGCCGTCGGGCGTCAGCGTCTCGGCCGTGGCTTTGGGGTTGCGCCAGTACCCCTTCATGACGTTGGGGCCGCGACACCACAGTTCCCCGACGTGCTGGGGCCCGCGGGACGTGATTTCTCGATGGCCGTCGTCGTCGCCTTCTCCTCCCTCTTCTTCAGACACGATTTTCGCCGAGCAGTTGGCGTTGGGTTCGCCCACGGCCGCCGACGTCGAGGTTGCCATAATGTCCCAGCCTAAAAGGGAACATGTGCATTCAGTCATCCCCCATCCTTGTTTCAAATTGATACCTCTCCCCAACCTCTTCTCAACCTGCGCGCATACGTCCCTACCCAAGGGGGCCGCACCACTGCCGACCGTCTCCACACTGCTCAGGTCGTACTTGTCCACGGCCGGATGTTTGGCCAGTAGCACGGCAATGGGCGGCACGAGAGCCAGATCCGTCACCCGGAACCGCTGGATGTACTCTAGCATCTTCTCAAAGTCGAACTTGGGCATGACGTACACGGGGACCTGACGATGGAACGACACTGCCACGAAAAACGTCTGTCCGTACGCGTGGTACAGGGGCAGGAAACAAAGCCAGATCGCGCGGGCGTTGCGAGCCTCGTAGTCGGGGTGTAGCTGCGATATCAGCGTCACCTGGATCAAGTTGGAGACGTAGTTTCGATGCGTGATCTCGACGCCCTTGGGCAAACCCGTGGTTCCGGAAGAGTAGTTGAGCGCGAGCGTCGTGTCGCATTCCCCGGGCCCTGTCAGGTCGTCCCACGCGAAACCCCTGGCGTCCTCTGCGGGAGCCACCAGGTCGCCCCAGTACCGACAACCCTTGAGCGGCGGCTGGGGACCATCGTAGATATGCGCATTGTAGACGAATACGCGGTCCGCGTCGAGACCGGCAAGTTTGGCCGCCTCGATGCCCGTGTCGATGCTGCCGTCGGCGCAGAGGAGGTAGGTCGCTCCCGAGTCGCGCAGTTGGTGGGCCAGTTCGCGAGGGGTGAAGGTCGGGTTCGCACCGGTGAAGATGCCCCCCGCGCAGAGGATTCCCATGAACACAACGGGCACGAACATGTCGTTGCTGCTGAACAAGAGAACGCGGTCGCCCTTGCGGAAGTGTGGCGACCGTCGTAGACCAAGACCAAATCGCTGCGACCACAGACGGAACGAGTTGCGGGTCAGATAGTGAGTCTCGGGACGGGCGGCATCTGAGAAAGATCGTTTCGACCCTAGCGGTGCAGAGGGGGATTTGAATAGGAATGTCGGTAGAGAGCAGTCGGGGATGTCGACTGTCCAGCGGGATTCGTACGGCATGGTTGTTGTGGTGGTAGTGATGATGGTGGTGGCCGGGTGTATATCTATCTATTGGATGAACGTCCTTGGTATATTTGTGATGCGTGAGGTATGTTGACAAGGTTGATGGACTCGGGTTCGGGTGTGCGTACACAGAATATGCAGTATCTGCCTGTACCTTGCTTGGACTGTTTTCAAGCAGCAATGGCTTTGCAAGTATCGCGTACGACGAGACAGAAGAAGTTCATCCACGGCAAGCAGCTAGAGGGGTAGGGTAGAAAAGTGAAGGGCGTGTTGGTGGCACGATTTTGGTCTACTAATGACATGTACTTGTTTGTGTCCTTCTGTGGCATCGAGAACGTGGAATCTGGGAATGCCACGGATAATGGTCCTGGCTTTGTACGAATTTAGGCCCCCGAGGCCTCATTGTCTGGGCGGTAAAGAGTGAGTTCGTCAGCCAGCCTATCAACAAGACTCCTCCAGCTAGGAGTCTTGTCGAGAGTGGGCGAGATGAAGCTGGAGTCTTTTCCTCTGGGGCGCAATTTGAGGGGGAAAGTCGAGGGAGTTAGAGATGAGGGAAAAGTACCGAGGCTCATTGAAGCCGAAGACGAGGAAGGTTTGGCGAGTACGGAAGATCAAGATAATCCGTTTTCGTTTTCGTTTTCGTATCCGTATTCGTATAGCCAAGTTCTTTCCCTTACTCCGTATCAATCTACGAGGAGCAGATGAGCAAAACAAAAGATGCCCAAAGAACAACACCTACTCCTTACTATCCAGACGGGCATTGCTATACGGTGTTTGTAAACCTATTACCTTGGCCCTTGTCAATCTTCAATTGTCCGAAGGGCTCATCCTCGCACTAACTGGTACTTGTACCCACTCACTCTCACCCATGCTTATGCTCTCTCTCACACACACAAAACACTTTTCATTCTCGTACCGGCCACCGATCAAGAAACCATGACGTCCTTCTCCTTGACCTTGTACTGATCATACAGTTGCGCGGGATCTCTGCCCAACCTCCCGGCACTGCTTCTCAACTTTCCCTTCCTCGCATCGATCAGTGGCGAGATCCACTGATCCTCCACGGTGCCACCAACTAGTTTGTCTCCCTTTCTCAGATACGTCGTGGCACCTAGCAGCGTAGGCTGGAAATTGACATAGATGCCTTCCCAGTGTTTCCTGTCCACCTCGAAGATCTCATGGTTGATCCCGATGTGGTCGACGTCCTTGATGACCTTGTTCCACCAGTCCCAGGCCTCGCGGTGGACCGGGCCGTACGCGAACTTGTGGATGTCCTCGGTCGACCGCCAGTACGAGAGGATGAGGTTCTCGGGGGCCCCGTTGGCGGCCTGGCTCTGCCACGACGATCCGCCGTAGTACCCCGAGTCCGGGGAATTCTTCTCGAGGTCCTTCACCATCTTGTTGAAGTACGTCCCGACCGCCGTGGCCTTGGGCGTGAGGAAGCCCATCGGGTGGTTCGACTTGAAGCCCAGCAAAAACACGACCACTTTCTCCGCCGACGAGTCCTCGTGGAACGTGCCGTCTTCGTCGGGGATCTGAGGCGACGTCCGTCCGTGGATGGCACCCTCGAGGTACGGGTTCCGCTTGAACCCGTACGTTATGGCGAGCGTGTCGAGGAGGCGTGCGCCCAGGATGAGGATCGACGGGAGCATGGCGTAGAACCGTGGGACGATGAAGACCACCAGAGACTGGAGCAATGCGCCCATGAGGAGCCATGTTGAGATGGAAAATGTATTGCGGATGAACTTGTGCCGGGGCAAGAAGCGTCAGCATCACATATTGGTACAGTCCCAAAGCCCCAGATCATCGAGACTTACATAGAGCAATTGTTGGTTAGGGGATCGTTGACGAAGTTGGGATTTCGGACGCTTGGTCGATGGAGGCAAAATGCTTTGAAAAGCCATGTTTGCGGGTGGTAAGGCTGTTCTTTTCTTCTTCTTTTTGTTTTTCTTTCTCTCTCTCTTGCAAAGGCAGCAACGTTATGTCAGGTAAATAGGATGATCCAGTCTACGATACTCAAGAAAGATGAGAACAGCCTTGGACTTATATATAGTATGAGGAGAACAGCGGCATACTTTATTCTTATGCCGATTTACATGAAGCACACAAAGTCCACCATGCGGCCTTGTATACTCCCGTACGTGCGTACGAATGAATGAAGACAATTCCAGGCTGTTAGTAAGACGTGTTCAGAGCGGCGGGGAGCGACAAAGACGCTGACTTACAAGAAGGCAACGTGGTGAGAAAGGCGGAGGTTATGGCCGTAAGAAAGACGGAGACGGAGGTGGCTAAACGGGATCTACAGTACTCTTTTAGCACTATGAGCTTTACCAGAAGTAGTTTGGTTGGAACAGAGTAAGCTATCCAATCAGCTTGAGATTCTATGAATACATGTAAATTGTACCACTTTCATTACGCTTATACTAGCTGTCATTAGATCAAAACTATTCAGAGCCCAAGTCGATGTGATTATTTTGCGCGCCAAGACATGTAAAGACGGGTGCCAAGGAGTAACGTTTGTACGCCCTCGAACCCTTGACGGTATCGATTCGAAGGACCTCGTACGGGCCTGTACGGTTCCGTACGCCTTCGAACCCTATATAGTCTGACAGTCCCCCAGACCCCCTCGTAGAATGACAAGTTCTCTTTTCACAATCACATCGAGACCAGCACCGAGCACGTGATTATAGCCTTCTGTGGTTGTGGCGGCGTGACGAGAATTAATTGACTAACTAAAAGTGAGGGAGCGACCTGCCGCTATATATACGTAAGAGCATGTAAGCCAATGCAGCAACCGGGAATAAGTAGTACCGAACCCGGCGCTAAAATCACACTTCACCTCGCGACTTTCCATTAAGAAACAACCTCAGGATCTAACTTCGAATCGGAGCCATTTGGTAGCAGGCTTGAGCGACGCCGACGAAGCGACCTCGTCATCGTGTACTCCTCAGGCTTCCGATACTGTAAACCATAGTCGGGCAGGAAGATGGAGTGGCGAAGTCCATCGATTTCATCTAGGGGCGCACATGGAAGAGACACCACTCTCTTCCCGTGTACTGGGGCTGTATGTTGAGTGTTTCCTGACGTGCGGAGGGTGATTTTCGGGGCGTTGCTCATGAGCGTGTCACCGCGTGGTTGAGCTCCTCCTGGCGCTGAGACAGCCAGACTGTTTCTCTGAGAGTTCCCAGCGGACACCACGTGGAGGCGGGAGCTCGTCGTCCGCCATGAATGACGATATATACAGTAAGTGATGAAAATAACCTCATGTGATATTGGCGTAATATCATGTTATGCCTATCACCTTTCGTTATATGTTCTACTTCTCGTTTCGAATCTTGAGTTTCTCTCCTTCTCCCCCTCCCTCCCGCCTCCCCTTATGTCCCGTAGTTGGTCAGGCTCTCTCCAGCTACCCGGCTAATAAAACCCTTCAAACCACCAAAGCCTCGTATGCTGCCTTGACGGATGCAGCCGTCCTTTCCGACCCCATAATCCCATCTCTCATCTTGTTACTGATACAGGTAAAGGTGACTTTCCGCTCGATATCCATGAGCAGAACGCTCCCACCCGACCCGCCCCGGAAACACCGCTTCCCGCCGTTGGGCAAGAAGGGAACCGAGGTCAGCATGCTGCCCTACACGAGGCCAAAGCCAACGCCGAAGCACAGCGGAAGGCCGATGACGACGTCGGTGTCGTCGGTCCGCACGTCGAAGATGCGCTCGACGATCTCGGGCGTTAGCACCCGATGGCCATCTACAGTCTCATCAAGCGTGACGATCAAGAGAATGTAGGCGAGTGAGCGCGCATTGCCATGATCGTTGACGGCACCTAACTTGACACTTCACTATGTGGGTGAATACACTATCTCTATGTTTACAACTGAGTTTGTGAACGCCTTTACCGTCGCAGAATCTAGATCTAGCTTACTAAAATCTAGAGACAACGGCGGAGGCGGGATAAGGTTCACAACGCGCCCTCAGTTTGCCTCTCACGCGCTGAGTTACTCGTCAGCACCCAGTGGGCCAGCTGTCTGACCTACGATGAATGACCCTAGAGACTAATCCATCACACACAGCACAAGCCCACTAATCAGATGGCCCATCAAGATCAAGTGATAGCCCGACGCCGTCCCTAGATCTTAGAACGGTTTCTGCGACGTAAGTCGCGACGTCGCGAGATCAAGGTTATATAGCTACTCAAGTGTTATAGAGTCTCGTTAGCCTGAGTAGCTAAATATATGCGAGAGAATATGCCGTAACGGCACAAGCTTTTTGATGTTGACGCCGAATTCTGGTCAGTACTTAGATAGACATGCGTCTAGATTGACAAGACCACGCGAGATGAGCGCCAGCGCCGCCAGCGCCGACACCGTCTTGGACGACGACCACATGTTGGCGATGGCGTCCTTGGTCCATGGCCGTTCATGGTCCGCTGACGTATATCCACCCCATGTGGTAGCTCTGTATTTGGTCGGAGCGGCTGGGAGAAAGATTTCTCTTGATTTCAGAGTTTGACTTCACTATGGGTGAAAAGCTGGAATCTTCGGTGCGTAAGCGTGTAACTCCGCAGTCGCCAGCCTCAAGGGGGGCCTGAAAGCGTGAAGCACTCCATGTAATCTTAACAAGTCCATCTTCATGCTTATGCAGCACGACGGGTAGATTCGGCATAGGTAGTAACGAGGGACGAGGTAAGATTGGAGCCAGTAGAACAGGACTAATGCTGCAAACATGCACCTAATTGCCATTTACGGTTTAGGCCTAGATGGTGAGCGAAGGCTGCTGCTGAGCTTTAACTGAGCGTTCCCTGACCGCTCCATGAGTAAAGAGACCTACAGTAGCATCCCACAATCGGCTCTACTTACCTCTACGAGGCATCTGTTTCAGACAGGAGTCAGGGAACCTGGCAGATTCCCTGCCCTTGGGATGCTGCCTGAATTTTCCCTTACCCTTGGGCGGGCCGTGCAGCAGGGTGCCGGTTGAATCGTGCGTCGCGGAGCAAGGATTATGATTAAGCAGATGTTGATCCAGGCGCGGTACAGCACATAGTTGTCTCGTCATTGGAGATTTCAACCGGCCAAGCGCCAATTCTTATAAAGTATGTCTCCTGGGAACTCAGGCTTGCCTCATTGGGAATAGCGCCAATCAGGCAGCCCACTTGCTGAAAACCGCTTCGGACTTCATGCTTCTTATCAAGGATTGTCGCTCTTTGATTTCGTTTGTCGTTCACAATGTTGCCCTCACATTCGACATACATTGCTACATGCCTCCTGTCGCGAAAAGTGGCAGGCACGCTCCACGAACACATGCGGCGTGTCGCACCTGCAAAAGGCGACGCGTCAAATGTGATCTAGGTCGACCGTCCTGTGCAAGATGTCAAAAGGCAGGCTTCACTTGCGAGGGATACGAACTGCTCATCATCGAAACGTCGACCCCTAGCCCATCTAAGGAGAAATTGTTCCTCAATCCCAGCAATGCCCTGCTTTCTACCTTTCGGGCTACACAGGCGGATTGGCAGGCCTATGACTTCTACGTTTCCAAGGTAGCCTTAACCCTCGGCGGTGCCTTCGACCAAGACCTGTGGCAGAAACTCGTTGTCCAACTTGCAAATGTCGAGCCAACAGTCCGCCATGGCGCCTTTGCCCTGGGCTTCCTCTTCAGACACCTCGATCTGTCCGACAAGATCTCAGAATGCACCTGCGTTCATTGCAGCCAGGCTCTGCGCCATTACAATAAAAGCATTGCGGCCTTCTCGACTTTCCTTCAACGACCGCCAAGAGATCAAAGGATAGATGTCGCCATCATTTCCTGTCTGGTCTTCTTCTGCTTGGAAGCCTACCGGATGAACAGCATCAATGCTGCTGGGCTAATATCAAGAGGTTGCTGGATGATTGCTGGGGCCCCATCAGCATCAGGGTCGTCTACAACTGCAATAGACAGAACTCTGCTGAAAACCTTCGACCGCCTCTGGCTGCTTGCAAATATGTTTGGACGCCATGTGCCCCGTCCACGAGTGAACCCTCCTGCCATGTTTCGGAATTTTGACACTGTCGAGGCCGCTAGAGATGCCCTTCACGACATCACAGCGTTGACCCAAAGTCTGAGAGTGAGAGCGTATCAAGTACAAGTAAATTCCACTTCTGATTTCGAGGCGTCAACAACTCTTGCTATCCTTCAAAAGGAGCAGGAGCCAGTCGTTGAGCTTCTGGAAGATTGGCGCCGCAGAACTCAACATCTCATGGGCAGAAGAGATCTGCAACCTTTCAGTCGAACGCCAGCATGGTACTGTCTCATCATCCGATACTTGATCACAAAAATCCGAACTGTAGCTTGTATGAATCCCTCGGAGATGAGGGATGATGATCACGTCGAAGATTTCCAGCAGTTGATCACCACCGCAGAGGAAGGTCTCGCAAAATTTACTGCAATAGGAGAAGCAAAGCGTTTCTCTCTCGAGCCTTCCTTCTTGCCAGCGCTCTATTTCACGGCATGCAAGTGTCGCCAGCCCACCATCCGGCGGAAGGCTCTGGAGCTTCTTTGCCTGGCAGGTGTAAGGGAGGGTTTGTGGCAAAAAGCCGAGTTGACATGCGTTGCGGCGAGAGTTATTGAATTGGAGGAAGGCATAGCTACCTTGGACGTCCCAAACATGCCTGCAGTGTTCAGTCGCCCGTCGCTTCGCTTCTGCGATGTGCTCGTGGATCTCAACTATCGCCAAGATGAAAAGACACTTGTTCACGTCACTTATCTCATATATGATGCACAGAGCCAGAAGCCATGCCAAACTGCAGAAGAAATTTTGACTGTTTCCGATCAAGGCAGTTAGCAGTTTTTGCGGCAAGCTAGCTTGAGACGGTCAAATCTCCACCTCCTTTGGGCGTTCTCGCTCCCTGGTGCTGTCTGTACAAGTCCTCTGTTGGCAGTAATCTCAATACTCTGTTCCTTCGGTGTTGACACTAGCGTACGCATACACTCACCGCCATGACGTGCGTGATCTCTACTGCCTTACCGGCATTCATTGTATCTCGGATTTTGGTTTTTGTGCTTAAGGAACACGTTGGCTCTCCTACAGCTTTTTTGGGATTGCCGGTTTCGCCACGCTTGTGGAGATGAAAACAGATTCCATCTACTACCATCGATACCATACAACAACGACCTAACTGAACCCAAGTGAATGTTAAGACTACAATCAAAAGGAGGACTTCAGCGACAGTTGAAGAAGAATAAGACGACCATGCCCCAACTTCGATTAATGCGAATACAGTAGTAGCTCAGCTCTAACCCAGGATCGACCAAGATGTGCTACATTGAAGCATGAGTACATCTCGGATAGCGTGCTTACTATATCAATGTAAGAAAGACTTGCCCCCCACTTGTCAGAGTTCACCTTTCAATCCTAACAAGTTTTGGGATGAAAAGACATTCATCCAAAATGTGGCATCGCAGGTAATTATGCGCCATTTGGTTCCAGACTTTGATAGGATCTTTTCCCCGATCCGCTTCACGTCACGAGGCGATGAATCCATGATCTAGCGCCGAAAGTGGCTATTCAATTTCACGGCTGTCCGACGACAAAGAGATTTCTTGGTGGACCGGCTGGAGAACGTGGTGAACGGGCAGAAGATCTTCCGGAAGGTCGTGGACAGCGCGAAGTGAAGTGGCGTACGAATGGCCCAGAGATCAGAACAGCGTTGTTAGATTGGATGGAAGAGTTGCGTTTCCGGTTAATTTGCTGGTGATAGAGCTTCATGAGGCGCCTTCCGCCCGAGCTGAAAATTCATTGCGAGCTTCGCTAACACCACCTCTCATCTCCCATCTTTCTCTTTCCTCTACAGTCGATCTCCGCTCTCAAATGGGATTGCTGGCAGATAGCACCGTCCTCAAGCCTGGCATATTCCAAATCGTCGCTCACCGCTTCCGCTCTAGTGCCTTCCCGATTTGGCGAGTTTTCCGAGCTCCGACCAGTATCCACCCGTGTGACGACGTCGTCCCTCACGGGTTGCTATGTACAACAGTGAAAGGTTTCACTTTGTCCGTTTTATGCTATCTGGGTGCCGAACTGTCCATGGCTCCGGGGCGCATAGTTGGGCAGCAGTTACTAACCTTGTCAGGAGTACATCGCCTTCACATCGGATACCTCGCCATACGTAGACTGAACACCGACTTTAGCCCCGGTTCTAGTTCTCAGCCCCCCCCCCCCCAAAAATCACTTCATAGACCAAACGACCCTCATGTACTTGGGAAATTGGTTGTGATCGTGAGAGACGGCAAACCAGCATGCCGTGTTCACTCGAGCAACGAGCCTTTCTCTATGGGGAGAACAAGAAATACCTAGTTTGCCAAGGGCGTGGCTCAAAAGGAGATATATATTCGGGTTGACCCAACATCTCGACCTATACTCCCAGCTTCACTCCTGAATTCGTGAGACCATCCTATTCGCGACCTCAGAATGACTCCATTCCTGCGGATTCTGTCAGCGGTGGTCCTTGGTGCCATTACCGTTTTTGCCCAACTTCAATGTCCTCCACTGGGTCCTATCTTACCCGCTCCAACAAATCTAGATGCGATCCGAGCTCTCGCACAGCCGCTCCAGACTCAACTGGAAAACAAAACGCTCTTCGACTCCAGCGCAACTGCTCTGTCAATTGGCCTAGCGTCCATCCATGATCCGACACCATTGCTCAGCCTCCATGTCACACCAACATCATACAACCAGAGCGGCACGCACAACGTCACGGGCGATACCATTTATGCCATCGCCAGCGTGACCAAGCTCTTCACCGCTCTCTCAATCCTCCAACTCGAGGGAAAAATCAATCTGGCGGATTCAGTCTTGAAATATGTCCCCAGGCTGGCACAGCTGTCCCCGAGTCATGATCCTTTGCTGGAGCCGGACTAGTCGACCGTGACGATCGAGGCTATGCTCAGCCATCTGAGCGGAATCGCCAGTGACAGTACGTCGAGCCTCGTTGTTACTCTGAATTGCAAGTCGGCGACTAACCTGTGGGCAAAGTGACTCTCAGCATCGTAGAACCGGCACCTGGACTCAAGGAAGAGACGGGTCTGCCACAACTGGCCAACGCTCAACAGTCTCTCAATTGTAGCGGAGTGCCCTATACATCAGGTTGTTCTTGGGATGGTGAGTCTTTGATTCTCTGCTCCTGGGATGAACGTCTTGAGGCTCACCCATTCACCGTCTGACCAGAATTCTTCCAAAACTTCGGCAAACGACCTCCTATTTTCGGGGCCTTCACAAGCCCAGCATACTCGAACATCGGGTATGCCTTGCTCGGCAAGGTGATTGAAAATGTGACTGGAAAACCATATGCACAATATCTCCAGGATGCTATCTTCAAGCCTACCAACATGAGTCGCTCAAGTGTTGGCGCTCCCTCGAACACGTCAGCCGCATTTATCCCGGCAGGCACAAGCTGGTATGGGGCAAATCTCGGATACGAAAGAAGGTGAGCTCGTGCGGACAGGAATATCTTGCGATAGGACAAATACTCACATGTCATGCGTAGCACGGGAGGCGTTTACTCCACGAACAACGACCTTCTGCGCTTCGGCAAAGCTATCCTGTCGTCTCATCTCTTGTCACCAGCCAAAACGCGAGCATGGATGAAACCACGCAGCTTCACATCATCGACCGGCGTGTTCGTCGGTGAGGCTTGGGAGATCGTGCGTGGCAAAAATCTGACTTCTGACGGCCACGTCATCGACATCTACACCAAAACTGGAAATTTGTATGATTACACAAACATTTTGGTCCTCATTCCGGACTACGACCTGGTACTTGCCATGAACCTGGCAGGCGCTCAGAGCTCGATCTCGGAGATCCAAGTCCTCTTATCTGCGTTGATAACACAAGTGTTGCCCGTCGTGGATGAAATCGGTAAGACGACCGCTGCGAAAAAGTACACTGGAACATTCACATCGGGGAACGACTCCAGCATCACACTCTCCGTGGACGACTATGGCTTGTTGGTGACCAATTTCATCGCCAACGGTGTCAATGTCAGCTCCGGATACAGCGCTCTCCAAGGTGCAGATGTGAACACGACCATTCGCTTGTACCCCACCGATCTCTCCTCCGGGAACAGAACATCCTGGAGAGCGATATATCAGACCTCTTCGGCAGAGGAGCTCGCCAGCTTCAGCAGCGAGCTTTTTTTCCCTGATGGAAGCTGCCAGTCTTGGGCCACGATATCCTTGCCCACCTATGGTATGCAGTCGCTGGACCACTTCATCTTCGAGCAGGACAAGAGTGGTGACTTGCAAAGCGTGGAAGCCAAAGCCTGGGAGATTGTCTATCGGAGAAAGAAGTGACGCCGAGTGGAAGGATGGAGACATATGAAGGCGAGTGGAAGAACACAACTACAGAGAGTCTAACAACGAACCCTCTTTCCTTCCTGGGAAGTCACTCTCCCTTTGACGCGATCGTCTCAGCAGCGTGGTGGTATACATACAAAAATTTATGCGCCCCTCCGGCAAAGCCGAAAGGGCGAGCTAAAGCTAAGCTACCATGTGCCGAGGTCCATATCACCGTCACTGTATTGCCCTCTCTGCTTCGTTGCCTAATGGGGTCGTAAATGCGACCGATGTATTCCTGTCCCGACTGTTGACGTGGTCGTCTCAGCGAGGGCACCGCTGCCTTGTTACTGGTCAGTAATGCGATCCTAACAAGACCTCAGCGGTGGTAACGAGCCCAGGGTTTGCGCCGTCGCCGAGAGTCCTCTGCAATAGAGATTCTGCTGTGATCGTGTGCCGATCGCAGCGAAAAAAAGTCCTCCGCTTGGGGTTGCTGTTTCCGCGCCACGAAGTAGTTGGGTCGGGAGAAGACCGTGGGTCTCGACCACGTAGGAAATCCTGTCCGCAATGACTGATTCCAGTATCTTGCCCAAAGTCGCCAGGAGGAAGGTTGGCCTCCACGCCTTGTCGAGCGTATAATCGTCCTTGCCAGGCTTCTTCAGTGGTATGATCTCACGCTTGTTGCGCTTATTAGCCACATCCTAACAAGTGATAGAGACTTCATAAAGTGAGTGAATACGTGAAACAGTTGATTACACTCCGATACCTTCATGAAGTTGTTCCTTAACGAATTCATGAGTTTCACCTTGTAGGCCGCGTCGTCGAAAGCCTCCGGGGCCTCGTCAACAGGCTCCTCATCACCGAGGGCCTCCCGGTCGGAATTGCACTCATAGAACTCGTCATTTGAGGCTGTTTCATAGGCCAATCGGGACTCCAATTGGTCCACGGCAAGTTGGGCAGGAGTCAACATGGCTAGACGGCGCAATAATAAGTTGTTGCGAGCAAGGAATACGTTGTTGAGAGGGTTATGATCGAGGAGTAGGCAGAGATAGAATGGAAAGGCGTTTACCTGAGTTGTGCCAAGATTTTTACACTCTAACCAAATCTGGAGGAGCTAACCTAATTGGGATGGGCGCATATAACGCCCATCACCGTGCCTTACACAATTATCGATATAGAGAGTCGCAATGTAGAATCGACGCGTCGTGGCATGTAGAGAAGATTTCAGCTGTTAATCTGACCTCGAAAACCCGTGGGATAGGCTACAAACGGGATACAAGGACGCGTCGCACGCATATCTCAGTGTTCGGCCGACCTTCCCAGCAGGGCTCTCACGTGGGTTTCGATCCAGCCCCCGTGACAAAAACCGGAGCTCAGTATCCTGCACTTCCGACGGAAAGACGCCAAGTCAAGCTGATAAACACCGTTCAAATGACATAGACCTTTTCTCAGGAATTCAGTTCAAACTTTTCGAGTTGATAAATTACAGTTACATATGATTGGACTGTACAAATAGCCAGCGCTTAACTGTAATAAGTAAAGCCTCGACAAAAGTGGATTCTCTACAACTGTAGTTCTTCGTTATCAAAGGTGAACCAGTTCCGCACGTTTCTGTGAAAAAACCGGGGGTTTCATCCACACAATACATCAGGGACGGCGGCGCGTACGAGTGCTTCAACTTGTACAGCCCGGATCCAACTATCCGAGACATCCACAACAGTCCAAGGCCATGACTATTCCATAGGTTAAAAGAGCTTGTTGTTCGACGCTCCTCACTTCAACCCTCAAGACATCCAAAGAACTTTCTCATTGATTCTCATTGATCTATGTGACTCCATATGAGTACAATCCCTCCTCATACTGTTGAGAGCTCGGGATATCTTGTCTATCGGTTGTCTTTATTGTCTTTTCATCGGTCTAAGAGTCTCGCTGATGTTCTACTCAAGCCACTTTACGGCATCAGTCCAAAGAGGTAACGCCAATCAAGCCCTCCCTGTCTGTCATCATCCACAGGCAAAAACTCCTGAGCGAAATGCTAGTCGTAAGGAGAAAACCGCTTAAGATGAAGCAGCTTTCTCCAGTTTGGCGGGTGGCAGACCCAGACCATTTCGGTTGCGGAAGAACATGACCCCGGCCTCATCGCCAGTGGTGCCCTCCAGAGGTTCAACCCACTGGCACCATCTCATCGAGTTCCACATGCTCTTGATGAATCCAATGGGTCCACCGCGAGTGTCGCTGCGGTAGTGACGGCCCATGACCTTCTTGATGGCGTCGCTGGCTTCATCAGCATGGTAGAAAGGAATCACGCTGACATAGTGATGGAGCACGTGGGTCTCGATGATGCCGTGGAAAAGTTGACGACCAATGAAGCCAAATTCACGATCGATGGTTGCTGCCGCACCACGAGTGTAGGTCCAGGAGGTGGGTGTGTAATGGGGGAGAGATGGATCGGTGTGTTGCAGGAACGTGATGGCCACTTGAGATCTTGTCAGCAAAAGAATTCCGAATGCATCGCAGATTCACAACTTACCCAGCCAGTGGTTGACCCAAAGGTACGGAGCCAAGTACCACACGAAAAGGTTCGAGAAGCCATAGGTCTTGCCAACCCAGAACAGGATCGCACCCATGATCAAAAGACCCAGATCGCTGAGGACGATCAACTTGGCATCCTTTGCCTCATACAAGGGGCTGTTGGGATTGAAATGGTTGACACCACCGCCGAAGCCATTGTGCTTGCCTACACCACGTCCTTCGCGCTGGCCTTCATGCTTGTTGTGGCCAGTGACGTTGGTTAGCAGGTACATGGGCCAACCTCCCAATTGCTGGGAGATGAGGGTGTAGGCGGTGTTGAGAGGAGTCTCTTCAGTAAGTTCATCCAGCTGGTGGAGCAGATACCCTCTCCTCGTGGCCCACTCTTGTCTGGTGGCTGGAACAAAGACCATGTCTCGCTCCAGGTGGCCGGTGGCCTTGTGATGCTTGCCATGAGAGATCTTCCACGAGAAATACGGCACCAACAGCGCCGAGTGGCAGAACCAGCCGACAGTATCGTTGAGAACCTTGCTCTTGGAGAACGATTGGTGACCACATTCGTGGGCCAACACCCACAAGCCTGTACCAAAGAGACCCTGCACGACGGTGTACAGAAACCAGAGTCCAGCTCTGAGCGGTGTCGACGGAACCGTTTCAGGAGTGACGAATCGGTTGAAGAGGTAGAAGGTGGTTGCGAGGGAAACGACGTCTCGTGCAACATAGTAGAGACCAGTGGCAGCAGACCGATCGAAGCAGTGCTTTGGGATGGCATCGTGGATGTCCTTGATGGTGTAATCTGGGATCTCAAAGGTGTTGCCGTAGGTGTCCACCAGCTGTTTCTTTCCCACGACGGGCTTCTTCTGCTCAAGGGCATCTTCCGACGCAAGAGAGGACAGCGAAGTCGAGGAGGGAGAGGATCTCGGACTATCGAGAGGGGAGATGTTGGTCGACGACATGGGAGTGGATTCGGTCGTTCCCATGCGGCGCAGAGCCGTCTCTGCAGGCAAAGCGGTTGTTGTCATGATTCTCCAGGCGATCTAGGTGACCTAGGGAGGCGTGGAAGAGTAGAGGTCGGGGAAGAATGAGAGCTTGGGAATTTGTTGGGACGCAGGCGTCGTTGTCTGCCACAAGCACAAGGGGGACAGTGAAGGTGTCCCTGAGGAAGCGCTCACAACAAGGAGAGATCAAAGAGAGGAATGCACAACCAAGCTCAGTGTCGTGCAGGAAGACAAACAATCTACGGGCACAAGGCGTAGAGAGAGGGTGAGAGCTTCGTCTCAAGGTAAAAATGCGGGAGAGGTAGCGGGATATTAGTAGGGACAATGGAGTGGACAGGGCTCCGATGTCAGGGACTGCATTGTACAAGTGCTGATAGGGAGGGAGACATGTCGGGTGGAGCCGAGTCTGGAGCACGCGTCTTGTATTGGCTACAGATGCAGAGACTGGGCTACCACGAGTGACTGATAGTAGAAAGTTGTGGGCAAAAAAGATTCTGATTTTTTGTGGACAGCGAGCAAGCAGAAGCTGAAGCTGCGGCCAAATCTCAACGATTTCTGAAAGAGGACCAGCACCAACTAAGAGCCTTAGCTAATCGCACTAAACTCAGGGCAACCCGCGGTCCCTTGGCCCGTCCAGGCCCAACAGGCCACTCACATTGCGCCCGGGGTTCTAGGCGGTCAGAACTCCCTCTCAGGGACTGCCGAAGCTGCCCCTCACAAACCCCGACCAGCATCTCTCTTAGGGGTCCATGGCCTGGTAATGGTTCTCCCTCGGGGCTCATGCCACGCCTAGAGACTCCACTAAACGTGCCGAACAAAGTCCCTGACCAGATCGTTGCACTACAGTAGACGTATCACACTAGCCCTCCCTAGCCCAAACCCCCAGTAGATTCTTGTTCAAGTACAAACATGACTGTCGATACCTTGCACAGCCGAGTGGGAGGCTCAAGACCCCTTGGCTCCAGCTCCACAGCTATTGTATTCTACAGTACATATGTCGGTGGGGGCTCGATGGCGGCGGTGACCAAGTTTCTCTGACAGAACAGCGTACAGCATATCCTACCTCGTATACGGATGAGTACGAGTGTGGTGATCGTCAGGGCTGTCTCATGAGCGGTCATGTCACTCACTCTCCAATATGCCCAGCCAGCGTCAGACGGACCGACCAATACACCAGATACCCGTGAGCCTTCTCGTGCAGGACACTAAACATCTCCTCCTGCCCATAGGCGCTGGGACGAGCCCTGATCCAGCAAACCCAAAGTATCGGTGTAAAAAAAAGCCCAGAGAGGCGAATGCTGCTGTTCACCGTCTTCGTTCTCGCCCTGTTTCTCGATGTGACTCTGACTACTCCGTACCATGCTTCGACCCTTTCTGCCCGTCGATCTTTTCGCTCAGCATCGACTCTGGATGCTTTTTGCCAACGTTGGCGCATTTTCTGTGGGCGATCTCTCCAACAGACCCGCTACCTCCCGCCATCGTGGAGCTGTCAGTGGTTCTTGTATGCCTGTCGTGGATGGCCAAGAACAGCTCGCCATGGGTCACTGAGATCAATCATCTCAAGCACATGCTGCTCTATTTCGCCACAGACCGATGGCAGTGTTAGAGGATTCTAGCCGAACGAGGCCGACCGAGGCTGGATGACATGTGCAGTCTTTCACATGCTGGAGGACGAAATCTTGACTGCTGGGATCGTGCTGTGTCAGACAAAGCTCCAGGCGAGTCGACTCGGCCTGCACCCAGGGACAGTCACGATCAATGACGAATCGTGGCGCCGTGACAGCGGTCTGGTGCGCAAACTGCCTCGAGGTGGCACCCTGCACGAAAACAGTTTTGTTGGGGAGGCGAGACTTGGAAGTGGGATGTGAGTGGCCCGGCCTGGCCCCTGGCGCTTGTCCGAATCCCATCCCGACCCCTGTATCTCGCTAAGAGCTTTACAGTTTAGATCCTCGGTTGGTGCCGAGGCTCTTGTCGTCTTTAGGAATGGCGTCCCTGCGAGATGGTGCCTGCAGATCCCAGTGAGCTAACGTGCTAAGGAGTTCCCTGCATTCTATCGTTCTCATTGTCAAGGCGAAGCTGGAGGTGGCTACACAATCTTTACTCCGTATAATCTGGATGGTCTGCACTCGGCCTCGTGCTCATGCTTGTATTGAGCATCTTCATCGGCTCGATAACAATCGTCCACTTCCGTCAGTCGGTGTATCTCCAAAAACTTCGACCGTCGTGCTTCGTATGCTGGGGATGATCTCAATGCAACGCCCGTGCATTGGATTGTGCACATCACTCACCACCTCAGTCCACACCTCTTCACCGCCGCTACCTTTTTTCTGCTTTCGACATTTGACTGTAATGGTCGGTAGGAGTGCATGCCCAATATGTTGTGGGACCAAGACCACGCGGGTTCGACTCGCTTTGCTGCTCAGTTGCATATGGCCTTTGCGTCTTCCACCCACCAGCCACGAGTCCGAATTACTAACTTCGAACTGCGCAGTGACCTCATCTTCTCTCGCATTTGAAAGACGCATCACAAGATCCGCCAACATGGGTTGCCCCACGATTGCAGTCGGACTTTCTGGTTTGGCGCAATGGATGTCTAGACACGCCGTGATAAGTAATGGATGCGGTGCGATGTCGACATATAGCTTCAATTGCCTTGTTTGAGCTTTATCGACGAGAAGTTTGATGGGCTTGGTTTGTGCGTGCCAGTCTTGTAGCCACAACTCAACCTCACGCCTTGTCTGAGAATCGAGTGCACACAAAACGGACTGCCAGTCCATGTCTTCCATACTCCAAATTTCAACCTCTTCGGTCAGGGCAGCCACTTCCAAGTCTTGTTCCGTCCATGAAGTTCGAACACGATTTCGCAGATGTCCTGCCAAGAGTCTTGCAGTACCATGGTGACGAGTTTTAGAAAGCTCAGATATAAAGTTGTCCTCGAGACTCGACAGGATGAGCTCGTCAACGGCTTGGAAGTCAACACAAAGTGTGAGTTTCTGTGTGACGCCGATGGCGGTGGGTGTGGACGGGACAAGCCTGGTGGTCCAGCTAGCCGGCTGCTTCGGAAACACCATTTCTGGTTGGTCGAAGTCGCCACTATTGACGGAGTGGTATGCTTGATTTCTTTCCAGCTCACAACGTACCAGCCGCAATGGCACTAGCGTTGAGGGGCTGATAGTGAATCGTGAATACATACAGGTATCCCTGAAGATATCTTGCACATTGACAGTGACTGGAAGAATCACATTGACAGACGCTGTGTCGTACAACTCGAACGTTCCCTTATTCGTCTGGTAGTTGGCCTCAACTCGGATCACTACCGAGGGTTCGGTTTGGGTCTCCAAAGAGTATGGAATCTCCACCGAGCTTTTGGAGTATGGTTTCAAATCATCGATAAACATCATGAGAGCGTCGCCCTCCCGGGCGGTACGTAAAGATTGAAGGGTCTGTCCCTTGCCATGAGCTTTTGCTTCATGAATATTGAGCCTCAGTCCCGCTGTCGCTGTTTTAAGACGTAGCCTACACTGGCTCACGCTGTTGTGGCCTGGCATCAGATTGACAAGCAGCTTTCGCGTCTCGGCGAGATGCACGACTGGGGCATGAACAATATCAACGTTCATAGATTGTTCACCAGGGTATACCAGGACCGGAACAACCACGGCTTGCTCAAGCGGCGAATCTTCAACTGGAAAACCTTCGTCATGTTGGGTCGACCGAAAATGGTGTAAAAGCCGTAGCTTACCGATGTTAACCTCGAGCTCACTAGGCATATACCAACCTTGGGCCATGACTGTAGTGCTTAGAAAGAGTTCTGTCCCCACCTCTTCGATCGCTGCACTTTCAGATAATGTGAGAGATATGAATCGTGGTTCAATAGCTTGGGAGCTTAGTCGCAATTTGACTTCGCTAATGAGTGGAACGGTCATAGGAGACAGTGGTTGAAGAGATATTCTCAAAGCGAATCCATCTTGGCTGGCGACATGAGTGATGGCCTTTGAAACACGAGGAATCATGAATAAGGTGGACATCGGAAGAGTTGTTACATCGATTTTCGGCAGGGTCTGGAAAAGTTGATCCACATAACTCGCAGCTTGTGTGGCACTGGGCTTCCCAGTAGAGCCACCATATAAGCCGCAATGCAGGTATGCTATGAGGCAGCGGGCATATTCGGTAGGCTTGTCAAGATGCCTGAGACAATCAGCATAAATCCGGAGCAGGTGGCCGTCGGACGGTTTATAGGTAGTCTTGGGGAGGGGGCCAAGAATGCTGTGGAGGTATCGTGCGGTTCGACCATAGTTGCCTTGCGCATACTCCAGCTCCACCAGATCAATCAAGACTTGCTGTGCAGTAGAATGGCTGCTTGTGTCTGCGACTACTCGATATGCAAGGACCGACAACATCGCGAAGAGCTCGAGAAAAGTCGATTTTGAGGATGCAGCTGCTGTCAATGTATTGGAGTCCAGGCCGGCCATCGAGGCAGATTTGTCGGTGGCTTGCTTTTGGTCTTCTGCTTTGAAAATTGATGACCTCCGTGCCATCCCGTTTGTCATGTTTTTGTTTATGTTCAAGTCATAATGCAACGCGGCACGTTTCATTTCCACCAGCCACGGTTGCACCGCCTCCAGATTCGATACTGCACGTCTTGCCATTATAACAAGTCTCGAAATCCAAACCGCAAGCCTCTCTGCGCCAGGTCGCGAAAATACAACCTGGCGTGTAGTGGCCTCCTCGGGAATCACAGATATCCTCTTGTGGTGAGGTCCTTGAGAACGCTCACGTGAAGGAGAGCGGGAGTCGACAGCCAGCGACATTCTTTTCGAGCGATTGCGTGCCTCTTGAATATGTGTTGAGCTTTTATCCATAATCCGAAAGAGCTCGACAGAGTCCAGTGATAGCCACCCAGTGCCATATTCGACATCTAGCTCCAGCGATGGCAGTACTTTACTCATTATCTGCATAACCGCTCGCCACTCAAATGTCGAGACGATATTGCCAGTCACGGCACGTTGCGTGAACAACTCATCCGCGCTCAGTCCTTCATGGCCTCCCCAGGCGCCATAAAGTTCCATTCGCAGACTGCGGGCAGCCAGGTTAATGAACTCATTAGCACGCTCTGCAAGATCCGCCAAAATATTAAGATTTACACTGGATTTGGATCCGGGAGTGTTATCAGACGCCTCTGCCCGTGCTTGCCGCAGCAAAAGCTCCATTTGGCGGGCAAACAAGTATATTCTCAGATCCAGAGCAGAGACATCATTTGTTAGAATCAGGCTTTGATAGTTTTTCCTTTCGGCATCAAATGGGAATTGTTCACGATCGACAGTCAATATGTCTTGGAGATCCAACATTTGTTTGGAGATGTCATTGCTGGACGAAGAATCCTCAACCTCAAGAGCAGCACGAAGTAGAGCTTTTGATTCTTTGGAAACGGTTAAGAGAGCGCCGCTATCCTCATTATCGCCTGTTCGGAACTGTTCTTTCACCAGGTTGTCCAGACCAAGCGAAAGCTCATCATAAACGGCCAAAGCATCCTCCAGTAGACCAACACTTTCGAAGCCTTTGGCCAGGCCTTCTTTCAGGATGAAGAAAGTGCAAAAGTTCCATCCCGGAAGAGATCTCTGGCCGTCTTTCTCCCTTATGTCTGATTCGTACTGCGCAACTCGTGCATCGAACGAGCGCAGTATGCAGGCTTTGATGCTGTCAATGAGCTCCTGCCATTGCTCCTCGAGATCTGCAGGGCTCAGCGGCGTACCTTTGTCGTGTGAATTCAGAAGTCTGACTTGGGCGACACGATTGATTGGAGACTTGGAGCCGCTGTTGAAGTCTGCGCGTAGTCTATCGAAGATGGTAGAGGAGCTCTTGCCGGACCATTTGGACTTGCTGTTAACGCTGTCGGTGCTCTCCGTTGTTTCCAAAGATATGTGTTTCGATGACCGCGGCTGGCTGGCGGCCGGGGTGTTGGCCAGCACCACGTGAACTATCAGCCATTCAAAGGCGTCATGGTCCTCCTGGTTCTTGTTTGATTTCCCATCTGCAGCGGATATTTGCGACTTGACCCATTGGCGCACTTCCTTTCTCGCTTTCTCCTTGTACGTCTCCCTGTCATCGCAACGGAGCAGATATAGCTTCACGTAAGGTGTCTCTCGTAAGCCAGGGATTTGATGCCTGCGGACATTCGAAGCCGTTCCAGCAGACTGATCCTCTCTCGAAAGGGTGATGTTCAGGGCGGGTATAGATCGTAACGGACGAGTGGGTGACTTCCAATGTAGATTACGCAAAGGGCTTCTTTGAGAAAGGCGAGGTTCGAGGCTGTCGTAGAGATTATGAGGATCGATACATTGTATGATCACCTTTGAACTCGCCGGTGAATCGCTTCCGTCCATGGTACAGGGAGAGTGTGCGCACGATCGAATACAGATTGGGGATTCATTGTGCTATCGAGGCTTGATCAACAGCCTTATGCACGAGTTTCATAATCGGGAAGATAATGCCTCGAAGACGGCACGTGCGAAGACGGTCTTGTGTACTCATGTTTGCATCTATGTTCGTCTGCGTCCAGGAGATACTGCGTTTAAGATCCATAAGCTCTACCGCACTTACACGTGACATCCACGAGTATACGGCAGAACACATATGCCAAGTCGTTTTGTAAACAACCTCGCCATGCAAGACTGGACCAGGCTGTGTAGAAAGGGTTTCGACGGCGTCAGTTTGGTCTCATTCGAGACCAACTAGACACATCACGATAGAGCGGAGACGAAGGATGTTTCTACATGCACTTTCAACGACTGCCTGAGCAGATATCCGTGGACTATGGAATCACGGACAACCCATTCGGGATCACCATCATCTCCTCATGATATGACTTCGATATTCGACTCTCTTGGCTCTCTATGTCAGTCTTCCCCCTCACATCCGCAGTCCCTGCATGGCTCGTCCACGTTGAACCCTCTGCATGCGTTATCCGAACAAGACAACCAACGGGCCCGCTCCCTCTTCCTCACACTACATGTCTTGTTCCCACACGAGCTTCTGCCGGCTCTCGACCTCCTCGACCGTGGCCTGGTGACGCGACTGATCACGCTCGAAGCGCCAGAAGTTTGTGCTACTGGGATCATAGATTCACACTTTGTCAGTGAACCCACCGAGTCGTCGTCAGGCCCCTCCGGCTCTGCTTCTGCTCCTCTTTCTGCGGGACATCAGACGTTAGAAGGACAAGAACCTAATCACTTCAGAGACGAGGTATTCTACATCCAATCCTCGAGCGCTTCTTCGTCATCATCAGCAGCAGCAACTAGCCATCACCGCAAACAGACGAGCAGCGGCGCTGCACCATTCTACGAAGTCCGTCTAGATAGCTGGAACTGTACGTGTCCCGCGTTCAGTGTGAGTGCGTTCCATAGCTTGATGATGAAAGGTCACTACGAAACAAAGACAGAGGCAGAGCCAGTGCCCGCAGGCCCTCCACATAGGTGGACGAACAATCAAGGTAAGGGCGAATCCAAGTCCTCAACGTGGCGGTTCGGCGGCGTGGCGGTGGATACGGCGTCCACTTCAAGTCCGCGCCCGCCTTCCTGTAAGCATATCCTCGCTGCTGTGCTGGCTAAGGCGGCGCCGGGCTTGTTCGCCCACGGCGTCACGTCTAGGACGGTCAGTCGAGATGAGAGTGTAGGCTGGGGAGCGGGCTGGGGTGAGTTTGGAGGTGGATGAGGCGTGGAGCGAGCGAGGGAAAAGAAACGAGGAGCATAAAGGAGGCCCTCAGGGCTCTTCTGAATGTTCATCTTCCTTGGATCCAGGCCCGAGATATGAGAAGGCGTCATCCCAGAACTTTAGTCACCGGTACACTATGATACACGCTGAACCGAGGCCCATCGGAGGGTACTTTTGACAATGCGCACGAAGAACCGTACACAAGTACATGACAAGAGGATGGTCGCCTCAAGATCATGATATCGAAAGACAACGAGACCCGATCGCTGAAAGGTACCATTAACTAGAAGATGGTCATCACTCACGCTGATATTCAGAGTGCATCAATGCTCTACACGATTTGAGCAAGGTGAAGCCGGGATGAGAAATTTAGACTCTGTGATACGGAATCCCGTTCATGACAGGGCTTGACATGGTCTTGCTGCTAAGCAGTATTGTATTGTACATAATCGTCCCCTTTTTGGCCATGCATACCGACTGGCCTTCTAGCTAGAGGTACCATCCAAACGCCATGCTGAATGCCCAGATGCGATGCTATCCACACCGCTAGAGTTCATCTAGGGCTTCTTCTTGCCCTTGCCCTTGTCCTCGGTTTCCTTCTTGCTGCCATTTACGACGGGCTTTTTCTCATCCTTCTCCTTTTCCTTTTCGCCTTCCTTCTTCTCAGCACCATCTTTGTTCGCCTCCTTCTCCTCCTGTTGTTGTCGGTTCTTGTTCTTGTTGTCGATCAGATCGTGGAAGGCGGTAATGGCTCGTACGAGGGAGCTCAAATAGATCGTCATTAATTGATCATTAGTCTTGATGCTCATGGACCGGGCCAGCTCGCTATTCTCGACCTGGTTCTTCCCGTTTGGTCGTGATGCAGGAGGTGTGGTCAGGTTGGGGAGAAGATTGAAGATGTCTTGGATGTCTCCTAGGATCGCGTGGTTGAGGGGGAGTTCTCCATCAAGGACCTTTTGAAGATATGCGCCGATGTCTCTTAACCGTAGATGCAGACCTTGTAAGGATTGGAGTTGTTGAGTGATTCGTGCTGACAGAGTTCCTACTGCGACGTCTCGGATATCTCTGAGAAGATGTTCAACTCCGATCTCTTCAGCCTCCTCAGCCTCAATTATAGAGGGAGTATGGACGAATGTCTTTGACGTGGTCGTGCCATCATCTTTGATTTCCTCAATCGCAAAGTACGCATCCGTGGGCACCCCAACCTCTTTTGGCTGGACATCGATGATGACAAGGAGCGGGTTTGGAGTGTATCTCTTGAACAGCTCATTGATCTCCAGATCAGAAGCTCGCAATCTCGGACCCGAGTGATACCAGCCTATCAGCTTTTCTCGAGCATTGACTTTCTTGAACATTTCTCGCATAGATTCGACATAGTTGTGGTCTAGAAACCATACTGATGGGTCCTTTTCGTCCTCTTCGAAGGGGACTACAAAGTGTCAGTTGCGCATAATAGTCTCGAGCTTGCCGACTAACCTGCGAAACTGTTTGAGACCCGGACATTCTTGCCGTCGTTTTGTCCCAAAAGAACACCTACCACTCGCTTCCGCGTGCCTTTGGCTGAACGACCATAGTGATCGGCTGCTGAAAGAAGGACCAGTGGCGCGACCGATACCTGTCGGCTCACAAGGGAAAGAGTCTCTGCCGTTGTGGCTGGCATGCTGACCAGGTGCGGACTGAGGTAAGGGAAGTAGGCAAGAGGGAGATGGGGAGGGCAATGGTGTACCAGGTGGAAAAGGAGGTTGTCTGCTGGGCCCAGTAGCCTATTACAATAGGAGCTGCACGCTTGAAATCGGTTGGAAAATAGTAGATATGTTCAATGATGGTTGGCCTGGTGGTATCTTGTTAATTTGAGCAGCGCAGGCAGTCGGAGACACGACAACAGCATCCTGGACCGTCATTGACAACATTGGGCCTTATACTTTGCCGTATACTTTACGGTGGAGTATTTGAGGAGATGCTGTCGCTGCGCTGACTAACCAGGTTCTTGACTAGTTAACTGCAGATGGTATACTACGCTCGCCAAACCTCGACGTTCTCTCACATCGATTTTCATCGCGTTTTCTTACACAGGAAAGACGAGGCCCAGTGCCATTGTATGCTACAGTGCTAGTCGTCGTGGTTTGTACTCTTAATAGTGGCTTCCCACTCTTTCAGCAACTCAAGGGTTTCCTCGCACTTTGCCTTTAGCTCCTCGAAGCAGTCTACTCCAAGAGGGATCCTCAACGGAACATTTCGACTTGCAGCAACACCTTCCTGCCGTACTAGGTCCAAGATGATCTCTGCCAGTTTCACCGGGTCGCCTGGTTGAGTCTGATCCGACTGGCTCAATCCATTCAGCAAATTCTGCGAAAATTCTTGATAATCTGGAATCGCCGATGCCACGGATTTCATGTTTCCACTCGAGAGCAGTTTTGTGCGGAATCTACCAGGCTCAATGAGGAGCGTCTTGAACCCCAGATGGGCAGTCTCACGCGATAGGCTTTCCACCAGCCCTGTTGGATCGTGCATGTCAGCACAGCGTTCTTATCTCCAAACGGAACAGAAATTGCCCTACCTTCAAGAGCAAACTTGGAGCCAGCGTATGCACCACATCCGGCATGACCAACCCAGCCTGACAAGGAGCCTATGAAGACCATGGTTCCTGATCGCCGCTCTCGAAAGTGTGGGAGAAGAGCCCGAGTCACCTTGATGGTTCCGAAAACGTTGGTGTCGAATTCTGCAAGAAAGTCTTCATATCTGTCGCTTTGATGTAAGCAAATGGTAGGTCTCTGAGTTATCATCATACGTACTCGAGATCCTCCCATGTCCCGATCGCTATGTAAGCAGCATTATTGACCAGTACATCGATTCTGCCGTGTACCTTAATCGCCGCCGCTATTGTGTCTCGAATTTGCTGTTGCTTGTCGGTGATGTCGAGTTGCAGAATCGTGGCTCCTGCCTGCTGCAGGTGCTGGATCTTGTCAATTTTGCGAGCTGTAGCAATGACTTTGTCCCCACGGGCCAGGACGCTGTGGACAAATTGCTCACCAAAGCCCGAAGAACATCCAGTGATCAGCCAAACGAGCTCTGACATTGTTCTCTGTTTGATTCTGGACTTGAAGTGTTTTTTCTTTCCGTTTGCAGATCCCAGGCGCCGCATGTTTACTTCCAGACAGAACTATATATATATGAATATCTGTTTTCAATACATCTCGGAAGCTTCCGAACAAATGCTTCAACAGGCGTCAATGCTGAATAAGCTTGACGACCACATCGATGTCACACCAAGGACGCCACTGAAGGTTTGGCTTTTTTGGGCAGACGATCGTGAGCGTTCGTGATCATTCCCTCACGATCGAGGAGTCTGGCGACATGCTATTTCCTATCCCCGCTAAGCAGCACCAATACTTTTCGTTGTACGTGCCCGCCATTTATTCGGTTCTGCGGACTTTACAACAGAGTGAAAATCGACAGGTGCCGTGTATCGTCAGATTGGGCGAAGACCCTCATTTATGACTCACTCTTATTCAAGATGATGAAATTGGATACCTTGCTTGAAATGAAATTTTGTTGACTTGGATGTAGAATTGTGATGACAGTGATGGATGGTTGGCTACCAATGCCCCACCCATTCAGAGACCAGACACGAGAGTATGAAAGATTCCGCAGAGCAGACATGTCTAATGCTGCTGCTGTGAAGGAATAAAATACTAACCATCAATGACGCCCATGTGGAGGAGGATATCATGGCCAGCACTTACGCGGCGCAAGAAGACTGCACACCAAATTCCCAACATATGCTTTTCCAGAACGAAACTTGCCTGGAAGGCGTCACCCAGGCC
The DNA here is from genome assembly GCF_000836115.1 of Exophiala spinifera. NCBI lineage: Eukaryota > Fungi > Ascomycota > Eurotiomycetes > Chaetothyriales > Herpotrichiellaceae > Exophiala > Exophiala spinifera. Next base: position 434,319 of record NW_015622518.1, on the reverse strand, counting down.
TCCAGAAATCAAGGCATCCCGTATAGGTTCACCTGCGACGGACTCCGATGCTCGGGACTGGGCGCCAGTTGAGGATCATCTCGCTTTGGGCCCGTTGTCGGAATGACGATCACACCTCACCGCTTTGGTGGAGTTTGTCAGTTTCATGGAAGTTCTCATGCAAATGGTAGATATGGCGAGACATCATATCGATCACCATGGCTGCAATATCTTGGAAAGTCAAGTCCATCCGTCTTTGACAAACTGGTCCGTCGAGTCGGACGAACTTCTCGCCGATGAATGACCATGGGCATCTGTGTCGCATCAAGGTCAGCCCGAAGCCGCATTTTGTCAGAATATAACGTGCGGATTATATCAGATCCCCTCATTAGCATCACTCGGTACCGTGCTGTTGTAGCTACGTGCGGCCTGTCCTAAGGGTACCTACTGTAGATTGCAGTAACCCCCGAGAGGACCAGTGTTTGTAAGCTATCTGGTCCAGTAGATGTGCATAAATTATGTCATTGCAAATGCCTGCATGGCATGAAAGAGCTATAACTACAATCGAACCTCACCTACCCGATATCAAGGGGGATACTCTAGCCTACCGGCAGACATCATTCTATTGCTTGTGACAAGCCGGTAGGGTGCTGGTCTGTTTGTAACATCGGGAAGACGAACGATGGCTCAGATCAGAAAAGTTACGCTGATTGGTGTGAGTCCAGCACGATCTGTTCTTGCTTTACTTCGGGATACTTCGAGATACAAAATCTTACGACTCGACAGGCCGGAGGAAACATTGGCCCATGGATTCTAAAGGCACTCGATGACGACCCGGACTTTACCGTGTCCGTCCTTGCGCGACAGAGTTCCAAGTCGACTTTCCCGTTCCACGTTACCGTGCACCGTGTCGACGACTCGTATCCGGATGAGGAGGTCCTGAAGGCGTTCCAAGGTCAAGATGCCGTCGTTTGCTCTGTGAACATGGGCGGGGTCACGAAACAAATCGCCTTTATCGACCTGGCTGTCAAAGCGGGCGTCAAGTGGTTCATTCCTGCAGAGTTCGGCGGGAACAAGGCCAAAGCGCAGTTCGGGGTCAAGACTCCATTGTATGACGCCAAAGAAGCGATTCATAAACATCTGATTGAGATGGAAAAGAAAGGGTTGTCCTGGACGGCGATCACAACGGGTGCCTTCTTGGATTGGTGAGAATGATTTTTCTTCCTCATTTCCGCAGACTGCATTGCAGGCCGGTGCTGACCCGGTGAATGAACAGGGGTCTTTCAAATGGCTTCATTGGATTTGACATCGAGGACAAGCGGGCAAAGATATATGATAGTGGCGATGAGCAATGGACCGCGACAACCTTACCTACCATCGGTCTCGCTGTTGCGCGGGCGTTCAAGAAACCGGAAGAGGTCAAGAATCGGTTCATATACATATACTCGACACGGACGAGCCAGAATGAGATCCTGAAGGTTTTTGAGGCCGTTACTGAGAAGAAATGGGATGTTGAGCATATCAAATTTGACGATGAGATCGCCGCAGGACAAGAATTGCTGAATCAAGGCAACAGACTTGGGATTATTCCTCTGATCTTGTCCCATCTTATTCGCGAGAATGTTGGAGCAGACTTCACGAAGGATGTGGAAGCTGATAACGATGTCCTTGGCCTGCCGACCCAGAATATCGAAGATATTGTCAAGGAAGTCTTAGCTTGGCCTGAAGAAAGGATCGAGGCTGCAAGGCTGGTATAGCGTATGTGTCCTGAGTCTTCTGGACCTATTAGCAGGCGATATATGGATGACTTTGGATGATAGTGGAATGCCAAATATTGAACGAGGCTCCTATGAAGAGACAAACTCACAAGGTCTTGGCAACGAGCACAATTCTTTGCATAATTAGTAACCATTCTGGCTAAGGGCGCCAGTTTCACCGCCATATTTCTCATCCATTTAGTGGCATACCTGATGTTGACCATCCTCATGGTGATAGGAGTTCCTAGCCTTCTTTGCCTGGTACGCAGTACCTGTATCGAGAACCAGCTCTCGTCATAAATCTTTGTTCCTGACTTTGTGTAACGACATCGCTTGATTCTCATATATGTGCACAATAGTCTGGAAATAGGCTAGGCATCGTTTCCACTGCGAGTAGAGAATGAAATGACAGACAGGCGCAAGCGCGGTCGACCTAGGATTGATTCAAAATTCGATAACTGGTTCGGGGTAGAAGATGCACGGGAACGAAAGCGGATCCAGGACAGATTGGCACAGCGAGCGAGACGTAAGGGCTGGCCTCTCAAGCGTGTCCAATGGTAAGCTTCGAAACATTCTGACATATTCATAGGCAGTCGAATGGTCTCGAGGCAGGATGGGAACAGCGTGACCAAGACTGAGACCGAATGTACAGGCGAGACTCGTCTGCAGCAGCCGATCCAACATGACGCAGGGCTCTTGAATGGCCTGGACACATCACCGCCGACTCAGGACGAAGAGCACTCAAATAACCATGAATCGCTTGCTCTCGTACCTGGCTCTGAAAAGGTACTTCCTAGACCTGCTGTCAAGGTCACGCAGACACCTAGCTAACTTAACATCAGAAGAACATCCTATCTGCGGTTACGTCTCCTCTGCTCAATGACTCTCACCGATGGCGTTGCTCCATAGATGTACTTAGCCGTGACCATCAATTGCTCTGTTGGCAAGCGTGGCCTATTTACTGGGCGCTGGGTCGTCACGCCGAAATGCAGGGCACGGGGTGTCCAGACGGTGGAATCAAGGCAAGGTCACCTCCAGAATACCTGGAGTTGCCGGAATTCCTCAGGCCTACTCCATTGCAAATGGCCATGCCTCATGTTAGGTGGATCGATAGGTTTCCATTTCCTCGTTTGCGAGACAACATGATCTTGCTCGACGGGCTTATCGATCTGGACGAGTTCGTTCGAGATCTCTGGACAATGGCGAACTTGGTTCTTCGCCCTCAGACCCAAAAAGCCACGTGGGACCCGGCGTGCTGGATGATGGGTCCTGAGTTTTCTTCCAAATGGGGGTATCTCTTCATGTGAAGACGGTCAATTGATTCTCTGACGACGAGGGATGGCTGTGGAGACGAGTGTTTTGGCGACTACCTGTAGACGATGCTGTTGTACTTGGCCATCCGTGAGATTGCTGGTTGGAGCTTCGCTGGAAATACATATGTAGGTGGCGTCTCGCGAACAACGACGCTATTCGGGGAGCATTCCTAGGTGAAGCTGTGGATTTACTGGTCTTCGTTCGGCACAACAGGCACAGAGACGTGTAGCGGGCCAAGTTCGGGCAGAGTAGGAAAAGGTAGATCATTTTCCCTTTGTCCAGCCCAGAAAAAAACGAGACTCGGGTGCGCAGGGCTGGAAAACGTGACTTGCTTGGCTGACCGGGTGTGTGTTTGGCTGCGAGCTGGAGCTCGGTACAGCGGAGAACACGAAGACCCGTTTAGAGCTTCCTCAACTTCCTGGATAGAACTGTACCCGGGGCAATTCATCCAACTCAACCTACCGAGTCCTCGTAGTTTGTGTGTTCCTCCCTCGCCTCTCTCACGAACCCTCCGCCGACATCGCCTTCACTCTCTTCATTTCCCTTCCTATCTCTCCTACGAAGCGCCCGACCTTGGTCAGGTCTTTTCCTCCTACCGCCCGATCACCATGGCACCAATTACCGACGACGTAGTTTCGAACTTGAAAGACCAAGTGCACAAGCTGGAAGCCAGAATATGGGAGCTCGAACAGCGGCTAGAAAGCGGCAGCAGCAAGCAGTCCAAGGCCGATTCAATGCGCTTGATTCTCATGGGACCTCCGGGCGCAGGCAAGTCTCCGACTACCTCTGTGCTTCTACCCGCCCACTGACTGAACATTTCCAGGCAAGGGAACACAAGCCCCCCGGATCAAGGACAAGTACTGCATCTGCCATTTGGTACGTACCTTCCGACGCTCCCGCAGCCAAAGCGACCACTAACCTAAGATGGAGGCTACCGGTGACATGCTTCGAGCTCAAGTAGCTAAGAAAACGGCCTTGGGACGTGAGGCCAAGAAGATCATGGACCAGGGAGGTCTAGTCAGCGACGACATTATGATCAACATGATCAAGAGCGAGCTGGAAACGAACAGAGAATGCGCGAACGGGTAAGTATCTACAAGCCGGTCTGGCCGTGCGTGTTACTGACGAAAGCAGCTTCATTCTCGACGGCTTCCCCCGTACTGTCGCGCAGGCCGAGGGTCTTGACAAGATGCTTGAAAGCGAACAGAAACCTCTCAAGCATGCCATCGAACTGCAAATCGACGATGGACTCCTGGTCTCGCGTATCACCGGCCGTCTCGTCCACCCTGCCTCTGGACGATCGTACCACAAAGTCTTCAACCCACCAAAGGAAGCTATGAAGGACGACATCACTGGCGAGCCCCTGATCCAGCGAACCGATGATAACGCGGAGACTCTTAAGAAGAGATTGGGAACATATCATCAACAAACCACCCCGGTTGTTGGCTACTACAAGACCAAGGGTATCTGGGCGGGCATTGATGCCAGCCAAGATCCCGAACACGTATGGAAGAGCATTCTCGGCGTTTTTGGAGACTCCAAGGGTGCTTCAGGGAGCAGCATCCTGAACAAGATCGGGCTTACACGATAAATGGGACCAATCCTGGAACTTTAAGACGCACGATACAAAAGTGGTTGTTGTTATTGCACGAGGGCCCTCTCTAGCCTGGAATGGCGGCTGGGAATGACATATGAGAACACTCCACGCTTTAGCCATGTTTGCAAACGTGTACAAGATATGGGGATTCTGTCTTTTCTTGGAGCTTCAAGGGAACAACGCGAAGATTGGTGAATGACGGGGGAACGCGCACAATGTCCTAGCTAACTATTGAGTCCTTACCTTGCGCCATATCGCGAGACGAATCAACACCTCCTTAATTCAGAACATCATTCGAGCTTTTGCACCAGGAAAGCGATCTGGCAATGTTGCTTTTGTTTTTCATTCAAAGTGAGTTTATTGTGGGCATTTTAATTAGGTGCGTGTACATCGTATCCTACTTGACATATCCAGGTACCTCCTATACGTCTTCCAGAAATATTCAAGAGTTCACTAGCCGCGGATGAAAATAACAACAATATGTTGACTTATTACGAAGTCAAAAGGATTCTACCACTTTTTATCCTTGCCCGCGGCTGGCTTCATATCAGGCTAATTATCCGCAGGGTTCGTCAGTCGCCCAGCGGGTGAAGTTCCAAATGGGTCAAAATTGTTCGGTAAGATCACTCCATGACGGTGTGGTGATTTTTCCCCGCCATATTTTCCCCAGAGATACATAAGGTAGGGTATCTACTCCGAACAATCATGCTGTTTCCAATCGACCTCTGAGTAGAGCACGTTCGTGGGAGTGAAGTTTGAAAACTCCCTGGTGTCAAGTACGGTTGTCAGTGATTATGGCAGCCCCAAAACACGTGCGGTGGGGGTTGATGGGTAAGATATCGGTCTCTACTCGAGAAGCCTGCAATCGGTTCAACTAACAAGTAATTGCAGCCACGGGCGGCATTGTACGCACTTTTACCAAGGATGTCTTGATCGACCCGTCGACTCGAAATGTCCTGGACATCAAGCACGTCATTGCGGCCGTCGCATCGTCCTCTTCCCTATCCTCGGCCGAGAAGTTCATTTCAGAAGTCGTGGCTCCAGCCCAGTCTACCCCTTGCACGCCCTACGGATCGTACGAGGAGTTGGTAAAAGATGCCAGCGTCGACATCATCTACATTGGCACACCGCACTCGCATCACTTCCAGAATGCCATGCTGGCACTGGAACACAACAAACCTGTGCTTTGCGAGAAGGCCTTGACGGTCAACGCGGCGCAGGCGAAGAAACTATACCAGACGGCGAAAGAGAAGGGCCTGTTCTTCATGGAGGCCGTATGGACGCGGTACTTCCCACTCAGCAAGACGATACGTAAACACATCGTGGACAATGACATTGGAGAGGTCGTCAGGGTCACTTCGGACCTCAGCATAGGGGCCGTACCCGACACGTTCGACGTGGGCAGCCGCATGGTCAATCTCGACCTCGCCGGCGGCTGTCTTTTGGATCTGGGCATTTATTCCCTCACCTGGGTGTTTCAGACGCTATATCATACCTTGTCGCCGGCGCTGCGGGACCAAGACAGGCCCAAGGTTGTGGGGACGACGATGACGTTCGAGCCGCGCACGCACGCTGATGAGTCGACCATCATCCTGCTTGAGTTCCCCAAGTCGACGCCGAGCGGCAAGACAAAGGCCCACGCTGTCGCGAGCACGGCGATGCGCGTGAGTGACGACCCCGCACGAGGCACAGGGAGGGCAGATGTCGAGGTGCCTGCGGTCCGCGTGCAGGGCGAAAAAGGGGAGATCCAAGTATGGGGCCCTATTTATCGACCGACGCGGTATAGACTTGTGCCCAAGGATAAGGGGCAAGAGATCATCGACAGGACGTTTACCTTCGAAGCTGGCGCTCACGGGATGACGGTATGTGCGCTTCATAACTGGTAACACAAGTTTTTGTCTTTGCGTTCTCCTTTCCTGGTTCTTGACACACACGATGAGTATGAGTGTATGCGTTGTCACTGTTACTGACTTGATGCCACCACCTAAAACAGTACGAGGCCGACGCTGCCGCCAAAGCGTGGTTGGAAGGTAAACTCGAGTCCGAATCGATGACGTGGCAAGAGAGCATTTTGATCATGGAGGTCATGGACGAGGCGAGAAAACAGGCCGGGCTCAAGTACCCTGATGAGATCGAGACGACAGAGTATCCTGTGAAATTGAAGGGTAGGTAGATAGATCAGAGTGAGAAAAGATTACTCACAAAGCAAAACTGGGAACCGTGTTTCTTGTTTTAAAAAGAGCAGGATCTGTCAGGATAGACTGACCGACTCACGGTCTGGCCCGTGCCAGCCTCGACTTGAATGACTGGAAACGTACATGGTGCTATAGTGTTCATATTCGCCGCTCTTGCGGCTGGCTAGGCCTTTTTCCTCCTGCGACACGAGAATTTTGACTCGATACAGTACTGCACGTGCGCAGGAGGCGACAGTAGCGCCCATGGCCAAAAGTAATGTACAAAAAGAAAAAATTGGGTGATTTTTCGTGTTCGTGTTTGTGTTGTTGACGTTCCATGTTCAGTTTTTTCATGTTCAAAAACCAACATCCCTCCTTGGCTTGTGAGTCTCGTCGTGTTGACATGGAAAGTCAATCTGCGAAGAACACAACAAGAGGGTCTTGTGTCTGCTCAAGCTCAAGATCTCCAATCTAGTCCGTAGCTCAGGTGCTCGATGCTCAATGCTCAATGTTCAATGGCTCAGGGCCCAGTGCTCACTTGCCAAATTCATCCATCCTTCCTGGACACCATTACAGGAGCATCACGTAAATCGTTGGAAACAAAAAAAGCCTCCCGTTCGTCGGAAGTTTGGAAGTTGGAAGGAATCTCTTTGGTCAATTCATTTTCTTTTTCCCAGCAATCATCCTTAAAAAGGTCCCTCACTCACTGGACACTTGCTGCTGTTGATCCTGATCGTCCCTTCGTCTCCACGTGCCCGGCCCGGCCGACCTTCGCTCTCCGCCACCGGCGTTCAGGCCTTGCTCCCTCGTGACCTTCCTGTCGCCTCCCCTCGCGCGACTGACGCGTAGTGGACCGCCCCAGGACCCTTCCTTGCCCGCGAGCTGCTCGATCACGACGTCCACGTCCTCGGCCCGCGGCACGTCGACGAAGCAGTAGTAGTGATTCCCGGGCTCCGAGGCCTTGCTGGGGTGCGGCGAAATCAGCTTCGACACGGCCGAGGGCGTCACGTCGGTCGTGGAGAAGAGCACTTGGATCTCCTCGTCGAGCGCGGCCTGGGGTTCGATGCGCGGCAGACCGCCAACGTACAGTCTCCGTCCTTCATTCTGCGGTGCTTGCCAGTGTGAGCTGGCGTCCGTGCGAGACCATCGGTCGAATGTGGGTTTGTAGTCGCCGCCTTTTGAATGAGACGAGTTGGTCAGTGTCTATACCAGTCTAGAAATAGGTCTAGAGCGCGAGTGACGTGATAATTTTTTTTTGAAAAAAAAGGTAGGAAGAAGAACCACCCCAGAAAAGAGAAAATGAAAAAACTTACTTCGTTCCTCTCTCACATCTCGCGCATATCCACGCTCGTAGGTCTTCGTGCGGGTTTCTCTACCGACACTGCCGGTCCCGTTCTGGCCACCAGATGCTGATCCGCGCTTGGCGACGCCGGGACTCACTTTCAACACGCGTCCGAGGACATCGACGCCGTTGAGTTCGGCAATGGCGCGTTGCGCTTCCTCGGGAGAGTCCAGATCGACGAAGCAGTAGCTCGGGTTCCGACCCGTGAAGGGATCGGTGGAGATACTCACGCCGGCGACGGTGAAGCCGTGTTCGGCAAAGAGGTTTTCAATGTCGGTTTTCTGCGCCGTGTAGAGCAGGTTGCCAACGTACAGCCTCGTGCCCGGGACCGCGTCCTCAGCCGCACCGCCAGTGTATGGCGAGCCGCCGCCACCACCGTTCTGTTGACGGGGGGTGTTAGTACGGCTGCGTGATTGTTGCTGTTCGACGCGCGGTGAGTCGTCTTTGACGCGCCAGTTCGTCGAGGCCGCGGAGCGGAAGTTGGCATATTGACGCGGCGTGGATGGCGATGCCGTTGAATCGTCCATGATGGGCTTCCGTTGTTGTTTTCCGGAAACCTTTCAAGAGTGGGATGGATGATATGCTCTGAGTAAGAAAGACAAGCACCTCGAGAAGCGTTGTTGTTTGGAACCTGGAAATGAATCCGCCGCAAGGCTCGTTCTCTTCACTCTGGGCCGTGAGAATAATTTTGTCGCCGTGAGTTTCTACGCGCCAAGAAAGTTGTTGGCACGAGTACAAGCGACAGTCCCTGGCCTACCCATCTAGGCAACTAACATGCTGTTTTTGCCGGCTCTCTTCTGGGCTTAGCGTACATCCATTGAGACATACTATTATGTACTGCATGTGTACACTCAGCTACCGTAGGGATCTGTATAAGTAGGTGACAGCCTTCCCCGACATATGGTCGTACTCTCCCGGCGTTTGAGAGGTCGCCAAGGGCTTCTGATCGCATTGTCCTTTCTGCGGAGGGCAGTTCTGGTCGCACTGTGCAGATCACCGGATATAGCCATCCGGGGGCAAGCCATTGACTTGATTACGTTCGCAAACCCCGCGGCCCTTTGGGTGTCCCTAGGTCTTCTCATCCTCATCACATCTCTCACTCTCCCTACTCATGGGATGTCGCCTCGAGATCCTCGCCTATGGTATTTTATTGTACTGCCCCAGGACTTACGATGCTGCAAGTTTCGCATGATCTGTCAATCCGTCCTTCCATGAAGGCTTGTAGCTCGCCTCGAGAGATGTGCGTATCCTGGCGGGCCTCCGTCTCTGTCGATGTCACAAGACACGAAAGCCGTGCTTGGGAGATCGTCCGAACATGAGTGCCGCCGCAGGTTGTCAAGATGGGCCGGAGACAAGGACCTTCACTATCCTCTTGATCGGTGACCTGATGATAGGCCGACTTATCGATGCCCTCCTCCCGACTAGCATTGCGCGTGAACAGCCCGAGTCTTGCCCAGAAGATGCCGCACAGAAGGTTGATGAGTACATCTTACCGAGGAACCCTCAACTCAACTCGTACCACTATCTTTCACCCTGGGGCAATGCCGTCGACCTCATTCGAAGTTCAGACGGTGTAATTGTCAATCTGGAAACAGCATTAACCACAACGACGACGCCCTGGCCCGGAAAAGTGTTCAACTACCGAAGTCATCCTGGTAACGTTAGATGTCTACAAGAGTTGGGCTTGGGTGACGGATCACACAGAGCCAGTGTGTCTCTCGCAAACAATCACACTCTGGATTGGTGTAGGGAAGGGTTACTCGACACAGTCCAGGCACTCCACGATGCGGGTGTCGGATTTGCCGGGGCAGGAAGAACCGTGGAAGAGGCGGCTCAGCCGGGTATTGTCAAGCTTGGGAAAGGCAGCTGGACCGTCAAGTGCTGGAGTTTCTCGGATCACCCGACGGACTGGAGAGGCGAGGAGTGTTTCAATCTGATTGACTACACAGGGACGAGTCGAGAGTTCATGGAGAGACAGATCAAGGCCGACGACGAGATCGAACGATACCGGCATGAAGGACGTTCAGCGCTGAAACTCGTCTCTATGCACTGGGGACCGAATTACCGATGGCAGCCATCACAAGAGATTGTTGCAACAGCACACTGGCTGATCGATGCATGCGACGTCGATATTGTCCATGGCCACAGTAGCCATCATATTCAAGGGGTCGAGGTATACAAAGGCAGACTGATCGTCTATGGGTGTGGTGATTTCGTGGACGACTATGCAGTCGATCCCAACTGGCGAAACGACCTGAGTGCCGCATGGAGGGTTACAGTTGCGGAGGTGGCGGACAGACTGGCCGTGAAGACATTGGAAGGTTTCCCCAACCGTATACAGAACTTCCAGGCCCATCTACTCAACGCCAGAGACGATGATCATAAGTGGGTTGGAACCAAGTTCAGGGACCTCTGCGCAACGTTCCACACTGTGGTCGACGATGAATTGGGTCCCGAGTCACAGCTCGTAGTTGCCATGGAAAAGCAAAGACGGGCTTGAAGGAGCTCACTGGGATGTGGTGGATTGCTCTCGAGCCCCTGATGCGTGCTGTATCAGTCGCTCACCATCTCAGCAAGTGACGCTAAAAACTCCCCCCTCCCCCCTTTGTCGATTTGGATGGAGCCCATAAATTTGGCGCAGGGACAGCCTGATTAGGCGCAAGGGGGAAACCCTGGCTTGCGCGAATAGCCAAAATCGGAGATACCTTAGTAATTATTGTGTTTAATGGTCGTCGGTGACGCTGTCATGGAAAAGCAAAACTCAGAGTTGCATCCTGGGAAATGATGCTGACGCAGGCGAAATTTCTGACACGTCTCGCGTTCCACGTCTACAGTACTCCGTACAGCACAAGTACAAGTTACAAGGAGAAAGTTCGCACGGTCCTTGATCACAATTGGCCATGGAAGAGGCGGAGGGGAACTGTGCACAGTCCATCCGTAAAGGATCAATCAGGCATCTCCTCCGTCCGACATCCACACTACCGGAACGCCACAGAAACCGTTTGCACAGTCTCCATTGGGGACGATGACCAGCAGATACTCCGTCATTCGTCGTATACTCACACACCTCGACCTGTGAGAAAGACCGTGAAAGACCGTCATATTGGAGCCCTGAAGTCATCTGGGCGGCTTCCCGCGCGTGAGTGTTTATATTCTTATTGCCTGAAGATCCGCCCGCGCGGCATGCAATCGCCGGTGGACATGGAACTTCGAAGTGCCAGGATAGTCACGACTGTCCCCTTCAACGTACGGCGTAGGAACTTTAAATCCCCCGGATACCGAAACTTTCATTGTGCTCAAACGCCCAGAGAGTTACGAATCGGAGTTCCTGAGACTACGAGCCCACAGACATGTGGACCATGGTACAAATGAAGAGAACAACCCAAATTGTGGCCAAATCAACCTCCATTTTCAAAGGAGAGTTGCTTCACTCGATCCCGAGGTATAGGTGCCCTGCCCGAGAAATCGGCTATTGACTTGGGAGGTGAAACTTCGGCTTTCTGAGCTGGCAGAAGACGGTAAATGTATGTACTTCAGACGATTCATTTCATGCTGGCGGGTATGTGAGAAACAGAGCGATCTGAGCCCTTGAGACGATGCACAGAGGCCTCGTAAGCCAGGGTTGTAGTTGTGGAGCTGGCCAATCTTCTGCTCGTCGGACTGCCGACTCTGCTGGGTTGATTCCGGTTCAAAGCACTATGGCTGGTGATCGGAGCGGTGAGGTGTGTACACGTACTCGACGAGACTTTTGTAGAACCAGAAAGGGGACTTCGAGGACCATGAGGACCACGACGACGACAATATTCTGAAGCGTGCTCCCAATTAGGTACTCGGTGCCATTCTAGCTCAACAGATGGCGGCACCTATTGCCCCTTTATGCACAAAGTTTGTCGAGATTGCACAGCCACCCACGAGCCTGAAGAGGCCGGGGTCTCAAACAAGGAATTCGTTTCGAGCTTCCCTGCGGCTTGCGTCATGACCCGGCCAATTGACAGGTGAGGGTGTCAAGTTCGGCGTGCGACCCTGGCCAAATATTGAAGCTTGGATGCGTGTTCGGACGCTGCAGAGATTCTCTCGAAAGACGAAACTCGGTTCACGAGAGTAGGTGGCTTGGACACCCATGAAACACCTCTTGTGGAGTTGATCGCATGGCCCTGGACGCCCACAATCCCGTTTCGGACCATGGGCCTTGAAACTGGTGGCATGTAGTACTCGTAGTATCTGTTGTGTAACAATAAGCTGCTTGTCATCGGCAGTTGGGTCGGAGGTACTTTTGCGAGTTTTGGCCTCGCCTAGGGGAGTGGGATTAGCTAGACTGCAATCAGCATCTCCATTCCTGTACTTGTGTTGCACGCGCCGACGGCAGCAGACTGGGTCACTGGGTGGGAGGCAATAGACTGGGGACCGCCGCTGACCAGAGTCGCTAGGCTTACACACGGTGTGTTGAGCAGCCTAAAAGCAGCCTAGATGATTCATAGTTCATCCAAGTGGGAAGGTCGAGATGCATTGGCCGCGCTGACTCGGATTGTGCAGGTCGTCAGTAGAGAGGGTGCAAGGTTTTGTGCAGTTTGTGCCCCTCCTCGTTGTCAAAAGGACCCAACCCCCCCTGTTTGCATGGGTGACAGGGCCTTCGTGAATCTGCCTGCACACACCAGCGCCATCATCGTGCTCCAACCCACTGAGTCCGCCACTCATCGTCTGGGACATGCTATTCGAGCGAAGATTCTGCGCTGGAGGGGCTCTCCGTCGACACCTCAGCGGTGATTCTTCTCCCATCCAGCTGCCATCTCACAGAGCACGGCCACTTTACCCTCGAGCGTCCGGAGCCGCGCCAGCGCCCCCAAGCACCTTCGGACAGAGTTAACTGACCTACCGGACCCCGAGACCCATATTACCTGGCTTCCAGACCGTTTGCTTCGCCTTGTTTGTGTCCACCCGACGCCGGACTGTACATCACTATCGTTCGACCCCCTCAAACGTGCCTTCTCACCCTTCCAAAAGTACCTGAAGGTGCCCGATCGTATCTCTCTTGAGGCTAGGTCACGACACAGGCAGAGAGATGTGTGAGACCGAGTAAACTCGCGCGGCCACTGTCTCAAGGATCACGAATCACGAATCATTCAGGCCAACAGGATCCCAGGGTTGTTCAGACTACTGCTTCGGCCCCTCCTCACCGTATAACCAACCACCCGTGCCATCACCCATTGAAGATCTTTCAGCCTCAACCCGCCTATCCTCTAATGATGCAGTAATCGACCGGTGAGAGACGACTCAAGCCTGGTCACAGTGCAAGTCCACATCACGATGGCTTCGGCCGACCCGGCGCCTGTTGATCACGACCGCAAAGGCAAGGCTTCGAAACGCTCGTCCAACTCCTACACCAGTGAAGAGTGGCGAAAACACCGACCTTTGATCACCCGGCTGTATTTCGAAGAGGGCCGCACCTTGAAAGATGTGGCCGAATACTTGAAACGGGAATTCGCCTTTACTCCTACGTAGGTACTTTTGTTGTTTTTGTTGTTGGACCTCTCCGCTAACCCGAGCCGAAGTGAGCGTATGTACAAAAGTCGCCTCCACACATGGGGTCTAGACAAGAAGAAGAAAGAGCATGAAATGCTCGACCTGGTCCGTCAAGGCCTACAGCAGAAAGGAGATGACAGGGATAAAGTCTTCCTCGTACGGGGAAGGCAGGTCACTCTGGCCGACGCTCTTCACTACTTCAATCGTAAAGGTATCAAAGACCCTTCCAGTCTGTTAGAGCCTCAAGCGGATGCTCCTGGCGAACTCTCCTCCCCGGAAGAGGCGGAGGCCAAGACTCCTCTCTCCTTTAACGACGAGATGGTCGAGCCACCACTTGACACTTCTGACTACGAATTCACACGAAGTCCTATGGAACTGGACAGTAACGACAAGTCGATCATGCCTCTCGCTATCAGTCCGTCCGATGTAGCGGAGAAGCGTTTAGCATCGTTACAGCAAGCCTTGAATATATCTCATCTCCACCCTATGCCGCCATTCAGGACGTTGGCGGTCGAGGCAACTGTGGTGCAGCCGCCTAACCTGACCCCAGCCGATCAACGGTTGTTGGACACCCTATTTAAAAACATGCAGAAACATTATATGAATTTGTTCACTGCGAGAAACCTATCTATCGGCAACACCACTGGTACGTGGACTGCCACTTCCGATGACGCTCTTGCGGACCGCTTCTACTATTCCATGTACCATGGCTATTCGTTCTTATGGAACGGGCAAAGAGATCGAGCTTTCGACAATTTCTACAAAGCATTCGCTCTCGTCGAGGGTCTCCTAAAGGACGACCACGTCGGGTTCATGATTTATATCTTCGACCTGATAATTCGACACGATGGAACGGGATACGAGGAGCCATTGCTGATGTTACTACAGCATCTTGCAGATTTGGCCAAGGCTACACCCGAGTCAGAGGAGCATCCAATCTACCTCATCGCCAATTATATGTACCATTCCACCACGTCTCGGGCGTGGTTAGCAGAAGCCACACTACGACGGCTACTAGATTTCTTCCAGGATAGCATAGGATATTTCCACCCCGAGACGATTGCATTGTTGCAGACATTCGCCACCGGTTTAATGAATAGAAAGAGATATGCAGAGGCGGCGGTACGATTCCAACAACTGGTCGATGCATTCGAAACCACGATGAATAAAACCTGCTACGAGGTGTGCTACGCATTGCGATCGACATCGGAAGCATATTTCCATATGGAGCAGTATGAAAAATCATTACAAGCACTCAAAGCGGCACTGGAAAGGGCAGAATGCTTGCCGCGACCGGAAGAACGAGAGATCTACGTTCGATGCCTGAGGGCAATGGCTGAAATCTGCAGCAAAATAGGACGGAGAGACGAAGCGGTCGAAACCATGCGCCATGTTGTTGATATTTGTCGGGATGCCTTTGGTCCCGAACACCCCTTTTCCAATCGAGCTAGGATGCATCTGAAGTCGATGGCAAAAGGCGAAGATACGAGCGAGGCGGCCATTCCACCCATGGTGTATAGACTGGGTCGAGGCGGGAGTGCGGCCAAATACATCTGGATTTCGCGGACCAGTCCTACACGGCTGCAGGCTTGAATGCCAGCCCTTTGCGCAGCCACGTTATGATCTACACGACTAATGACCACGACATGATTCTGGCGTTTGCACATCCGAGCATCCAACCAAATGTATACCCAAGGCGGCCTATTCGACCATCCATGTAGCGCCCACCCGTGCACCACAGAACTGGAAATGCGGAGGAATGGAAAACGGACAGATTTGCGACCGAAAGGCTTCCTGTGTCCGACCTGACCTGTCACTTCAAGCAGTGTTGTTAGAAATTGTCATGATGCATTCTGGGTCTCCTGGGTAAACTCGCGGTCGGAATGAATTGCTGCCGGGTGACAGTTCTACAGGACCTGTTTCGTACGAGACTCCGAGCGGACGTTGGGGGTAGATTCAGCAAGGCTCACTGGGTCTTACCTAACCGGACATTCCTCGTCATCTCAGGCGAGGCTGGACAAAGCCATCTTGCTCGAGGTGTGCGGTCAATGTCCAGTCATCAGCTTTGTGGCTATTTTCGGATCCCTCATAGCGAGATTTGGCCCCCGATGTGCCAATGGCAAGCGGCAGTCTTCAGGGCCTCTTCCGGGGCTAAACACCCTGAGCATTGAGCGGCCTTCTCAGCCTGGAAGGCCTGTACTGTCCGCCGGACTTCGTACAGACAATATGATAGTTAATCCCTTCCAAGCTCCTCTCTAGCCAGCCGTGTCTAGCATCAGGGCTGCTAGGTACATTACGATGCTGACGTCCAACACTGAGATGAGGTACGATCCTCCATGAAACTCACCTCTAAGGATGCCTTGAACAGTGCTTTGGAACAGGAGAGAATGTGTATACCACCTGCAGCGTCTGAGCCAGTCGCTAAACTCTTAGGCACATAAAGAGCGTGACAACAAGCCAAGAGGGAAACACCCCTCATCCTTCCAAGGTTACGCGTGTCTCGTCCGCCCAGGTAAAGCAAGCGACCTAAAAATTGTACACGTACAGAGTACTCGGTGCCCCCGCCAGCTTTAGACTGCGCTCCGTCGTCTCGTACAACACGCAGAGCCGCGCGCATCACTCGGCTCCGGCTCGAGTTGGACCGTCTGGGCTTCACTAGCCATCGGTGTGTTTACTCGGTAGATTGCAACCCATTGCTACAAATCCTCTGCTGTCCTCCACGTCTACTTCTCGTCCCTTGTATCACCTCTCATCTGCAGAACCTCCTCACTTGCCCACCATGGCTGCGGAAAAGTACTACATCAAGGACGCAATCACGAAATCTGCGGTTCACCACGAGTCCTTTGAGAAGTTGTGGGAGACAAAATGGAAGGCCCCAGTGCGTGGACAAGCACGACGGACTTGAGACCAAGCGCTGACAAGAGCATAGTGCGCCATGGGCGTATATCCATTCATGTTTGGCAGCATCAAAGACTTTGAACCCGTTGCGCAAGACATCATAAAGGTTCGCCATGACTTGACCCAGCAGAAGGTCCCCGAGAGCGCACACTGAACCTGAAGCAGAAAGGCCTGAAGGAACCCTACGACTGGGACGAGTATGCCCGGATGTTCTTCCCCAAAGCCGAAGAGTTGGCAAACATAGCCGTCGAGGCAGAGAAAGCCGGTGAGAAAGAGAAGGCTTCTGAATACTACCTGTCAGTACGTGTCCTGTTGCGGAGGGAAAGCATTGCTCATGCCACGCAGGCGAAGTTCAGCAGTCTACCGGATCTCGCGATTCCCCGCGCCTCGGTCGGAACAGCAGCGATATGCTTGGGCAAAGGGCAAGGAGGTTTTCTATAAGGGCGCAGGGTGAGCATACCATGACCATGACCTGACGACGGGCCACTGACACCCTCCAGACTCATGGAGTATCCTATCACTGAAGTCCAGGTCCCCCACAACCATGCCATCGAAGGCGAAGGCAAAGTCGTCCCTATCAATTTCCTCCTTCCTCCTGGAGCGTCGGCCGAAAACCCCGTCCCTTGCGTGTTCATCATCACCGGCCTGGATGGCTACCGGACAGAATTGGCGGTGTGGCAGCAGGGTTGGCGGTCAAAGGGAGTAGCCTCGATTATTGCCGAGATTCCTGGCACTGGCGACTCTCCTGCACTGCGGTCGGATCCTACTGGACCAGATCGACAATGGTCCAGTGTTCTTGATTGGTTGGACACGCAAAAGGCAATCGACAGCAAGAAGGTCGTGGTCTGGGGATTTTCAACAGGAGGCTACTATTCCCTCAGATTGGCGCATACCCACCATGACCGGCTGCTGGCTTGTATCAGCTTGGGTGGAGGAGCACACCATATGTTCGATCGAGAGTGGCTCGAGAATACCAACAAGCTGGAGTATCCATTCGACCTTGCAAACACCTTAACTTACAAATTCGGTTATCCCGACCTCGAGTCGTTCATCCAGGAAGCTGGCAAGTTCTCCCTCCTCAATGACCGAACCCTGGAGAAACCTTGCACAAAGGTTCTGCTGGTCAATGGCAACGATGACGAGATTTTCCCCATCGACGACATGTTCGTGGCTCTGGAGCACGGTCAGCCCAAGTTAGCGAGGATGGTGAAAGGCAAGAAGCATATGGGTGAACCAGACAGCTTCTTCATCATCCTCAAATTTATTCATGGGCTGCTGGGTCTGGATGGCAACTTTATGGATCAGATGAAGATGCTGCCCAGCCGGCCGAAGTATTAGACAACAAGAAGGAAGTGACTGGAACCCTTGAAAAGTGTTGAAATGTTCGTGTGTACATTGGTTGCAGGCTATTCATTTCATGCATAGCAAGCGAGGCGATAGTTGTTGCGTCGATACAAAGGAGGGGCATAAGTAGCTATACACCACATGTGTACCGGCTGAATTCTTTTTTTCGCAGACGCTGGCTCTTTTCCTTGGTGCAGAGTACTAGTTAGCATCTCCGTAATTGTCGAAGAACGACATGCAATACCACTGTACAAAGAGTCTAGAGCGATCCGCCGACTCTCCTGGGTCCTTAGGTGCCACGAGGCTCTCATATCCGGCTGGCCATCGATAACGCTATGCCTTGAAGGGGCCTAGACTTGAGATAAGCTGCACCTATTTCGCGTTATCTTACATCTGAGCGTCCGGATGTCATAGCGAATGTGACGTGCCATCCCAACGAAACTCCTGTTGCAGAGAAAAAGACTCGACAACTGGGATGGGCATTCTAGGAGAGACGCCTTTTTATTGATATGGTACCTTGCATGTTTGCTGGACAACTGCATCTCAACTCCCGGTCCCCTGCTACACTTCTGACCCTGGCTGAAACGAGTCTCACCCTCCTTTGCACCGTTACTTAACAACAGTATAGCCTTCTACACCCCCCGATCGTCCTCTCATGTAATTGTTCCTGTGGCCGGCCACTACAAACATGGTTACTGTACCCGGCGTTCTGCGGCGCTCTAGCACCGTCAACTTTGTCGAGAATGGAGGCTCCAGCGGAGAGTCCTCCAGACGTCCTTCTCTTGCAGACAGCCCTCCTTCTCGGCGGACGAGCTTAGCAGGTCTGAGTTTACGTCTCTCCTCACGGTCGAAGCGGACAGGGTCAGGATCCGTCAAGGAGATGCAAGCGATGGCTGAAAAGGCTGCGTGAGTCACACCTCTCCGTATACAAAAAGAGAATGCGCTGTGGAAGAATGCTAACACGCACACACCTACATCGCAGTCAAAAGCTGGGACAGGCCTTCTTCTCTCTGCCGGACGAGATCATTATACAGATCTTGTGCTACCTTGGCCAGAGTGATGTATTCGCACTCAGACTCACGTCTCACTCCATGAACACCTTCCTGAACGTTCATGCATGCCCAATCACACGCTCTGTCCTTACTCAGTGTGCCCGGGACAGGGCCGCAGACGACACCGCGGAAGATGAGGTGGTTGAGCGGAAAGCAGAATATGCTTACAACTATATACAAACACTGTATCCTCAGCCCACGCCGTGTCCGTCGACGGACTATATGCTGCAGATGCTGAGGCGGCAGGCTCAGATTGACAAGATGCTATCCGTCACAATGAGCTTCGTGCAGATGAGAGTCTACATGATGCCGAGTTCTCCACGTTTCTCGGACTTTCGTCCCTATAAGAACAAGCTCACCCGGCGAATGCATCTGGCCGCGTGGACGATATACCACTTTCTCGAAAGATACAGGGATCTCCTGATTCACGCTCATCCTCGGCATGAGAAGCTTGAGGAGCACAATCATCCATCCATGTCTCCGGCCGAGGAACCAGCCCTGCCGAGCTTATCGTCTTGTCCACAGTGCAATGAGAGTCTCAAGGCATTGCTACGTTCTTACCCTGGCACCGAGGTAATCCCGGCGTACCACTTTTACGATCTCTGCCGACAACATCTGCGAGCCTTGAGTCGAGCACCGACGTACGCGGGGACTATTGAGCGTCGACTGCGAGGATGGAGCCGCAAGTCTCCCACGGAAGCGGATCTGGCCACATTTGTGATATTCGGTGGCATTGCGGAGTTGTCCAAGTTAAGTATGCTCAAGGGCAGCTATACGCAGCGCATCGATGTGATTGGCTCCTTCACGGACAAAATTACGCTTGCTGTAAGCTCCAGTGGCAGTCTTGACTTCAAGCCTTCATCTCCCTCGGCATATGCGCAATCGGCAAGTACATCCAGTGACATGCTACCTGGGGCTCCGAATTCAGCATTCAAGAGCATATCACAAGACAGTCTGTCGGCAGTACCGGTGTTCGAACGCTTCATCAGTGCATCCGACGAGTGGATCACCCGGATGTTTGAAGTGGTGAGACCTGGCGACCAGCTGGTGACGGCCTTCGGGTTCGTGCAGAATGTTCTCGCAGGGAAGCAAGAGCCGCCTCCGGGTCTCGGAAGGATCAGTGGTTCTGAGGCTGATTCCCAGTTTGAGTCACCCTCTGAGTCTGGTTCTCATGGCGGAGTGAATGAGGATCGAAGCAGCGACCTTGACTTTCTAGCTCCAGTCAAGGCATTTGATTGATGACTCGGCTCCGTGAATGATGACCATGCCTGGGTTTGAAGTGAAGTCAGTTATTTGAATTTGAACCATGCATCCTCTCACCTTACAACTCCTTTTCACAGACATTTTGATGAAGATGGGGAAACATACCACGAATCATACAGAGTATCAAATGAAAGTGTACCAGTACCTTCGGGTGCGCATGCTTGAGCTTGACCACACGAGTTGCGATTTACGACCCATGTACGAATAATGACAAAGAGACACCTTACTGTGAACACCCGGAACCATTGGCTCTTGCTCACTTCCCTATTGTGCGCATTCATTGTCGTTGCCTGGCATTCAAAGATCAATAGGGGTTTGAACTTTTTGGTCCCGTTGGAGCCTGCCATTGCTGTGAATCGCTCTGTTCAGTGACACTACTATCGTTGCCTTGAGGATTGAGGACCTGTGTGGAAGAAAAGTATAAGTATCGCAGTATCTCCCCCCCTCGGTCTCGACTCTTTTCGACCCTCCCACTCGCTGCTCTTTGTCCTTCAGTCCAACATACTTTTTTTTATCTTGAGTTCTTTTGTACTCTTCTCAACGTTTTATATATATATACATACATAACTGTATGTATGTTGCAGTATGTATATCACCAAGCGTGGTTACACTACTGGCTGACTGACTGTTCTCCAGTCTCTTGATGTGAAAGCCGGAGTGGCGAGGAACCATGGATCCAGACAGGCAGACAGTCCACCTGACAGATGCTGGCAAAGGAGACTTGACCTGGGTCCCCGTATGGGAATACATCTTCAAGGATTTGCAACACGACGCTGTACAAACGTTGTCATGGAGTCATCAAGGTACGAGACAACATCGATCTCCTTGGAGGAGTGAGGATCACCTTTTCGGATGCCCGCAACAGACTTCCCATCGAGATCTACAAGCGGGGTGTATTGACAACAGATCTAGTGCACGCTGGTATCCTTGTGTGTCTAGATCCTGTGATGTCAGCTTGCATCCCTGTCTCGCCAAAGACATGGAAGACCTTTCGAGAAAAGCAAAGTGACACCCTGCTCTCAGGGTTTGGCGACCTTCGCGACACTCGGGTGCGTGTGATAGTTGTGCCACATGACACCAAGGACAACCAGTGGGCTCTTGCCATGATCTTCCCGCATGCCACCAAACTTCTGGTGCTGACCTCCTCAAATGCGTTCGGCGAAAACGACAAGGCCCTCGACCCAGATGACGCGGCATAGCTGCTGCCGTGCCTACGTGGCCTAGCTTCACGATCAGCGCATCTTCGCCTGGGAAACCCCATCACTACCTACGAGGACAAATTTACGCGACTTCATGATCATATCCATACATGCAAGACGTAGAAAACTGCGAGGGGCCTGGGGCTGAGAACTTAAGCAGTCATGGGCGCGATCAAGGCACAGTTTAAGAAACAGCTCCAGATCATCTGTGCGACTGAGGCGCATCACACCGAGCGTGTCACGATGCTTGAGTCGTTGGAAAGTCGCCGACTTTCAGACTTTGCTTCCAACTTCCTCACCACGATTTCGTCTCCAGGACACCACATGCCCTTAAACACAAATCCGGTTCCTGGCAATCCCAACCTCACTTGTTTTCCTTGCTCGAAGATAGATTCGATTCTGCACAGAGAAATGGGCGGCAGAAGAAGACATTAGCGGCGGCTCCTTAAAAAAGCATCCAGGAAAACAAAGGAAGAAGAATAGCCAGCAGAGATGCCGACAAGAGGCTTGCCTGAGAGGAGATATATTTATTATATCGACACCATCCAACTCAGAAGATCACAGATCCATGCTTTTTGCACTGGCCCAGCCACCTCCGGTGTTTCGATCTCTTTCTGGGATTAAAACATCGAGAAAGCACACTGCAAATCACGAACGGTTTGGTAGACGAATCGGCCATCCACGAAGCGATTCGTCCCATCTCTGACCCACCTCCCAGCTGTACAGAACCTCCACCAGGCCCTCTTACTCAAGGCTCCTCAGGCCCCTAACCCTTGTACAAGGTGGCGTGCCATGTGGTTGAGATTCGCAAGAACAATCTCGAGGGCGGCGGAACCACGGTGACATGGAAGGAGGTGCGTGACCACCTTCCGGTGGAGGGCTACAAGGGAGGATTCCTGACCGAAAATCTCATCTACGCGGGGGTCATGACCATACCAGAGAAGGACCGAAGTATATTCCACGTGGTGTCCACCCCATCGAGGAGAGACTTTCGCCAGAACTCACAAACACCGCCCGCGGGTTTGGGTCGGTCAAAGACCTTCGAGACCGATACACTCTCGTCGATGATGATCGAGACCGACACCACTGGACACTAATCGCGCTGAAACCGATAACGAGAAAAGCGCTGTTTCTTCCCTCTAGAAAACGATAGGTATGTGAAATCTCGAGTGGATCACCTGGCAAAGGATGCAAATTCGTGGTAAACCACCTTGGAGAATATGTCTCATGCATTGGAGTGAGGGTTTTGATCATCGAGGTCGATGAACTGTTGAAGGGGGGAGGGATATAGGGTGAGTTAGGCTATATAAGCGAGCCCCTTTTCTGAGGAGGTGGTGTCTGCCACAGCGAGCCTAGAGCCAAGTGGGTGCGGGAGGCCAAGTTACAAGGCTCGGGCATGTGTTTTCTTTTCTTCATCATGGATATATATATGTATCTACCCTGTGGGCGAGTGATTCGAGACGACACACGGGGAATAGCCTAGCCGAGGATATTGATATCCCGCGGCGTGTCATTGCCATCAGAGTCGACGCTTGGGATGATCCCAACGAGAGACTATTAAACAACAAACTTCTGTAGAACAGCAACGTAGATTTGCAGTCATCCGTGATGGGTGCTTCAAAATATGATAGAGAAGAACCCTCCTCCCCCCCTTTCAAGCCTTCATAATGAACCCACCCTCGCCTCCACCTGACAAGTCCTCCCTCTGGCAGAAGATCGCAAATTACATGTCTGGCAGCGCAACCCAGGCATTGTACGGTCCTAAGAAATACCTAGGTATACAATATACATATCCAGAGTTCCGAACATTCTCAAGCCGGCGCGTCGCAAGCCCCTTTTGTAACCCCTTTCTCTCTGTGTACACATTTTCACAAACCTGCGATTCAGTTTACCTAGAACTTAGAGCCCTTTGAATTCTTTCGAGCCCCGAACACGCCACCGTCGTATAAGAAAACCCCCCAAAAATTGAAATCACAGCCAAGATGTGGTGGTGCTGAAACCAAAAAAAGAGGGGGAAGTCAACGCCGCGTTCTCTGCGAGCTAAACGGGTCCTCGGTCTCGCGACTACGTCCGACATCGTCGAATTCCAGATCCCATCCCTCGGTCGACGGGTTCGGGATGGGACACGCATACTCGGACCGCAGCGTCACTCTGGACCCGCCGTACCCATCCCCTTCCGAAGGGTAGGTTGGTGCATTCGGCTCAGGTTCGTCGGCCTGGTAGACCGGGTGCGAGGGCGCAGGAGGACCGTCCATCTCGGTGTACCGTGGTCGCCTCGTCGACGAGCCACCGCCGTCGTATCGGCTGTGACTGGACCGAGAGTAGGTGTTGCCGGCCGTGGACGTCGAGGGCCAGGTACCACTACTGTAAGTTGAGCGAGAGTCTAACCCTCGACTGCTGGAATTTGTGTACGGTGCCCGACTCGACCCATCGTAACGGTCAGAGTGTGTCGTGTTTCTCGACGAGTAAGCGGAGCTGGTGTCTCGCCCCCCGGACCTCGACATGTTGCGCCCATATGATGATGATGATGATGATGATGATGATGAATAGTATCCTGAAGACATGATGTGATGGCAGTCTTCGTGGTCGGCGAGTGGATGGTGCAAGATGTACCGTGTGACAATCTACCGAAGGGATCAATCAATATCAGGAGTCTTCTTGTTCCTGGTGATTGTGCCAAAAAGGCCTTCAGACGATTGAGATGCTTGCGAGTGGACAAAGGAATGCTGAGCGGGGGGGGGAAAGAAGGCGAGGAGAGATGAAATCAAGAACTATTTCGAGACTCTTTTATACACGTTTCCCCTTCCTTGCCTCCCTCTTCTCACCCTCACATACCTGCTGCCTGTTGATACGCGGTTGGTCCACCAAAGCCAGTCACCTTCTCAATCAGAAGCCAGATTTTGATTGTCCTCGACAACAGACGGTTGCACCACACTCGCATTCGTCATGAAGCCAATGCCCGCTTTGATGATCTCGATCAAGACGTCGACCTCGTCGTCACTCCGTGCAGAATAAAGCATGACATAGCCCGGCGGAACGGCGGTCTTGCCAAAGAGCGATACTCCAGAGAGCGCGTGAAGCTGGCCCCAGCCGGCTCGGATCACCTTGGCCGCGTCCCTGGGCGACAGCACCACGTGCGCCGAGTAGTCTGTGTTCGTGTGGATGTGAGAAACCTCCCGCGTGTGGCTTCGTCTGAGAGCGTAGACGGGAGAAGATTCGACCACCCACATGGCAGCGTCGGTGTGTCTTTCATACTGGGACCGCTTGAAAGTCACCAGGTCTGGGTTCTGTTTGCCTAGGGTAGTAAAGTCGTCGAGGAATTTCTAGTCAATCGTGCGTGGCGCAGAGGTAAGTTCGTGATACGCATGACACTGATATTCGCAAGGCACATTTTGTGCAAAGGGAGGTATTGATCGAACGGTAGGTGGCCGGGGGCAAGGGGGGAAGGGGACGTAAACGTTATACACACCTGCTGAACGTCCTTGGGACCATATTGGTCGAGTTGTCTCTGGGGGATCGGATGAGGACCGACCGACGGCCTCGAACCGTCCCTTGACTTCTTCGACGGCCAGTCCTCGCCGAGCCACGATCTCTGATCTGCGTCTTTCTCGGCCTTGCTCACGTCCGTCATGTCAATCCCGAAGAGGCGCAGGATGTTGGAGACAGCCCATCCAAACGCGTTGGATGGGAGCCCGCCGGGCCCGTAGCTGCGATACAGTCTGTAGTCTTTCCATGCGGCGCGGCCAATAGTCAACGAAGTGAAGGCCGCGACGGCTATTGCCAAGTATCGCTTTCTCGAGTCATGGCGAACGCCGTTTACGACGCTCAAGGCGAGGTCGTGTGCTCTCTGTGCCATCTTGCTGTCGATGTAAGCTACGGGTATAAAGTGCCTTCCAGGGGGGCGCGATGATGGTCTGATTCACACCGGCCTTGCGTGCGCTGTCGTCAGATTTAAAGGTGGTGGACCTGATCACATTGGGAAGTCATGTTTCTGGTGGGGAATAAAATGTATTATTACTTCTGGGTAAAATCTACAATTCTCGCCTGTGGTGTGATGTCAACCACCACGAAGAGACACTGTCTCACAGGCATCGATTGACAACTGACATTGAGCCGTAATACCGGCCTGAGACACATATAATACCGAAAGCCGTTGTAAGCCAGTGGGAATATATAAATTTCTTGCCACCTAAAGAACTCCCACGAATCACGCAACCACACCAACCTGCAGATGGGGATGGGACACGGCACTGGACGGCTTTCTCACCAACTCCGCCCGCCATCTTCAGGCCTCCATCTCCCGACAACATCCACTCTTACGTCGCCCAACTTCTCGAGTGCGTCCACATCTAGGACGCCTCTGCCATCGAAGACCCATTTGGGATCTCTCATATTATAGACAATCCGCGCCCATTCGACGGGCTCTTTGGAAATGGGACTGCTGCAACGTGACTTGCAGTCAGGACAGTCTTCAGGACACGACGGAATCGGGCCGAGCTTGACGCGAAGACCGGCGACATAGTCAAAGCCCCGTGGGGGCGGAAATCGCGGCCCACTGGCAGGTGATAGCGATCCAAGCTCTGAGATGCCCTCGTCAGAGAATGTCCTGTCGAACTTTGTGGCTGCAGCAATGACACAGTGTGTCCGTGGCTTCCGCATGGTGTTGCGGAATTGATCGCAATCGTTGATGACAACGACCGCATTCGCTTCGGCACAAGCTTGATAGGGGTCTGCATAGATCTTCACCCGAGATGGTATGCTTGCA
This sequence comes from Exophiala spinifera, assembly GCF_000836115.1. Lineage (NCBI taxonomy): Eukaryota > Fungi > Ascomycota > Eurotiomycetes > Chaetothyriales > Herpotrichiellaceae > Exophiala > Exophiala spinifera. Next base: position 408,115 of record NW_015622518.1, on the reverse strand, counting down.
CTGTCTGCTGATCCGAAGGCGCCGATCTCCCTCAGAATGTCTTCTTCGACGCAGTATGGGTCGAAAATCGCAATCTCCGCAGGTTGTTCGTCAAGAAGTGTCTTGATAATATCCACGGCGGGAGACTCTCGAGCATCACCTGTGTTCTTCTTGAAGGCAAAGCCAAGCAGGGCAATCTTCTTGCCGGCCAGGTTCTCGTTGTATCGCCTAAGAATCTTCCTTGCAAAGCGTCGCCGTTGTGAGACATTGAGGGAATTGACTTGACTCCAATACTCGGCAACTTCATCTAGTCCCAGGGACTCCGCCAGATATGTGAGGCTGGCAATATCCTTTCTGAAGCAAGATCCTCCGAAACCTATGCCAGCCTTGAGAAAGTGGGGTCCGATTCGGGCGTCTAGACCGATGGACCTGGCCACTTCATTGACGTTGGCTCCAGTTGCTTCGCAAATAGCACTGATGGAGTTGATACTGCTAACGCGCTGAGCCAACATCGCGTTAGCAACCAGCTTGGAGAGCTCGGACGACCAGGCATTGACTTGGAGTATCTTCTTCCGGGGAATCCATGCGGTGTAGAGATTTGCGAGTAAATCAGCTGCCACATGTCCAGATGGTGATTCTGCCGAGCCAATTATGACCCGATCCGGGTTCAAGAGGTCTTCGATAGCCGTGCCCTCAGACAGAAATTCTGGGTTTGACAAGATCTCGAAAGGGACGCCAGGCCTTAGAGATGCAAGCTAGAACAACGTCAGCTGGCCGACACACAACAGGCGACTATGCCCATCCCACGATGACACCCTACCGTTTGCCTGATTCGTTGCGCAGTTCCGCATGGTACCGTGCTCTTTTCGACGATAATGGCGCCGGTCTTTGCATAGAGCGCAACATCTTTCACAGCACCATCCAGTGCAGTCATGTTCGTTGCCCTTCCGGCGCCCACTCCAGATCTCTTCGTAGGTGTATTGACTGCAAGCAAGATCATGTCTGCAGCGCCAATGCTACCAGCCGCGTCAGACGTGAAGAAGAGATTAGGATCGCGTCTCGAGTCGAGGACGTCTCTCTCTGTCAATTCACTTCTGAGAGCGCCGTCTCTTGTCAATCGAACGATGTCGCTAAGACCGGGTTCGTGGATCGGCAGATGACCAGAGTTCCATCTCCTGACACGGCCTTGGTCCTTGTCCAAAACCTCCACGCGGACGGAGGGATTGTGCAAGGCCAGCACAGCGGCAGTAGGTCCGCCTGGTATCGGGGCGCGCAGTCAGCTTCAACATTCTAGGACAGGAAGACTCTTCAGGCACGAACCCACGTAGCCAGCCCCGATCACGCATATCCGATTGATGGAGGGGTTCTCTGGCGAGGGAGTTCTCGGCAAATCCATCACGTCGCCTCTGTTCGCCGTCGGCAACATTTCCTGTTGGTAATCATTGAGAATCTGTGCAATGTGCGTCGGAAAGGCGTCCTTGGGATGTGAAGGACGAAATAACGGACTGCTCTGTGGCGTCAAGAGGCCAACAGAGGAGTTCGAGGAGCTGTCATCAGCAAGCGAAGGAACGAAGTCCATCTCGACTGTCACTGCGAGTGTGAAGAGAGTGTAAGAGAGTGAGAACAAATCGCATCGTTCTCTGGGAGGGATTTTAAGATAACTGCAGGCCGATCGCAAAGACAAACAAGAGTCACGGTCCGTGGTACGGGCGCGTCGCAATCAAGGCTCACATGGTCTCTTGCTGAGTTTACATCAGGATGAAGCACGCACGCGCATTCAAAGACGCGGTGTGAATGGACAGAATAGAAAACGATGGAAAATGTAGGGGACGTGGAAGAGCCTTGGGACATTGATGTTCCACCCACGTGGTGGCCGTGAGCACATATAACGCGTTGAAACGGCAAATGAAAAGATTGCCACTAGAGGGGTCGTCGGAGGCATTTTGACAGTCCGAACCTCGCGAGCGAGAGATAAAGATCATAAGAGGGACGCTTTGGCAGTTTTGCAGAGATGTAAACTGAGAGACAGAAGTCCCTGCAAGACCTCTACCAAGTCGTGTCCAGAGAATTGAAGGAAGAAGTGGGATCGATTCCCTTCATAATACGGGACACCCGCCTACAGCCAGCCAGCCAGCCAGTCACGCAGTTCTACCCCTCCCTTATCGATAGCCAGCCTAAGTTAGAGTGAGTGCCCGGCGTTCGGCAAATAGTTGATGCGCCTGCGCTAGCAACTCGTCGCTTTCGCTCCTGGACGACTATGGCGAAGCAGCCGCCACCGCCACAGCCTCTGCATCTGGACCTGGCAACATCTCATGAGGACAAGAACGGTGCGAAATGCGAGGACGGATTCCCTGCAATCCTTCAAGGGAAAAGAATCCTGCTCGCAACAGAGTCGCTGGGTCCGGTCAACGGCGTGAGTCGCACAACTCTCAGCCTTGTCGACTATCTTCGCCGCAACGGTGTCCAGCTCGCCATTGTCGCTCCCCATTCCAAGGAAACAAGACTGCGGCCACAGGGCAATAATGTCTCTGAGCTGCGACTTCCTGGGTACCCTCTACCTTACAACCCTGACTTGACAGTCGTCTATCCTTTTCAGCTGGAAGATGTTTACAAGCGAACGTTCAAGCCTGATGTCGTGTACCTGGCTAGTCCGGCATCTACGGGCTTTCAGTTTTTGCTTCAAATCCGACAGCTCCAGGAACCTCCTGTTGTGCTCTTGAATTTCCAGACAGACCTCTCAGCATATAGCGAAATCTTGTTTCCGGGGCCAGTTGCGAAATTCTCTGTCTGGCTGTTGGGAGTTGTCCAAGGCTTTCTTTTCAGCCACCGTAGTGTCCACACCATCTTTTACCCTTCGTCGGGCATTCGCCGATATCTCCTCAAGGCAGGTGCACCCAGCAGTAGGCTGGTGCAGCTTGGGCGTGGAGTCGACACTGCGCTCTTCCATCCTTCTCGACGTGATGAGGCGTATCGCAAGGAGCTGGCTCCTAAGGGAGAATTGATCCTGGTCTGTGTCTGCCGATTGGCGCCAGAGAAGGGGTTTGAGTTTTTGGCGCAAGTCACCTCCAGACTGGTGGACCAAAACTTCCCTTTCAAATTGGTCATTGTAGGCGGCAATCTTAACCCGGGTGTTGAGAACGACGTCCGCCAGCTTTTCCATTCGACAAATGACCATGTTGTGTTTACGGGACTTCTGACAGGCACCAGTCTCGCGCGCGCCTACGCTTCGGCCGATGTTTTTCTTCATTGCTCCGTTACCGAGACGTTTGGACTGGTCGTCCTCGAAGCAATGGCGAGTGGTGTGCCTGTAGTCGCTCGAGACGAAGGAGGTCCATCTGACATTGTTCAGCATGCGAAGACAGGTTATCTAGTCCCACCTCACGACCTGGATACATTCGTCAGTCTGGTTCGTGGATTTTCGGACACGGCTCTCCTGGCAACCATGGGAGAAAATGCCCGGGAATTTGCCCTAGAAACCACCTGGGATAAGATCAACAGAAGGGTCGCCTGGCAGCTTGCTGAAGGGTTGCAGGAGCATTTGCGAATCAGGCAGCGGAAAAGGCCGATCCGGAACTGGTTGGCCAACCGATACTATGATTTCAAGTCAGACGTCGTGGTACCGTGGGTGGTGGCGTTCCGGCTCCATATCGCTGTCATCTTGGTGTACATCATTTGGATGATGGCTGCGGCGGTGTTGTTACTTTATGGTAACAAGCTGGTTCCTAAGAATTGGCATTTTCTGCAAGATATCCCCTTGATATTCCAAGAAGGGTCTCGTCGGTTTTCGAAACAGGGGCTACGAGAATTTTTGAGACATCTCTCGATATGAAGCGGGACTTCCAAACCCCGAGCAGGCCACGAGACTGTGCTCGGCTCGAGACCTCTGACCGGGCATAGTATCATTGAAACCAACCCCAGCCCACAGCAAGCCCTCGTCGCTGACTCGCAAGAGCCTTCAGTTTGGTCCACTTGCGCCTTGTTCAGAGGAGACCATAGATGGACTCTGCCACATCTGCGAGCCGGCCAGACCGCACGTAAGTAGCATGATCAACATTGTCATGGCTTTCCGGTTGACAAGAAGCAGGGATGTTTGAAGCAGAAACCACGTCATAGCTTCCAAGATTATCCTCTCAAAGCATGTATAGCTGACTTAGCCGTGTTTCCGATGGAATGGGCATATACCCATAGCTTCGCCCATTTCACGCACAGCTCGTGGTGCTCCTTCAATGTGGCGACGAACGGCCTCAGAATTAAGTTCGGGCATCTGCGCAGTGACCATGTGCGGATGTACTTTGGCATCTTGATTTCGGCGCAGGAGAAATTCTCTTCGCTGCATTGCCGCCTGCCAAACTGTCTTCCAGTGTGCTCCGATCTCATTCGTCCAAAAGAAGCCACGTAGGATTTTGTGTAAGCGGGACCAATCTCGAGTTTCTGGGTAAAGATCAAGGATATGATCCATGACAGCATGGCTAGAAGGCATTGGTGCCACTCTCAATGCTAAACTTCCAGCGGCGGCCATGCTTACCCAGATCAAAGAATGTTGCTCTTCGAGAAAGCTTGGTTTCGGCTGAGCCGGAAGTGTATCGATGAATCTGCGAAGAATGGGGTCATAAAATAGGTTGACTGGAGCCAATGATCGAAGTTGGAACATGTACGCGAGGAGTCCACACGTGAGATTGAGCTCGATAGGAACGACTGAAGTCAACGACATGCGTTGCAAGGATGATAATAGAGCTTGTGTCATGGATCGTTGACGTTGCGAATCGAGAACGCAGGCATCGGTGGATGTGGATGTCGAGACACTTTCAACTGCACTCTTTGTGTCCAACAAAGTCGTTGCTCCAGCGATTGCTCCTAGCAAATTTATCATTTGCACTGAAATGCGACATTTCAAACAGACTTCGGAGAAACCTGCAGGCAACCTAGACAACATGGTGCAGAGGTCTGGGTCGAAAGGCGGTTCAAGATAGGCGAGCGGCTGGTCGAGGGAGAGCTCTTCAAAGGTTTCCTTTAGATAACCAATAGAGTCGGATGGTATATCTGGCGGTCGACCTGTCACGAACGACCCAAGTGCCTTGTAGCTCGACAGGCCGTGCCTGACAAACTTGGCCCAGTCAGTTTCCTCTTCCCCTTCCCCAAGAGGTCCTCGCAGCTCCAACATCTTCTCTAGCCCTTCGCAATGCATTCGAACTGCATAGTGGTTTCCCATCAAGTACTCGAGCGTCATGAGCATGGTGACGGTCAACAGAGCGTCATCATCGGTACAGTGATTGGTCCTGATCTTCGTGTTGAGTCCTGCGATTGCGTTTCCTCGGTGCTGGATGAAGGCGGGATCCTCGAGCGCAGGACGGTCCAGAGAGAGCAAGATCGAGGCCCGGCACACGGCGATCATCGACTCTAATAGAGTAGAGTGTTTCAGCGCATATGGAAGCAGCAACGAGAGGTGGGGATTAACAGGGCCAGGAACAACCGAGCCTTCGGCGACGTCGCTGCAGATGGTGATGAAGTAGTCGATCGTGTCTCGCACGCAGTCGGTGGCTTTGATGGGCAGGCACATGAACGGGTCGACTCGTGTGCCGTTCAAGGGAAGAGGCTGCAGCGGAGATGCGATGGTTGCCCGCTGGCCCGAGGAAGCTGTCTCTATCTTGAAACCGCTGCTGGGTGACGGCTCTGTATCCTCGGCGTCGCTTTGTCCAGTGGGCGGCAGCGGCGGAGTCCAGAGTACGAATTGATTTCCAGGGCCTTCGAGCCGCCGTTTCTTTGGGTCGTACTTCTTCCATCGGATCTTTTTGTACTTGTGTCCTACCAAGACATCCTTGGAGCCCGTTGATGCCGGCGTCGAATGATCAGAGGGCGTCAGCAACGCCGACTCTACGATGGCCATGAGTTTCGGATATACCCGGCATGGGAAGGCAGGTCTCTTTACGTTGAAGAGCCACGTTGGTCTGGTCCAGACACGTTTCTCCCTCAAAAGACGGAAAAGCGTCTTTCTCGAATACGGAAATCAGAGATGCCTAACTTTAGCAGCGGAAATTCAGAGATGACTCCAACTGGGGAAGTCTAAAACAGAGCGGTCAGACGAAGGAAGAAAGCGGAATTTGTGCGCGCCATGCACCGTCAGACAGTAGATATAGACACTGCTGAGGCTGACTAATTTGAAGCAGGAATTCGAGTGCAAGCACGGACAGAACCTGAATAGGGACTCAAGTACAAGTGATCCAAGAAGCACATGGTTGTGAGATCGGCTTGTAATACTGCAGGTGTGTGCTATGGTCTCAATAAGACGTAAAGTACCTGGTGTGGGGATATCGGCACCGCCACTGAAAGGTAGTAATCACTTTCGAGTAGAAAACGAAGCACCCTTGACTAGAACAAGTTTATCACAGCACTTGGTCTTCTCCCTCTTGTTCCTCGTTGAGATCGTCTTGATCATCCTCTGGCTCTTCATAGCCTTGAGGAATATCAGGCTCTTCGGACACAGGTGTCTGCCCAGCCTCGAGGTAGCTCGACGTCGTCGCGGGCTTTGACTTGCTCAATCGACCTTTTCCACTTCCTCCAGATGTTGGGAGGGAGCCAGCGGTAGTTCGACACAGGGCTCGGTACGCAGCCGCCCACTCGAGCTCTTTCTTGGAGACATCCTTGCCCAAGAAGCCCATAGATGACCTGATCTGATCGCTGGAGTCAGTCATACCCATCCCTTCCCAGTAATCGGGTAGAGTCAAGAAATTCTGCATGGCGGCAGAATCCAGTGTCTCGTTGTTAATCAGGGCATCCGATTTAGATTTGAGTGCGATGCGGATTTTTGCCATGGTCCCGTTGCTGTACCAACCGAAATACCTGAGTTCACATTCATGTCGGAGGTTGATCTCCGGCGTATCGACCAGCGCTTTCAGATCAGGATCCTCAAGATCACACAGCTGCCACAGTTTGCCATCGGTTGGGTACGGCGGCTTGCCTGTGAAGATGTGGGACGACTTATCCTTGCTCCTTGCCCACGAGCGGTCGAATCCTTCTCCGCTGTGCAAAAGCTGCATCATAACCGTCTGATATTTCCGGTAAGAACGGTCTTTCCTCGGATCTATGCCAAATTTGCAGAAGGTGTCCCTCCAAGGTCCCGAGCGAACGGCGTATCCAACGTATGAAATTATATAGCGGGCCGCAAATATGGGGACGTCGTCTGGAAACTGGTTGATGAGAGCTCGGCGCGTCCACAGTGGCCGCTGATCGAACAGCCGTTGGATGAAGCCGTACAGTTTGATGTGGCTCTCCGGAAAGCTGTGCAGAGGAGGGCATTCAGGGTTGGGTCGGTCGGGGAACTTTTCATCGTCCCACTGGCATTGGTAAGTGAAAAGCCGTTGTGGTGCCTGGGTATTGAAGAGTGACATCTTGCCAGTCTCTGGGTCAGAGACAGTCTTTACAGCCGGATTCTGTCGATACATGTAATTTGCAGGGAGAGTCTGGGCGGAGAGTATAGCAGGTGGAAATACTTCGGTGTCCTGCAGCCCGTATGACTCGGGTAGAGACCATTGCTTGACGAGGGGGTAGTCTTGAGTCATGATTTTTGAGCGCACGTCACGGAGAAATTGCGAGTCTCTTGTTGTGTACACATAGTCCGGCATCGTCCGCCAAACGTGCGTCGATCTGACCTTTCCTGCAACTTCTGCCTTGTGGGTTTGCGGATTGTCATGGAGAGAGCGTAGCAGGTAAGCGACATCTTTTCGAGTGTCCTCAGGAGTGTGCTCAGTGAAAGCGTCGTCCGAGCCGCGCTTCCGCTTTCTGCCCGTCCTCTTAGGCACCGTGATCTTGAGGAGCAAGTTGTCGGTCTTTCTGTTATATGAGAGCACTGTTCGACTGTCCGGGTTCTCTGGCTGAAAACTGAGTCCCAACGTCTTGCCACTCTCAACGTCGAGGGCCTGGGCAATCTCGCTGGGGCCGCCCACCATCTGAACAGCCTTCTCCGGGTTTCGTACGATGCATGGATGCTCAAGAGAGATCACAGACGTGGATGGCACTCGATACCTCCGAGTTGGTTCTGTTTCTACCCTTGGATGAGACATATCCAGCACGAGAGCTGGAGACAAAATCTCAGACTCCTTTGCAGTTTATGATTGAACTGCTGGGGATGTGGCTGTCATATCATCTATCAGCGCCTTGCCACCGAGGGAGTGTCGCCTTCACGTCAGTTGTGAATCCTCACCACAATTCTCATGACAAAGGCCTTGGAGAGGCGTGTTCTATCGTACTGCGTCAGGTGGGCAACCGTTGAGACTGACAACCTAATGTAAGGATGTCCCAGCAGGTATCCGCCCAGTCTGATGACACTGGTATATGTCTTGGCGGATTGCTAGGTCTGTACTAGCCTTCCTCCGGTTGTTAGCGGCTCTAACAACAACGGCGTGACCTCTAAGCCGCCGTGTTTCTGGTGATTCAGTGGTCGCTTGTAATTCAACGCCCCCACCAACCAAGCCAGCCTGCGATCCTCTCCTGGCACTCACTGGATCATTCATCTTGAACTCGCCCATACACCACCTTCCTGCAGCGACATTGCAATCCTCAAATGGATGTTGTTGTATCTGCATTGATCAGCCCTGCGTCGACTTACTTGGAACACGCCTAAGACAATTTTTCGACTGTCGTTGGCTCACGAACACACCACACGTCAACACACTCCTATTGCACCTCTCGCGACACCTTCTGCAGGCCTCTGCTCATTCCATCTCACCTCCAAAGTCCAAGGTTGTTGTTGTCGTCGTCTGAATCGTTAACCCGCAACCTGCTTCCTTACAATGAGGAATTGACAAAGTCCCTCCTACGCCGCATATCCATACAACCGGGCTCTTCCCGTCTCAGTCCTCGAGCCCATCATCTTCGGCCTCCACCTAGCCTCATACGGATGAAACAGTAACAGCTTGTCTCGTTTGTGTCAAAAGAGGTGGCGCGATATTGCGACATTTCTGTGGACGACATCAGTCTAGTGACAAGTCTAGGGCACCCCGACAACATGAAGGGCTTCAGGCAGAGAGTGGTATGTATTTCGACGTTGTTTTTCCCGCTCCTAATCAGCTCCTTCGGGCTACACTTTCCCCGCGCCTGTGCTCCAGCTCACTGATGTCCAGCACGAGCAGTTATCCAGAGCGAAAGATTCAAACAAATCGTCCAAAAAGAAAGACTCTGCTTCAGGAACCGCGTCTCCCGTGTCCTCGTCGACGACGCTTCCCGGCGCCGACTCCCGATCCCCAAACACCTCCAACGCGGCAACGCCCAACTCATCCTCCACAAATGTCAGTGATGTCCGAGGGAAGGGATCCAATAATGAAGCCGGGTTGAACACACATGGTAATACACTGCATCATACCGGACATGGCCAAGGAACAGGAGCTGGAAGTCAACATTTCATATCCCAGAGTGCTGGCCATGGCCCTAATGGGCCCAACACACCTGGACGTCAGGGTGCTCACATTCCACCCAGCGTGATAATCAGCCCTAGTGCTCCTCATATACCGGGACCAGGTGCTACGGAAACCATGCCTGGTGATCTTGCTCCGCCAAAGGCAGGCCAAAAGTCGTTGCTCTTCGACCGACTGCAGACTACACCGAAGGATGTCCCAGAAGGCGTACGAACACCCAAGCGACAACATTCCTCTCGTTTCGACGTTTCCGACCAGAGAGCGCGAGAGCTCGAGAAACTCCCGGGCTTTCATGAAGTTCCCCCCAACCGACGGCAGGAATTGTTCATGCAGAAAATCGATCAGTGCAACATCATATTTGACTTCAATGATCAGACTGCAGACATGAAGTCGAAAGAGATCAAGCGACTTGCTCTGCACGAGCTCCTAGATTACGTTGCGAACAACAGATCTGTCATCACGGAGCCCATGTACCCCAAAGTGGTCGAAATGTTCAGCAAGAATCTCTTTCGCCCAGTCCCGCCCCCAGTTAACCCACAAGGAGAAGCATTTGACCCCGAAGAGGACGAGCCAGTCCTCGAAGTGGCATGGCCCCATATTCAGGTGGTCTATGAGTTCTTCTTACGCTTCATCGAAAGCCAAGATTTCAACACAAACATCGCAAAGGCATACATTGACCACCATTTTGTCCTTCAACTACTTGAACTTTTCGATTCGGAGGACCCCCGAGAAAGGGACTTTCTCAAGACCACACTGCACCGCATTTACGGCAAATTCCTCAACCTTCGATCTTACATCAGAAGGTCTATCAATAATGTCTTTTTCCAGTTTACCTACGAGACAGAGAGGTTCAATGGCATAGCCGAGCTACTCGAAATACTGGGTTCAATCATCAATGGCTTTGCTCTACCCCTTAAAGAGGAACATAAGCTGTTCCTAACAAGGGTTTTGCTTCCCATGCACAAGGTAAAAAGCCTCAGCATGTATCATCCGCAATTGGCCTATTGCATTGTGCAATTTTTGGAGAAGGATGCCGCCTTGACAGAAGAGGTAGTGTATACTGTTCGAGAATCCGTTGCCATTACTAACCATGTTTTCAGGTGGTTCTCGGTCTCCTTCGTTACTGGCCCAAGACGAATAGTACCAAGGAGGTGATGTTCTTGAACGAAGTCGAGGACATCTTCGAGGTCATGGACCCTCAGGAATTCGCCAAAGTTCAAGAGCCGCTTTTCAATCAACTAGCCAAGTCGGTGGCTAGTCCTCACTTTCAAGTATGATCACGATCACTCCAAGTGAATAAATACTCACAGCTTTTAGGTGGCAGAACGCGCACTGTACTTCTGGAATAACGAATACTTCTGCAATCTCGTCAGCGACAATGTAGAGACAATCCTGCCTATCATGTTCGCACCTCTTTATGAGAACTCTAAAGGCCACTGGAATCGGTACGTTCTCGGTGCTGTGAGGCGATGAATGTATTCTAATTGAACCTAGGACAATTCATGGCATGGTCTACAATGCGATGAAGCTTTTCATGGAGATCAATCCCCAACTGTTCGACGAATGTTCTCATGGGTACAGCGAAATGCAGAATACCGCCGACGACCGTGAAAAGGCCCGCCAAGCTAAGTGGGATAAGCTCACTGAGCAAGCCAACAAAATGAAGGCAGGCATTCAAAAGCCAATCTCGTCCACAACCGCCCCAAACGAGGTCGAACCAGATGCTACACAAGATAACCAAGAGAGACTCGATGCTCTCAAGTTGCACGATGATTCGTCAGCAACCAAACCATCATCGGTATGTGGATCAAATCTTCTATCGGAGGTTGCAAAATCTTATTCCTTTCTTCCTCATCCTTTCCCCTAGTTTCCTTCCATTGGCTAAGAGACCATCATCTTATTTTAGTGACCTTGATGGCTGTTTCTAACAAGCACCCGAGTAACCAGAGACGCCGAGCAGATTCACATGGAGGGCAATCCAGGTCTCGGAGGTCTAACAGTGGTTCGGAAAACAAACCACGACGGCATCGGACTCATTCGAGCGGCTCAGTCGATGTCCATCACCGAACCGTGCATCATGCCGCACGACACGGAAGCACGCTATCCCATTGATTTTCCTACAACCCAAGGCGACGCCTTGACTGTGACAATCTGTTTTGGATCTTGAGATGCCAATGTCAGCAAGCGGTTGACTTTTCAAGAGTTTTGTGTACATTCCGCGCTATCTGCCGCGGATGGCTGATACAATGTCTGATGACGCGAATATTCTACGTTGGCTTATGAGAATATTGGTTGCAAAGTAATAGAGTAGGAGGTCTGCGTGTTTGCCTCTTCGGATTGAAGAAACGAGCAATGCAGTCAATGGAGTGCTTCCCGAGCCAATGCATCCTGGATGATGTGGGCGGTGTGTGACTGAGATGGAGACTTTTCCATTATGACTTTGCTATTTCCAGGGGTTTCAAGGGTGCACTCACTGCTTCCCATTCCTGCCAGAGGGATTCACGCTTTCATGGGAAGGAGAAAGTTGCGCGATACCTGTCACGAAAATTATCTTCTTGCTACCAACAACCTTGCTATCGCCGTAGAGATGCCTGTGAACAAGGGACTCGAGGTCTTTTGCACAAGTGCTCATCTACCGCTTTAAACCCGTAACACTCCCTTAGCTTGTATCCTTTGGCATTGCCAATCCCTGTTGCAGGGAATCTTATTCCTCGTACGTAAGTGCAATGGTTGTGTCCATCTCAAAACAGAGGCTACCGAGCACACGACAATCAACATCATGGCTAGACCGCGCCGACTGCGTTTTACACAGATCATTTATATCGATCTGGTCGCCACGAAAACGGTATCGGGATCCTGTTTTTCGGTGTGTACTGGAATCTGGACAATTGTGGTGAACAACGAGCCTGTCGAGGATGGAAGGGAGACGGACAACAATAAAATGCTTGTGACCCTGTCACTGTACTCGAGACTAGACAGCTGGTTGGTCAGATTGAGCATGTCTCTGTCAGACACATTTCTTTTTTTGAAGCCCTGAGTGGCTGGATTGAATGACTAATAAGTGTACTATTCCCTTCACGACATAGCGTAGTTTGGATTTGGCTCGCGACTCTCCCGCATTCGCGATGCGATTCTTCCTCTCCATCTCCAACTCTGCAATAGTCCAGGCAATATCAAGGCTCCCTGCAAGCCACGAGGCTCTTCGCCCATTTCTACCCTTTCCTTTTCATTGAAGCGAATGGAAGTTGGCTGAGTCTTGTTTCTACTTAATCTTAATCCCCGACTTCAGCATTTTCTACGCAATCACTACCCCGACTCTTCTCTGTCCTCTTCCAACTGCAGATGGGTCTTTTGAGTCTCGAGCCCTTATGAAGACGCCTCGGGATTCCGGCGCAGTCCATACTCGATCACTCTCCTACCTGGCGTAGTCAGAGTCGCCATCAGTATCATCTTGCAACATGGACGCCTCCCAAAAGATTGATCACTACGCTGCCAGGCTTTCGGATCCTAAGACAGGCAAGTCCTCCTCTCAGTCACACTTGTGTACAACTATGTTAACTCGCATGCTCTGACAGACACGAAAGTGAAGGCCAATATAGCCACTGATCTACGCGATTCCATCGAGACCCTGTGCTCTCCGCCAGCGTTGTTCACAAAATTCCTGTCCAAACTATGGCCTGTGTTCAAGAAGATTCTCGAAGGCAAACCAGACTTCAATCCTTTCTCCTTCGAACATATTTTACGAAATCAGATCCTCGAGATCCTCTACAGACTCCAGCATGGCCCGCCTGAAGTCGAACCTTATGCGCTGGACATGGTTGACACATTGATGGAGCTGGTGCGAGTCGAAAACGAGGACAACGCAGTTCTTTGCTTGAAGACAATCATGGATCTGGAGCGTCACCAGCAGCAGGCGACGGCCTCCAAAGTCCAGCCGTTCCTTGATCTGATTCAAGAAATGTTTGAAATGATGGATCAGGTTGTTCGTGACACCTTCGACTCCCCTGCGCCTCATTCCCAGGGATCTTCCTCTACGCCTATTCCCCCTGGCCAGAACTTACAATCACCGAGACCTGGATCTCCGGCAACAACTGTATCTGACCCAGGTGCTGAGAAAAGGGAGCAACATCCGTTGGTGAAGGGTATGCAGTCCTTTAAAGTTCTTTCAGAGTGTCCCATTATCGTGGTTTCCATATTCCAGGCGCACCGAAATTCCGTCCCGGCCAATGTCAAGAAGTTTGTGCCATCGATAAAGGGAATACTCCTACTACAGGCGAAACCACAGGAAAGAGCACATGCCGAAGCTGCCGCAAACAAGACAATATTCACGGGGGTTAGCAGAGAGATCAAGAACAGAAATGCCTTCGGGGATTTTATCACCGCCCAGGTGAAGACCATGAGTTTCCTGGCATACCTGCTGAGGGTCTACGCAAATCAATTAACTGATTTCCTGCCCTCTCTTCCCGCAATCGTGGTTCGCCTGCTTAAGGACTGCCCACGCGAGAAGTCGGGAGCCCGGAAGGAGCTACTTGTTGCGATCCGTCACATCATCAACTTCAACTATAGGAAAGTCTTTTTGAACAAGATTGACGAGCTGTTGGACGAACGTATCCTAATTGGCAACGGACTCACGGTGTACGAGACGATGCGACCTTTGGCGTATAGCATGCTTGCCGATCTTATTCATCATGTCCGAGATTCACTCGATCGCAATCAGATCCGCAAAACGATCGAGGTCTACACGAAGAATCTCCATGACAACTTCCCTGGCACGAGCTTTCAGACTATGAGCGCTAAGTTGCTTCTCAATATGGCTGAAAGCATCACCAAATTGGAGAACAAGGAAGATGCGCGGTACTTCCTCATAATGATCCTCGATGCAATAGGCGACAAATTTGCCGCAATGAACTACCAGTATAACAATGCCGTCAAGCTGAGCAAGCAATACATCGAAAAAGCCAAGGACACACAGCCCGAATCCTATATGGACGACAAGAACGAAGTTCCAGACTGGGACGAGGTAGACATTTTCAACGCTACACCTATCAAAACATCCAATCCCCGTGATCGCGGTGCTGAGCCTGTCGTCGATAACAAGTTCTTGTTCAAGAACCTTGTCAACGGGCTCAAGAACATGTTCTACCAACTCAAGACTTGCAACCCTCCTGGGCTCAATGTCGATCAAGCGAGTGTACCTATGAACTGGGCTGAAGTTTCTTTTGGTTACAACGCTGAGGAGACACGTGTGATCACCAAGCTTTTTCACGAAGGTGCTCGGGTGTTTCGTTACTACAGTGCCGAAGCTCCAACGCCTGATCTGCAATACTCATCCCCTGTCGACTTTATGGCAAGCCATTCCATGGCGCAAATGACTCGTGAGGAAAAGGAGTTGCTGGAGAGCTTCGGGACGGTGTTCCATTGTATTGACCCTGCGACATTCCATGAGGTGTTCCAGGCTGAGATTCCTTATTTGCACGATCTGATGTTCGAACACACAGCATTGCTTCACCTACCGCAATTTTTCCTGGCCAGTGAAGCAACTTCTCCCGCATTTGCAGGGATGGTGTTGCAGTATCTCATGGACAAACTTCCCGAGGTCGGTTCTTCCGACATAGTCCGTTCGTCGATACTTTTACGGATGTTCAAGTTATCCTTCATGGCGGTTACGCTATTTTCAACGCATAATGAACAAGTCCTCCTGCCTCATATCACCAAGATTATCACACAATGTGTACAGCTGAGTGTCACAGCTGAAAAGCCCATCCATTACTTCATCCTGTTGCGCTCCCTCTTCAGGAGTATTGGTGGTGGCCGATTCGAACTTTTGTACAAGGAGATTCTTCCGCTGCTGGAAATGCTGTTAGAAACTTTCAATCACCTGCTCCAGGGTGCAAGAGATCCTCATGACAGGGACTTGTACGTCGAGCTCACGCTGACCGTACCTGCTAGACTCAGTCACTTGTTACCGCATCTCAATCATCTGATGAGGCCCCTTGTTGTTGCACTTCGGGCTGGACCCGATCTTGTTGGCCAGGGGTTACGTACTCTCGAGCTCTGTGTTGATAATCTCACCGCAGATTACCTAGATCCCATCATGGCGCCGATCATGGATGAATTGATGGCGGCGTTGTTTGAGCACCTCCAGCCACAGCCCTACCAGCACTTCCATTCTCATACCACTATGAGAATACTTGGAAAACTCGGCGGCCGAAACAGGAAGTTTTTGAACCATCCTCATGAGCTTGCTTACCGACGGTATACCGACGACGAGCCTAGCTTCGATATCAGACTTATCGAGACTAGCCGTGATCGCGCGTTTCCTCTCGACACTGGGGTTGACCTCGCCATCCGAAGACTGAGCGACACTGCCAAGAATCCGTCAAAGAAATCTGTGGATCTTTATTACAAGCAGCAATCGTTCAAGCTGATCGTGAATCAGGTTAAGCTTTTGATTGGATTCGATAATCTTCCTGACGACTTTGCGGCCTTGCTTCGGCTTCAAGCCAATGACCTTGTCTCTCGACGCTTCTCCACATATGCTGATATGCTGGCGGATAATGAGCTTGGCAAATCGGTCCAGAAACGCAGAGAACAAGAAGAGAGCCTCAAAAAGTTACTCAAGGCTTGTTTCGCTGCTACAACCATACCCGACTTGAAGTCTCAAGCCGAATCTTTCATCACAAACGTGTCTCGACACTTCACAATCGTCGAGTTAGGACAAGCATTGTGTGATGCAGGCCGAAAGACCAAAGAGTTCGATGTCAATTCAGGGGAGGGCGCAGTACATCTTAGCACTCGAACACTAGCTGATGTGATATGCCACTGTCTCGCTTCGGACAATGTCACTATCCGGGAAGCTGCAGAGGCTTCTTTGCTTGTAATTGTCGACACTGCTCGAACCATATTTGGTAGTGAGGAGCGTGCTGCGAGACTCCCATTCTTTTCACATCTAATTTCGACGTTCTGTCACCGCTGTCGCGAGGTCGAATGGTTTACCAAGGCCGGTGCAACTCTCAGCATTCAGCTGGTGATCACCAAACTCGCGTTGGGCAATGCATTCTTACACAGCAAGCAGCTTGAAATCATCAGGGCACTCCTTTTTGTCATCAAGGATACTCCGCAGGAGTTCCCCGCCAGCACACGCATTACTGCTCAAGAAACTCTCGAGTTCATTCTGCGAAAAGTTTGCGTTGGACAGACTCGGGAGATGCTGGTGAATGAGAAGAGCACTATTCATGCACTTTCCGTGACGTTCAGCGTTGAACTTTCGCACATGAACAAGCATGCCCGAGAAACTGCACAACGCGCTTTTTCGACGATGGCCGAAGTAGTAGGTGTGGACGTCCATGAGTTGATTGCTCCGGTCAAAGAGAGGCTCTTGCAGCCTATATTCAACAAGCCACTCAGAGCGCTGCCATTCTTATCACAAACTGGGTTCATTGATGCCATAACCTACTGCCTCGGGCTCGGCCACGATTTTGTTCCCTTGAACGACCAGCTGAACCGCCTGATGATGGAGTCTCTGGCCCTTGCGGATGCCGATGCCGAAATCCTGCATCCTAAACCCGATGAATACAACAACGCCCAGCTCATAGTTAATCTGCGAGTTTCGTGTCTCAAACTCCTTTCATTGGCGATGAGTTTACCGGACTTTGCTACTGGGCCACAGAACACGAGTCGCGCTAGAATCATCACTGTGTTCTTCAAGCTGCTGTACTCGAAATCTCCCGAAATCATCGATGCTGCCAATGCGGGATTGGAAAAGGTCCTTGTTCAGACCGCCAAATTGCCTAAGGATCTTTTGCAGAACGGTTTAAGACCCATTTTGATGAATTTACAAGATTCGAAGCGACTTACTGTTGCTGGCCTCGAAGGCCTCGCTCGTTTGTTGACCTTGTTGACGAACTACTTCAAAGTCGAAATAGGTGCACGACTTCTCGAACACATGAAGGTCATCGCAGAAGAGCAGCTCCTCCAAAAGGTTTCATTTGGTTTGATTGAACAGAACCCGCAGATGAAGATTGTGACTGCAATCTTCAATATTTTTCATCTTCTTCCCTCGGCTGCTACGAGCTTCATGGCGGATCTCGTGGACAGCGTCCTAGATCTAGAGTCAAAGCTGCGCCGCACTGTGGCTAGTCCGTTTCGCCAGCCTCTCATTCTTTACCTGGACAAATATCCGCAAGAGACATGGGCCTTCTTCTCGTCACGCTTACAGGAAGAGAAGTATGGAAGATTTTTCGGGCAGATCTTAGCCTCCGACTTGAGTGCCAATCTACGCAAGTTTGTCATGACCGAATCCGAAGCCTTGACCAAGGCCGCCTTCGAGACTGAAGAGGGCCAGGACGGAAATACGGCAGCAATCAATGGTATCTACGTGATCCACTCAATCTGCTCTTTTGACGCTGCTAAAGACTGGTTGCGCGAACAGCCCCAGCTTCGTGCGAAAGTGCTATCAGCAGGTCGAGAGCTAGAGGGTCAACTACGCGCGGACACCTTGCAACCTCAACAGCGACTGCGAGTCGAACAAACAGGTGATCGTGTAATGGACATTCTGACTTCCTATCTCTCGTCCGCGCCTGAAGATCTCGACTTCATGATGGAAGTCTTTTCTGCGTCTGCTCAAGGAGAGATCAAGACTCCGCTCAAGTTAACGCAGTATCTGTTTGGTTCCGTTATTACAGATGATTCGACACAGCGACGGTTCAATGTCATTGACAGATGCCTTGAAGTTTACGCACAAAAAGGAATATCGCAGAAAGTTAAAACATTCCTCCTGCACAATGTCGTTAATCCGATTATGGCGAGAGACCTCCAGAATACTCGGCGTGAGAACAATCAAGCCGGCAGCCTCAGCGACGCCAAACTGTTCAGTTTAATTTCCGACCGTCTGTGGAAGCCTTTAGCTCTTGACAGCGAGGATTCATCGCAACCAGGCATTGATCACTCTCGAATGGAAGCACTGCAACTTTCTGCTTTCATTCTGAAGTATCACAAGGACGCAGTGTCTGAAGATCGTAAGGACATCATCAAATACACCTGGGGACATATCAAACTGGAAGACGTGATCAACAAATATGCGGCATACGTGCTCATTTGCTATTTCATTCGTGCCTACGATACGCCTCCAAGAATTGCTGTGCAAGTCTACAATCAGCTGCTGAAAGCCCACCAGAACGAAGGCAAAGCGTTGGTGACACAGGCACTGGAAGTTCTCGCACCGGTGCTGCCTGTCAGGATGGGAGCAAACGCGCCCGGTGACAATAGAGCTCCTCATTGGGCGCGCCTTCCAAGGAAGATCTTGAATGAAGAAACCGGCAACCTGCAGCAAGTTCAGAGCATTTTCAATTTTATCGTCCGCCAGCCCGACCTCTTCTACGAATCACGAGAATTTTTCATCCCCACGATCGTTCAAATGTTGCATAAGATCGCTCCGCCTCCGAATCCGTCAAATGAGAACAAAAAGCTCGCGTTGTCTCTTATTGGCTTGATCCATCAGTGGGAGTCCAGGCGAATTTCTGAGGGCTCTTCAGTGCAGTCCAATGCTGAGTTGACACCATCACGAAAGCGAGACTCTTCAGGCACTCCCAACCTGGCACCGCCTTCGACCGCTGAGAGACCTGAGTATTTAATCCCAATAGAACTTCGCACTCTTGTTGTGAAATACATGATTACGTTCATCACATCCTTACTCGAAAGGTATCCTGTACCTGCGGCGGAACTCAAGGCTAAAACAATGCAAAAAGCTCAGCAACAGCCTCTACCGAACGAGATGTGCAAGAAGGCCGTCCAACTACTTCGAGACCTTCTGGCTCCCAATCTTTGGGCAGACGTCGATGTTGGCCTCTACGAAAAGCTTCTTGATCCAATCCTGAGCGGTGAAAAGGCTGACAAGGCAGATGAGAAGCAATTGACTTGCATGATCAACACATTACAGGTCATGCGCATCTTATTGGGCACGAAGACAGACGAATGGATCGTCAACCACATGGAAAAGATCCAGAATCTCCTCGAGAAGCCTCTTAAAATGGACGATCCAGAGATCCAAGATTGCTTACACTTTGTCACTGATGACGACAAAACACTTCCCTTAGTACGTCGAGTTCTGGAAGCAATCCCCAAACAACGAAACGAGGATGAAGACACGATGGAATTGGATTCCAACCCAACTGATTTCCCTACACGTTATTCAAAAGTGCTCATTGGAGAAGCTCTATCATCCGGCAACTATACATCAGCCATCAACAACTTATGGACACTTTCAGTGGTGCGACCTGCTGAAGTTGATGATCACATCGCTGGTGCTATGAAAGCGTTGCAGCAAAAGCTTGCGAAGGACCATATCAACGCCTATATCATACCACCAGGACCACCGCCGCCGGGTTGGCGCATGGGTGAACCGCTCATGGATCCTTACGAGTTCGCCCTTGGTGTGGATCTGATCAAGAAGACCATCGATATTCTCTCCTCGCGCATGGGAGAACTTAACGAACAGAGACGGCCATTTTTAAGTGTGCTTGCTTCGCTTGTTGAGAAGTCCTTCAACGTTGAAATGTGTGGAAAGGTCTTGGATATGGTCGAGAAATGGGTGTTCAACTCGAGCGAGCCTTGGCCAACATTGAAGGAAAAGACTGCTGTACTTCACAAAATGCTGATCTTTGAGAAGTGGCAGAATCAGACTCTTCTTGAGCGCTTCCTCGAACTGGTGATCAAGATTTATGAAGATCCAACGGTAACGAGAACAGAATTGACTGTCCGTTTGGAGCATGCTTTCCTCATTGGAACACGGGCGACAGATGTGGATATGCGCAACCGATTCATGAACATCTTCAACCGGGCATTGTCCAGGACGGCCAGCTATCGGTTGAACTACGTGTTGACTCTGCAAAATTGGGACACCTTGGCGGACTCGTTTTGGTTGAAGCAAGCTTCACATCTGATCATGGGCTCTGTGGAGATGTCAATGCCTGCACGACTTCATCCCGAGGATATTCGTGTGTGTCCTCTGTCCAGTCTGTTCAGTCCGAGCCTGGTAAATCCAGAACAAGGCAAAGACGATCTACTGATTGAAGATAGTCTGGAAGCTCTCGTTCTGGCGCAACGTCGTTTCAACCAAGACATTCAAGAAGTCAAAGTTCGTGATCTCCTTGATCCGATCACCCAGCTTCAACACACGGATGACAATGTGGCTTATGACGTCTGGGTCAAACTCTTTCCGCTGTGCTGGTCCGCACTGAACAGAGACGAGCGCCTTGACCTGGAGAAGGGGATGGTCACACTTCTCACTAGGGAGTACCACCAAAGACAGCTCAATCTACGTCCCAATGTGGTGCAGGCGCTGCTTGAAGGTGCTGTCAGGGCAAAACCGAGGTTTAAGGTACCCCCGCACGTCCTCAAATTTCTCAGCAGAACATATGATGCTTGGTATACTGCGCTGGTCTCTCTGGAAGAGTCTACCGTGGATCCTCTTATTGATACACCTCAGGTTCGGGAAAGTAATCTGGATGCCTTGATCGAGGTCTACGCTGGTCTTCAAGAAGATGACCTATTCTATGGTACCTGGCGACGTAGGTGCAAGTTCATGGAAACCAACGCAGCCTTGTCTTACGAACAACATGGCATGTGGGAAAAGGCGCAACAACTTTGGGAGGCTGCCCAAGTCAAAGCAAGAACCGGTGTTGTTCCCTTCTCCCAAGGAGAGTATTACTTGTGGGAGGACCATTGGATGATTTGTGCGCAAAAGCTACAACAATGGGACATACTTGGGGAATTCGCGAAACATGAGAATTTCAGCGATCTCCTATTGGAATCTGCTTGGAGGAACTACGAAGCTTGGGCTGGAGACGAAAATCGCAATCAGCTGGACTCAATGATCAAGTCCGTGTCAGATGCCCCAACTCCAAGGCGTACATTTTTCCAAGCGTTCATGGCTTTGCTGCGGTACAACTCTAAGCAAGTCTCCCGCGCCGAGTTCCAGCACGTTTGTGATGAAGCAATTCAACTGTCCATCCGCAAGTGGCACCAGCTCCCGAGGCGGCTCACAGGCGCCCACATACCTATACTCCAGAATTTCCAGCAACTGGTAGAACTTCACGATGCGAGTGTTATCTGCGATAGCTTGATGTCAACCAACGAACGGAACCTGGATAACAAATCACAAGAAGTCAAGCTCCTGTTGCAGGCGTGGAGAGATCGATTACCAAACATTTGGGACGACATCAACGCATGGCAAGATCTCGTCACGTGGCGGCAGCATGTGTTTCAACTTGTGAATTCGACATATCTCCCACTTCTGCCCCAAGGCGGTAACAACGTCGGAAACAACTCGTATGCATTCCGGGGCTACCACGAGACTGCTTGGATAATTAACAAGTTCGCACATGTT
Organism: Exophiala spinifera; assembly: GCF_000836115.1. Taxonomy (NCBI): domain Eukaryota; kingdom Fungi; phylum Ascomycota; class Eurotiomycetes; order Chaetothyriales; family Herpotrichiellaceae; genus Exophiala; species Exophiala spinifera. Next base: position 386,344 of record NW_015622518.1, on the reverse strand, counting down.
GCACGAAAACACCAGATGCCAGATGTCTGCATCAACCAACTAGGCAAGATATACACTCTGCCTAACATCGAAATCCAGGAGGCGTTCCTCAAACTCAGGGAACAGGCAAAATGTCATTACCAGAACAAGAGCGAATTGAACAACGGTTTGGACGTTATTAACAATACCAACCTTAACTATTTTGGTGCTCAACAAAAAGCCGAGTTCTACACGCTCAAAGGTATGTTCCTGGCCAAGCTTCAACATGCGGAAGAGGCAAATGAGGCCTTCGGCGTAGCTTTGTATTACGATCTGCGTCTGCCAAAGGCATGGGCGGAATGGGGTCAGTACTCTGATCGCAAATTCAAAGAGAACCCTAGCCTCATCGAGGCTGCGAGCAACGCTGTCAGTTGCTATCTCGAAGCTGCCGGTCTCTACAAGAGTGCAAAGTCACGGAAGATGCTTAGTCGGGTGCTATGGTTGCTTAGTCTCGATGACGAAGAAGGCCACATTGCTAAAGCATTCGAAGACTTCAAAGGCGAGACTCCAGTATGGTATTGGACTACTTTTGTCCCTCAGCTGCTTGGTAGTCTGGAGCATAAGGAAGCGCGTCTTGCGAAATCAGTGTTGGTGAAGATTGCCAAAGCGTTTCCGCAGGCACTTTTCTACAATTTGCGTGCCACAAGAGAGGAGTTCTTGACCAAAAAGAAGCAATTCGAGGCTCAGAAGCGACAACAAAAAGCTATCCAAGACAAGCTCGAAAAATCGGAGAACGGCTCCCGGCCAGGAACTGCAAATGGTGAAACCGCAACCCAAGAATCAGCATCTCCAAAGCCGAAGCAAGAGCCTAATGGCGATGCGCAGGCCAGTGGGGCTGTGAATGGTGTGGCCGAAGCTGAGACTAAAGAAGAGCCCAAGAAACCATGGGATCACACAGACGAAATTATGGCAGGCTTGAAGACTGCTTTCCCATTACTTGCTCTATCTATGGAGACCATGACCGACCAGCTATCAAAGCACTTCAAGTGCCCGCCGGATGAGGATGCGCATCGACTTATCGTAGCGCTTCTCAACGACGGTTTGGCATACATCAGCAGGGCTCCGATCACCTACGCTGAGGGTGCCAAATTGCCACCTTCCACAGAAGCAAATATTGCACGTTTCGTCACTTCTGTTCTTCCCGCCCACATCCGCAAGTCGTTCGAAGCCGATTTCGTGCAGACCAAGCCAACAATGTACGAGTACATCCACAAGCTGAGACGGTGGAGGGACAAGTTTGAACAGAAACTCGACCACCGTCAACAATGGGCAGCCCTTGAGGCCTATAGTCATCATTTGAGCGAGTTCAAGTTTCTCAAATTCGACGATTCGGTCGAGGTGCCTGGTCAATATCAGCAGCACAAAGACAAAAACACTGACTTTGTTCGCATCGAGCGCTTCATGCCTACAGTTGAGCTGGTTCGAGGTAATAGTATCTGCCATCGACGACTCACGATTCGTGGCCATGACGGCTCGTTGCATCCATTTGCTGTGCAGCACCCCACCGGTGGCAAAGTTCGAAGAGAAGAACGCATTGTCCAGCTCTTCCGCATCTTTAATCAGACGCTGGCCAAGCGCAAGGAATCTCGCCGGCGAAATCTGTATTTCCATCTGCCGATATTTGTGCCCATCGCACCCTATATCCGGCTTGTTCAGGACGATGCTTCATATGTGACCTTGCAGTCTGTCTATGAGGACTATGTTCGCAAGGCCCCAGGCATGTCACGAGACGACCCGATGTTGTTCCTGCTCGAAAAGTCGCGAACGATTGCCGAACAACAAAAGACTCAGCCAAGAACTCACGATCAAGTGGCTGTGATGAAGACAGAAATCTTCAACACCATCCAAGAGCGATGGGTGCCGAATACCATTGCGCTACGATACTTCCAGGACATTTATCCTAGCTTCGCAGACCTCTGGCTTTTCCGACGACAGTTCGCATATCAATTTGCTGCTACGACCTTCATGACCTACATCATGCATATGTCGGCACGGTACCCGATGAAGTTCTCCATCTCTCGGTCGACAGGCGACATCTGGGCGAGCGACTTGCTCCCTAACCTGAACTCGGCACGAGCGTACTTTTACAACCCTGAAGCCGTGCCATTCAGGCTTAGTCCCAACATTCAGACACTCATGGGCCCATTGGCGGTCGAAGGCATCTTCACCGCTTCCCTCATGGCCATTGCTCGATGTCTGGCCGAGCAGGACCAAGGATATGAAATGGAACAGCAATTAAGCATCTTTGTTCGGGATGAAATGTACAACTGGGCTGCTGGGCGGTCGAATAGTTCGAACGACACCAAGATGGAAGGACAACACCTGCGGGAACTTGTGGCTCAGAATGCCGAGTTCATCGTCCGCCGGGCTCTTGCACTGTCAAAGACACAGGGAACTGTGGGTGCTGCAGGAGGCGAAGGTGCTGGCGTTACAGGAGTCTTGCCTGCTTGTCAGAACGTGGTCGACCTTGTGAGCCGAGCCACTGATCCGATGAAGCTCAGTTCCATGGATGGGTTATGGATGCCCTGGCTTTGATCGCGAAGGAATGAACGATGGCTATATTGTGGTGTCACAGCTTGGACGTTTGAATGCTGGGACCAGGGAGTCCGAGGGACATGCACTAATTAACGAATGCTTTACGAATAGGCGTTTATGCGAGAGAGGTCGAAAATGGGAAAGGAAAGAAAGCGTTCGTCACAAGCTCTTTTTTGTGTTCTATCGTGGTATATCCTATTTTCTTTTTCTTTTTCTTTTTCAAAGTTTTATCAAGTTCGTATCTCAATGAGAGATGACAACCATGAGGAGTTCCGGTTGCCTTTTCCCTACCATATCACCAGCTTGACGGATAAACGGCAACTGTACGAAAAGAAGAAGAAGAAAAGGAGAAGGATGTACATGCGGGTTATTCTAGTTGTTTGTATCTTGACCCCGGGAGGCGTTGCTTTGCTACGCAAGGTCCTATGTAGACGACGAAATGATCCCTGTCCAAAAATATGTTGGTCGCCTATATCGGCCATGTCTTTCTTCGTGTTGTGTCTCTCGTTGTTGAAGTACGGAGTACGTTGAAAGTCAATTTTTAACTAAAGTTGTAACGTAGGGGGCTGCGACTATCCCGCCTGAGAAAGATGATTATATATATTCCCATCCTTCGCGAGGCTCGAGGTGCCCAAGTTAGTTAACTAGTTAACTAGTTAGTGTGGGTCGGTGGGTATGTATGTATGGACAATAGGTGGTCAGCCTGGTCCTCACCACGTCAAAACATTGGGCATCAGGGAGCTGCACGATGTTTCAATTCATCTCATCTGCAGATGAACAGTAGTGCAGCTGCATGCGCTGTAGTGTCTACGGTTTCGTGCGAGAAGTCACTGGATAGGTACTTAAAGGTGATGCTTGTCATACTACATAGTTAAGGCATGCATGGTTCTGGTTTCATTTACACTCGATGGCTTCAACCGTGAGAGGCTACCATCGCAATCTGCCGAACTTCCAATTGATCCTTTTGGCGCTTCTCTATGCCTGATACGCCCCGTCACCGAGTAATGTTACAGTAAATGTCATCGACACCCTCCAGGGCCCTGTGTAAGGGAGACTCCGGCAGCTTGCCACTGTCCGCTCCCCAGAGGCCTCGAATATCCAACCCAACATCTTCAAAACCTTGTGATTATATCTGGGTAGTGATGTTTTGCAGCTTAACCCCAAAGTTTTGATCCAACGGGACGCTGTCAAGGGGTGACATGAACAGCCAACCAATCACTGCGAACACGTCATTCTCGCACAGCTCCCAGAGCAGCATCGAGCATGTCGTCAGCATCACCATCCAATCTTTGCTCGATCAGACGCTCGTTACTCAATCCCTTCGTGGACGTGGCGGATCTGGTAGAGACAACTTCTTTGCCCTTGCGTTTGGATCTTAAAGCTGCTTTGTCAGTCACGACAGACTCTAGTTGCGAGGCCGAATCTTCATCGTCAATTTCAAGATCCTCCTCGAGAGCCCAATACTCCATTGCTCGAGTAAGTAGGGTTCCTGCCACTCCACCACCGCCTGCATCACCTCCGAGCACTCGGACGGCCTCATGTAAGGCCATGACAGCCTCTCTTGTCCGACCGCCCATGCTGAGAAGAACCAAGCCCCTGCTCGTATGAATGCTCCCAATGAGATTGCGCTCATCGTAACCACTGGCTGCTCCACTCGGAGTGAGACCCATACCTGTGCCATTTAGACTAAGATTGGCAAAAGCTGTCGTGCCCCTGCCTGGCTCGAAGGCCGAAGCTGGGGCCGCTCCTCCTGTCGCTATTCTTAAGCACTCATCGAATTCGGCGAGCGACTCTTCGAACCGACCCAAACGACGCAAAGTGTGCGCCAAATTGGCCCTGCTTGCAACCCACGCAGTCATGTTACAGCCTAAATCTGAAGCTAGTTCCAAGGCTTTATGGAATAGTTTTGCCGCGGCTGGAAGGTTGGACTGGTGGTATAGAATGACGCCGATCTCATTCAGAACCAAAGGATCACCGCCCAGGTTAGTGGTGCCGTTGAAGATGCTATTGGAAAACTCCTCTTCGGTCCCACTTTGAACGGTTCCGCTGCTCATCTCAAAAGCGGCTAGGCAGTACTCCCAAGCCAGCTGCATGTTGTTCAGTGCAAGATGTTGCATTCCGAGAAAAAGCTGCGGGAGATGACTTCCCTGGAACAGTCGGGCTGCAGTCGAATAGGCAGCTATCGCTTGATCATGTTCACCTTCCGCGGCAAAGGTATGTGCGAAGCCAATCCAAGCTGGGGCGGAATGGGGATCCATCAAAGATGCTTTGGAAAAGAAACGACGCGCTTCCGCTATTCGAAAAGTTGACAGGTAATAGGTACCAATAGCAAGATACGTGTAGGCTTCGTGAGGGGCATGCGTTGACAGCGTGTGGGATAGGTGGAATAAAGTATTGTTCGATCCTGTTTCAAAGAGAAGGGCAAGATGAAGGGGATACAGACGTGGACTGTGACCGAGAGAGGCATTCGTGTTCGCCGAGGAGGCATCTAGTGCACTGGTTGAGCTGTCTTGTGAGTTCAAGATGTTGGTCGTGATCGCAAGAGCATCGTAGAACCGGCATTGGGTATACAGTGTTTCAGCTCTGGTGAGGAGTAGGTCGGGGTTAGAGGCAAGATTATAATGAGTTGAGAGGGTCTCAGTAGCGTTTGCCAGCGTGGCTGGGGAAGAGTATTTGGATAATCTGGTGGTGTAGAGTAGTTTGGTGAAATGTGCGGCTTCCTGGGCCAGCGACTGATCATCAATGCGGATTGAGTCGAAATCCAGCTCTTCCAAAAAGGCCAATTCCTCCGCAGGCGACAGCATCGAATTCTTCATAAGTTGGTCAAATGCCTCGAAACACTGGACGTCTATCCGTATGGCATCTTTGTAACACTCTCTGGCTTTGTGAAAGGCATTCCGCTTAGCAAAGCACAAGCCTCGCAGATAGCACATGCCAGCCTGAAACTTGAGTTCTTTCTCAGATTCTCTGTCTCTTTCCCGTTCTTCACTAAGCTCAATCCGATCCCTTTGAGCTCTGACACCTCTGTGCGTGACATTCCTTGAGGTGTGTCCATTGATATGGGCCAGTTTCCTCCGAGCATTGTGAGAGGTCGTCACCAGATGGGTCGGGTTGTCTTCGCCCAAGATATTGAGAGCCTGTTCATATCGGCCTTGCTTGATGTAGCAGTGCGCAGCCAAATAGCGACACGACAGGCTTCGGTCTATGAGATCTTTCCTGGACAGCAGACCAAGGGCACGCGTGAAGTTGTTGTTGCCAAAATGAACTTGTGCCAGCCAGAACGCATCGGAGTCATTATCTGGAGCCAGTCAACATTGAGTCCGGATTAGAATGCCCAACACTCACATACTCGTCAAGGCGAGGACCTTGTCACCAATGTAGATGGCAGCATCATTTTGGCCCTTGTTCAGGGCATCTTGTCTCCACGCCCTTAGGTACTTGTCCATGTCGTCGAGTGGGGGAGGTGAGAGGAGTTAAGTAAGCCTGTGTTCTGTATCCATGACCAGAGGCAAAGTCAGGCCAGGATAGCGAGGGGTTGTCGGCACCGGCGGCCAGTGTTGAAATATCAAGTAATGTCCAGTGTTGACGTGGGTTTGTTGTTGATTCCAGGCGCGACCACGATTTATTTAGCGGGAGGCGACAATGTGGGGGAAACTGCGGCGCATCAACGAAAGTACCAGGCAACATTTCTCTCACTCAGAATCTTCCTCCATCTACACTCTGACTACTCCCCTAGACGTTGTTCCAAACGCCTTGTGTATCACTTCATCTCCCAGTTCTAACCTACTTCCGTTCCTCCAAGTCAACACTGCCAGCCTTTCGCCATGTCGGAACGAAAAGTGCTCACAAAATACTACCCGCCCGACTTTGATCCTACAAAGATCGGTCGCACTCCGAAACACCTCCGGCCAACAGGTCCGAAGACCATTCCTGTTCGACTGATGGCTCCTTTCAGTATGAAATGTACATCTTGCGGCGAGTACATCTACAAAGGCCGCAAATTCAATGCTCGAAAAGAAACGACCGACGAAAAGTATCTCAACATCACCATCTATCGCTTCTACATTCGATGCACACGTTGTAGCTCCGAAATTACTTTCAAGACCGACCCCAAGAACATGGACTACACCTGCGAAAGAGGGGCTAAGCGAAACTTTGAGTCATGGCGAGACCCGGAGAGCACAGAGCTAAAAGAGACAGATGAAGAACGCCTGGACAGGCTGGAGAGGGAAGAAGCAGAAGAGGCAGAGAATGCCGAGAGGAATGCAATGGAAGAACTTGAGGAGAAAATGGAAGAGAGCAAACGCGAGATGCAGGTTGCTGATGCCTTGGACGAGATCATGCAAAGAAACGCACGAATCGAGCGAGGCGCAAAAGGAAGTAAAGAAGAGGAGATCCTTGTCCAGTCCCGAGATATAGAACGAGAACAGAGAGAAGCGCAGGAGCGAGAGGATGCCGAAGCTGCCCGTCGAGCCTTTGAGAGTAATAAAGTGGCTCAGGCCAGACTGGAGCAAGCGACCGAGGCCCAGATACAGAATTCGAAGAAGACCGAAGAGGACACTACTCCACAGCCTCCACCTTCCTTTGAACGGGTTAAGAAGACGAAGAAACCTCTAGTCCCAGGACTCGTGCGAAAGCCTCAGGCAACAACAGCGGCGGCGGCACCGCCGACGACGACAACAACAACAACGACATCGTCAGCCAAACCAATTGGTCTGAACCTAGGTGATTATGATTCGGACGATGACTGATACGGCTTCATCAGTTTATCTTTGTACTGATATGTTATACTTCGACAGGCTCATTCTCTGCTTGTTCGGTCTGTGCACAGACTTTCAGTGCAAAACTTGCATATAAGTCAACGTTACGCAGTCTACCTGGGCCGACGTATTGTGTTGAGATCTTCTCCTCATACACAATGGCCGCGTGAACGACTCGTATCTCGTACGCTCAGCACTCACTTGACTCTCTGTCGATCTGGATCTTCGAGATCGTCCGAGCGAAAACTAAAAATGGACCTACTCAGATCGAGGACAAATTGGTAAGCTCATTTGTCAGGGGCTCTTCTCGTGGCGCAGAAGTCAGTGGCCGGCCAACAATCATTCTTTGCTTGATGAGAATATTGGAGCGCTGGATTGACTTCGTTCGATTTGGGCTATCGCCACTCTGTTGGCAGGTCTGCTAAATGAAAGCGAGGAAAGCCTGGTCGTGTCTATGGGCGAGACTAGAACGGATGTATACGTTCGGTGATCAAGGCGTACATGAGAGAGTGCAGCATGGGCATCTGGAAGGAAAGGTTTATATGAGAACGGCAGCCCCTCGAGGAATCCGAATCGCTTAGGTCGTCGGCCCAAAGAAACAAGAGCCGAGGCTGGCTGTTTTGCGCAGACGGCGGTGTGATGGATCGCGTCGAGCGAACAGCTGCATTATCGAAACAATGTTCACCATATCGGTTCCTAAAGGTGATATTCATGGGTTACCCCTAAACTACGGGATTCAGTATATCCCGGCCCTCTGGCTAAGAACGCCTGCCTTGTCCTGGTTTCTGTTTTGTCATGGCATCGAGGGTTTATTCTCTAGGCGCACTGTGAATGTTGTCGAGGAGATAGACGGGGCAGTTTAGGTTTTCTTTACAACGTCAAATAAAAACCTGAGCTGTCCAGCTGGCCGCCCCCCATGAATCAATATCAGGGAGCAACCAACTACTGCTTGTAGAGGCGGCGCAAAGGCCAACCGTGACCAGCAACTCCATCCCCCTCGTATCTACAGAACCAGGACAGGGTTTGGCAGAAGCGCTTTGGCCTCACGATGGACGAGACTCGACAACTCTGGCAGCAAATCTCGACCTTAAAAAGGGACTTTTGATTCGGCATTGACCACGCTGCTTGAGCAAATCACTTCCATCAAAGCTACTAACAAGGCGAGCGAGCGTCCCGGGGGACGGATCAATGGACCGACAAGAGGCATCTCAAGCCATCTTAGACAATGTAGATATTCTGTTCCCATAATAGTAGACTGAATCTGGACTATGCAACTAGTCAGGGATCGAATACGATCGAGGTGTACCGAGTATGCCAAAGCCAGAGTCATAGAGTCGACACGGAGAGCATTTGAAGGATTGGGTATTGTAGAACCTGGTCTGATGTTGTTAATCGTCCCATGGCCTCGTCATAATAACGCATCTGAAAGCTTGAACCGGTAATTGAACAGCCTGCGCCTCTTTTGCAGCTTCTGAGCACAAGCTCCACCTATAGTACGCCCTTGATATCCTTTATATACAGGTAGAGTAAATTCGTCGGTTTGGAAAAGGTAGGTAGCGCACTCGGATAATGATGTTGTACATGAAATATCGGGGATGTGTTCTACTTGTTCTTGGACATCTTGTATGTGAAACGTTTTCTCGTCCTGAAGCGAACTGTCAGATCAAAGCCTCGATATCATCGAGCGGTGCGGTAGAATAGCTACTCACGGGACAAACTCTCCCAGTTTTCTTCCTACCATCTCCTCCGTGATGTAGACTTCCTGATAGTTCTTGCCATTGTGGACGGCGAACCGCAATCCGACGAAAGCGGGTAATATCGAGGCTGCTCGAGCTTGGGTTTTGATAACGGGGGGAGTCTTGCCGGCGACGGCAGGTTTGAGATTCGGGAAGGGCACCACGTTCGGTCCTGAACAAAGAATCTCAGCGGTCTGGAATCAGTCGGTACGAGTCCTGTACACAGTCGACGAACCTTTCCAAGCAGAGCGCTTCAACAGCGCGAATGATGCTCGCATGGTTACCGTGCTATCATGTCCTCTGAACAAACCCTCTGCATGAACGCAGCAGACGTTCGATTTTCTTTTGACGGGCGGATTCTCCAATTCAGCTGCTTTATGCGCAGCCAATGGGGAGCAATGGCTGTTTGAGGCGGCCAATTATGTACGAGACCGACTGTTGAGGCACAATAGTTAAAGCGTAGAAAGGTAGAAATGGAAATGGCACCATAGGAGTTGACACTTCTTCAAGGCTAAAGAAGTCTGAAGCACCGGGAAACTCTGGACTACGCGAAACTACCTGCACAGACGACTTTGGGTCGGGATAGCGAGGGTAGAACACGTCACGTGATATCGTTGGTTTTTCAGCGGGCGTCACGATTCTCGGCAAAGGCGCATTCGGGGGTGGACACTGACTACCCAGGGAGGAAGAGACTTGCATTAGTTTGGTGGTGGCTGAGTTATCACACTCTCCTTACTCCGTACAGGCACAGGAAAATCATGGTGCAGAGGTCGAATAACCCAGTGAGGTCCTGGAGGCAAACGAAAGGAACACGCTGTCCGATAGGGCAAGAAGCGTCCCGTCCAAAAGAGACACTGTGCAGTTCCTCCATACCAAGTAACTAGTCGACGTGGGAATACGAAGTACCTCGTGTCGAATCGAATCCACATCCAAGGCTCAATCCAGTTCGACCGCAGTTGCCGTTGGGCTTAATTTCGTGTCCCTGAGACTCAACTGATTGTTTGCCATCCTAGAGTATCTTCCACTTTCCTTATTCCTTATTCCGTCTTCGAACCGTAATATTATTCTTCGTTCATGGATGCCATGACTTAGCGATAGCCGTACTCCTCCGAAACCGACTTCCATCTCTCTGGATACACTTGTCAGCTGCGTTGTCGCGAACCCTCGACTCCCGCGCCGTCATAGACCATCCCCAACCATGGCGCAGAGCGCTGTAGGGTCGTATTCGAACCCTTTGAAGAAATTCAAGTGTGTACATGCCTCGAGGCAGGCCCAAAAAATGGCTAACCGGACACCAGGCTTGTCTTTTTGGGCGAACAGAGTGGTATGGCTAGCTCAAAGTCCTCAGCACGAGTTGCACGCTCACTTGATATACAGTCGGCAAGACGTCTCTCATCACGCGATTCATGTATGATTCCTTCGACACGACCTACCAGGCCACCATCGGCATCGACTTCCTCTCCAAGACTATGTACCTAGAAGACCGCACCGTCCGACTACAGCTTTGGGACACGGCCGGCCAAGAGCGATTTCGCTCGCTCATTCCGTCATACATCCGAGACTCATCAGTCGCCGTTGTGGTCTACGATATTTCGTCCAAGAAGACCTTTGAACAGACGAGAAAATGGATAGACGATGTTCGCGGTGAAAGAGGCAACGATGTGATTGTGGTTCTGGTCGGCAACAAGACGGATCTGGGTGATAGCAAGCGAGAGGTCACCACACAGCAAGGTGAAGAAGAGGCCAAAAGAGCAGGCGCCATCTTCATGGAAACGAGTGCTAAGCTCGGACATAATGTGAAAGCCCTTTTTAAGAGAATAGCCCAGGCATTGCCAGGGATGGAGGGCGAAGATCAGACCCAACCTAATCCGCAAGGTAAGCAGACCAGAAAGCCAGGACGAACCCGAAGTACTGATTGCATGCTTTAGTCATTGATGTGGCGGTCAACAACCAGAAGCAGGCCGATGATGGTTGCGCGTGTTGACAGTCGTGCGACTTTTCCAGCTTCAAGTTTTTGGCGACGGTTTCTTGGACTAGTTCCTCTATTTCGGAATGCGCTGGCCTCCACGAGGATAGATGGATGCCTTGGTGGCTCTTTGGGAGGTCAGATTCCTACGCTTGCTTTGGGAGAGCTGGAAGTCGGGTTTCGAACGGCAAGAGGTCTGAAGAGGAGGCGTTTCTCCAGGAACTGCTTATGCTCAATCGAAGGCCGAACTATATGAAGGAACATGTAACTGTGCTTAGCAAGGCGTTCCAGGCTACTCAATTGAAACGAGGGATGTGTTCAAGTAACCATGGGGTTGGTCATGTACAGATGCAGCGGTGGCGGGATCCGTTCGGGTTCAGCTCAGCCAGTACACGCAAAATTCCGACAAAGTTGTTCATAATACTGCATGTACAATGAAAAATAGATTGTTTTGGCGGCTGTTTTAAAGTCGCAACAGGGTATCTACATTGTATCACGCTAGAATGACTGCCTTTGGTAGACAATTGAGGTGCGATACCATACTAACCGCTTACTTTGGGTAGGGGTTGACTGAGTCCTGCCTCAGCCACTCGGCCACTTGATATAGAGCGACCAGGGGATGACGGGCTTCTTTTCGGCGCCGACATCATCGAGCGGCATGTGTGTCTTGCTGGGCGTGGCTTTAGGGCCCATGGCCCCGCGCGTGCTTCCCTTGCCAGTGCCCGTACTCGTACCTGTGCCCGGGGTTCCAGGCGACGGCTGAGAAGACGGTGGTATCCGTCGGCGTGGATGGATATGCTGACCTGACTGACTACCTGCCTTCCAATACCTATCTGGGTACCCTAGTGTACCTCAACTAGATCCCTCTAGATGTTTTCGTGTCGGTACTCTCTGTCCTCTCTAAAAGAGGATGAGTATTTTCCATTTGGTAGACGAAGTGTTTCGGCTTCGGTTTCGAGCCCATGGCTCTCGCTTGAATCCAAGTTGGAAGTCGATGTTGTCCTGAACAAGACAGCCCGTCTGTCATCCAAAGGACAATGCATCTCTCTAGATTGTTGTTAGTCCAGTACGGGACGGAGGATGGCTTGATCTCCTTCCGAAGAGCCTCGTGGCCGGTGGGACTGGAGCTTGCGAGGCTAGGATATACAGTATATTGAATCCGTACACTCATTGGCATCGGGGAGCAAAGGCCGCTTCCAGGGAGTCTCCATCGTCAACCGAGAGGACGAAAATTAATATCGCTCTGGGGGCCACGGGCATTGACAGTGACGATCGCGGCGCCAATAAACAGCGTGTCTTCGGAATCCCATGGTGGAAATGAACGTTAATCCCTCATCTTCCCGATCGCCCCATGTCCTTCTACGGGTCTGTCGACGGGGACTGTGTCGTCTGAATGGCTGCGACGGCTTCCTAACTCTTCCTTGCTTTGTAAAGATTCCCGTCCGTGGACCACCTGACATTGCAGGCATCCTCCATACTGCCCACAGCCTCCTGTACAAGGCCGTCACCACCGCCGGAGCACGCTCCCAATTATCTCCGCCAGGCACTAAAGCTGAACTAGGCACGGTCTTTTTACGAATACGTGCCATTTCGAGAACCGCTCGAGCGGACAAAAGATATTTCACACACACGTCTTTCGCTACCGTCGTTGCATGATCCTCCTTTCCTAGCCAGCCATCAGTCAACCAACGACCAAAGACACTCCCCTCCGAGTGTCTACAACACCAGCCTTTTCCCTTCAACCATCATTGCCTCACTCGGCCCAGCGCGTTCGTTTGGCGGCCTGCGAGTCGTCAAATGAACCTGCCTTAGTTACCTTCGTTCCCTCTTCACCCACTACCCTCTTCCTCTTGAAGAGGCCTTGTCTCGCAGTCTTCTAAATGCCTTTCAAGCCCTTCGCACATCTTGCAAGAGTCAGCTTTGCAAAGGGAATCGCCCATACCTATGCTCCTTCCGTCGTTGCTGCTGGCCAGTCGATAGGAACCTTTCAGAACTACCCCGTTGCCAAATTCTCAAAGACCGCCCAACTTCAAAATGCCTTTGCGAGTCCATCTGGCTCTGGTGCCGGAGCAAAGACTGGTTATACTTCTCAGTCGTCCGGTGGCGATCCTGGGTTAGCCCAGTACTACGCAGCCTGGCAGCATGCACAACAGACAGGCGATGACTCAGAATGGAAGCAACATCAGTTTGCCCGACGGATCGGATGGAAAGAACAAGAGAAGACGGGAGCTACAAAGTACCAACGGCTCGAGTCAACCCGTGCTGTCGACGCCCTCCGTCCATCTGTGCGACTGACCGTATCTCGTACCACCAGCGACCGAATCGTCCCACAGGCACCGGCACAGGCGGTGGATGAGGTCTTTGCGGAAGTGGAGGCATTGGCCCAGGTTGATGAAGCCATCGCAAAAGAGATACAGGATGTCAAAGATACACAACAGCTTGAAGCCGCCCCGGCTCCGGAGGAAAATGTTGGCAGTCCAGTTGTCAGCACGCGAGCAGTCTCACCCGTCGATCCGGAGCTGACTGCAACCGACTTGGAGTCTACTTCTACGTCTTTTGAGCAGACCTTGTCTACCGACGCCACTTCTTTCGCTTCCGAGGAGTCTGTTCTGTCCGACCAGATCGTGCGCCTTGGCCAGCAACACCGTTATGCCGAGATTCCTGCCTTGTTCGAGGCCATCATCAAGGACGGCCAAGTTCCCACAGTCGACGCCTACAATCACATCCTGTTGTCTGCCATCAATCTGACCAATGGATATCAACCATGGCCACGAGCGCTGGAGGTTTATGGTGACATGACCAAGCGCTCTGTGGAACTCAATGCTGCTTCCTATACTATCCTTCTCAATTTTCTAGCAATTCGAAGTCTCGAGGCCTACCAAGTCCGCAAACATCTCGGTGAAAGAGCTGTTCGATATGGCAACGAAGGCGCTCTTGTCTTCCCGTCCGCGACTAGACAATTGGAAGCTTATGCAGCCGATACCTCACTTATGTTCGCCACCAAGCTGTACAATATTGCACGCGCGACCCTCACTGGCTTCCACCTGTCCGCACCACTCTACAATGCCTTGGTCAGAGCTTGTGCTCAAGCGGGAATGGTTGAGCCGATGAAGGTACTTCTGTCAGACATGAAGGCTGAGAACATCCGTCTCGACTCTCGATTGTATACCCTCGTTATCGATGCACACGCCTCGGCACAAGACATTCACACTGCGCACGAAGTATACGAACAATATCGCGACATTGCCATAAGCAGAGCTGTCAACGACCCACTAGACATGCAAGTGTATGCTTCTTTGATAAAGGCATACTATGCTGCTGGACAGGGGGAGACTGGCCTTCGGTTCTATGAAAGAATTCTACAATCCTTCAAGGACTCTGCCAACCAACAGCCGCTCTCTGATGACCTGACAGCTGCTTTTGTACTAAAAGCCTTGGTTCAGCATCATATCGACAACGGTGCCTTCTCCATGGCACTTGCAGAGATCAACAACTTCACCCTGCAGCCAGCTGTCCGTGATCAAGCACTCTCCGAGGTCAGCACTGCGGCCGCCGATGCTGGCAGTACACATGAAGCCATTGCCAGTCTCGACGCCATCTCGGTTGCGAACTTGACCGCCGAGCCCGTCATGGCCGTCACTGCCATGCACATCCGAGCTGGCGATATCGCTAAGGCGAAGGCTACTTGGAACAAGGCCAGCGCTCTAGCACTCTCTCCAAACCCCGACTTTGCCACAATGTACACACTGGCCATGATCAAGGATGGTTCTATCGAAGCAGCCATCGCCGAAGCTCGATCAATGTTCTATCGCATTCGAAATGCTGCGACTTCGGAGGCTAGCCGTCAACTTGCAGTTGCCGAAATCGATGAAGCCATCCTGCTGTTCGGCGATGCTCTTGGGACTGCCCATACACCTATCTCTTCCCAGACAAGCATCCTCATGCTTCGAGCAATGATTGAGAATGGCGGCCTTGTCTCACCTGTTGCCCAGCATGCCATCGCCAGCTTGGGACCGGACTGTGTACACCAGCTTGACGCGCAAGACATTGCCCTCGCTTTGCACGTCCAGGCACAGATGCTGCTTACAGAGAATACCCTTGACATCGCACACCAGGCCCGATTCTCACACCTGCTCGAAACTGTTTTGAATCGTGGCATTCTCATGGATCCATCCACAGTGCATGTGGTCAGCGAGAGCCTTCCAAAAGTAGCTTCTGCTCGGCCTGACCTCCTGCAACGCTGGCAAGAACTGCTCCAACCTGCCGCTCCTACCCCCGTCTCACTGCAAGCGTCCCCGGTCTCCCCTCACGTGCCATTCGCTGGCCATGTTCCTGAGCCAGATTCCTACGACCCTTATGCGCATACGACCGACTATCGTGCTTCCAAGGCAATCTCAGAAATGGTCGAGAGCACCACCGGGCGTCTTGAGAATCATCTCAGTGATGGTATGTCTCGCCTGAGGAACATCCGTCGTGCAGGTCGAAACCTTCACTATTCCGCTTATGCAAAACTTATCACTGCGGCTGGAAAGGCGAAGCAACCAAACCTGATGAACGAGATCCTGAGTATGGCTCACTCTGATGTCCCGATGTCACTGCAGATCCCCTCTGTCCGGGCTGGCTGGATTTCAATCCTGGACTCCATGATCGCTGCCTCTTTGACTCTTGGTGACCGTCAGCAAGCGGCCAAAATTCACCAGGAACTCCTCGACATGGGAGCTGCTCCATCAGCGAATACCTTCGGCATCTACATCACCACGTTGGAGGGGACATTTGACGAGGCCACCGAAGCTGTTAAAATCTTCCAACGTGCTCTGTCCGAGGGGGTCGCTCCCAGTGTATTTCTGTACAATGCGGTCATCGGCAAACTCGGAAAGGCTCGCCGCATCGACGACTGTCTCCGTTATTTTGGCGACATGGAAGGACGAGGCATCCGGCCATCTTCAGTCACTTATGGTACTTTGGTCAATGCTCTATGCAGAACCAGCGAAGAGCGTTTTGCAGTTGACATGTTTGACGAGATGGAGGCAGCACCAAACTATCGACCTCGGCCTGCTCCTTACAATTCAATTATTCAATACTTCCTCAACACCAAGCGCGATCGAAGCAAAGTCCTTCAATACTACGAACGCATGAAGTCTAAGAATATCAAGCCTACTTCTCACACTTATAAACTGTTGATCGAGGCTCACGCGTCCCTTGAACCAGTCGACCTCCCGGCGGCTGAAGCCACCCTAGCCGAGATGAAGCAGGCTGGGGTCCAGCCTGAAGCGGTTCATTACGGCGCTTTGATTCATGCCAAAGGTTGTGTCATGCATGACATGCCGGGTGCCCGGGCTGTCTTTGATACTGTCTTGAAAGATCGCCATATCCGACCCACTGACACCCTTTACCAGAATCTCCTGGAGGCCATGGTTGCCAATCATGAGGTTGCCAACACACCAGAGGTCCTTGCTGATATGTCACGCCGGGGCGTCATGATGACTCCTTATATTGCCAATACTCTCATTCACGGATGGGCGAGTGAAGGTGACATTATCAAGGCTAAAGCTATCTACAATGAGCTTGGCAGCGACAAACGTGAACCAAGCACTTATGAAGCCATGACGCGAGCCTTTCTCTCTGCTGAGGACCGTACCAGTGCAAATGCTGTTGTGGAAGAGATGCTCCGCAAAGGGTATCCGGCGGCGGTCACCGAGAAAGTGATGGCATTAATGGGCGGTATTACTGCTTGATTCAATTTCCGAAAAGCAGAACATCTTTAATCACCGAGTGTGGCAATGGAGCTTCGCTTGCCTCGGCTTCTTTCTTTTGTTTCTCCTTTGTGATGTGTTAACGATACCCAGAACGCAGAAGCCATGGACAAATGTAGTTCGATGGCCTCGGCGTTTCTGGTCTAGCTCAGCGGGTTATTTTCGACAGCGCATGTGTACGTACGAGATGAACATGGCATTTGGCGTTTCCAGGATTTTGAAAATGGTTCGGCTACTTCCAATGGCGGGAGGCGCTGAATGGAGCAAGCAATTGAGCCATTTGTTTTTTCAAGGACTGGTTTGGAAAAAGGTGGGAGTTGTGGCTTTTCTTTTTGCCATGTACCAACAGAAGATTAAACTCTCCACTCAATCTAATTTAGAAGGGATCTAGGTGAAGGGTGATTGTCTGGATCCGATGGGAAAGGTCCTTGAGATGGCGGACATTACATTTACACGTCTTGGGCCTGCCTTGGGCCTGCCTTGCCGGCAGAGTTGAGTAAAGCTGTATCAGACGAGCAAGGCAAGGACTGATGAAGAAGATTTAAGAATATTCAACAGAACATTCTTTTTGAAACAAAAGAACCAACCTACCTACCTAGTTTTTTTTGTCTCTTGTCTGGTTTTACGTGATCTCTCTCTATCGTCTCGACGTGTCTATGTGAAACTCCGTCTCGTGTGTCCGGGTTGTTCGTGTTTAACGTGAAATTACTGGGTTTGATCTTTGCAGACGCGTGGTCTTTTCGTAGAGAAGGTCTCCGGGTAGTTGTGTACCGGTGTGCAAGAAGAATGCTCATAATACTGACTATTAAAATTGCAAGAGGCAATGAATGCCGACTATGCCGAGTTGACGAGTACCTAGGTAGGTAGGTAGGTAGGTAGGGAGGTAGGTAGGTTACCAACCCAGCCCATTCTCCGTGCGTTGAGTATGTGCGGGTGTCGGATGATGGATCTTTGACTCAAGTACCTTCAGGGAGCTCGGTAGTATTGTATGCGTTATTATGATGGTGATGATGATGATGATGATGATGATCATTGTTGTTGTTAGGTGTTATTGTCATTGATGTCGATGTGCATAGGTCATCACGTATCACGGACTCAATCTCTCAATCTTCCACTCGCCGCCATCTCGTGCTTGTCTAGTGTAGACGAACCGGTCGTGTAGCCTGCTCTCCCTCCCTTGCCAGAACTCGATCACGTCGGGAATGATCCTCAAGCCGCCCCAGAACGGCGGCACGGGGATCTGTTCTTGGCCTTCGAACCGGCGCGAAACTTCCTCGACCCTATTTTCCAACTCGAGCCTACCGTCGTTGTCGTCGTCGTCGTCGTTCTGCTCCCCCTCCCGTCGAGACGGCAGCGGTTTGAGCACACTCGTCTGCTGACTCGCCCACGCTCCGATCCTGCTCCCCCGGGCCCTGGTGTCGAAGTAGACCTGGCTCTCCTCCGGGGTGAGGCGCTCGCACACGCCCTCGACGCGCACCTGGCGTTCCAGCGGCTTCCACCAGAAACACAGGCTGGCGTGGGGGTTGGTCGCGAGGTCGGCCGCCTTCCGGCTCGTGCCGAAGTTGGAGTAGATGACGAACCCGCGCTCGTCGAGTTCCTTGAGGTACACGACGCGCGAGCTCACGCGGCCAGAGGGCAACGACGCCGTCGAGAGCGTCACCGTCTCCGGCACGCTGCCTCGCAGTTGCGCATGCGTGAACCAGCTGTGGAACTGGAGGAACGGGTCGCTGGAGAGGTCGGAGCGGTGCAGGCGCGACAAAGAGAATTGAGCAGCCTGCGACGGCGCGGGCGTGGACGTTGAACCAGGGTCCGGCAGTGCTGGTGCTTCGCCCGGTGCGACTTTTTGGGCGGGCGCGAAGAGGTGTCAGTGTCAGCTGGGTACGTGATTTTCAAATGGTATTGTATGTGGGATTGGGAATGGTATGGAACGTAAGGATGTTATTGATTGATTGATTGATTGCCCTTGCTCTGGCAATGAGCTTTTGACTCGTGTAAAACTTACATATCAATTTGTTATGGTTCTGCGGAGGCCGAGACTCACCGGCGTCTGCTTTGGTCGCCATGGCTTGATGTAGCATTGGAATGGTGCTTGTCGTTGTGTTTGTGGTGATGACGACTCTTGTCCTCGTGTTTGTTCTTGTATGTCGAGAGGGAAATAAAAGACTCGAGCGAGAAAGTATCAGGGGTGCTCGACTTGACATATATCCAGAAGTTCGCCAGAGCCCTGAATGAGTCTTGAGGCACTTTTTTCGAAGAGGTGGACACACCACGAACAGGAGGGCTAAGCCGGACAAATCAAAATATACCGAATCGAAGAAGCGTGTGATAATTTATCCTAAATGAGTGAATTGGAAGTGTTGTCCCATGCAAGGATTTAGCAATGAGTGTGTCGTGTTGTGCGATGAGTCGTTGCTCTGTCTCATCTCATGACTCTCGTACTGTGCGCTTCGTATGCACTGCGGACTCTGCGCCGATGACTCCACAGGTGCGAATATAGACGTCATTTGAAAATGGGATAGCGTCACGTGTGATTTCCGTATTCGCATTCGTATTCGTATGTGAGGGGAATATCACGTGACTTATTCTTCCATGTTGACGTGATCATTCCGTCTCGTACTCCGAACTCCCTCTCTGTACCAAAGTCCCCTCTCTTCAGGATCCTCTCTGTACGGAGTAACTTGCATTAGTTAGCTTGCTCAAAGCTTAGAACCTCTGCTGTTGTTACTCTTACCTAGTACGATACTGTACTGGACCTCACCAAACCTACCTACGGATACGAATTCCAAGTATCAAGAGACTTGACTACCCCTCCATTCTTCAACTCCAACTCCCCCGTTTCATCATTTTCAGCCCCCAATCCTGCAACCTGAGCTCGTGCTCTTTCTTGGTCCAGGTTCTTTTCGACTCTCTTACCGAGTTCATACACACTCGCCTCTCTAGGACTTTTGTCACCGCATTCTACCGACGGACGTACCACAGCACGCGACGCCTTGGCGAGTCTCAAACGGCCAACACATCACAACCACCACCACCACACGCACGACACCATACGCCCCCTGCAGGACTCGATCAGAAGCCAGACGGCGAGAGCGAGAGCGAAACAAGGAACGCCCGAATCCAGACTCCAAAGACCAAGCATCAGGCACACCTCAAACGAACCCTTGTGCAGTAGCTCTTCAGCCTCACTGGCCCTGGCCTATCCTGAGTTGATCTGAACTTTTGTGGTTTATTCAATCATCGCACTCGTGTGCACAAATCATCCCACTATATATCTTTCGGCCTAACAAACCCCTCCGCCTTACCTTTTTCTTCTCCTTCGCTATGCCTCCTACAGTTCCTCAAATCGATACGAGGACTTCCAGTGCCCCCAAGTCTCGAAACACTATGGTATGTTCACTTTTTGCACAGATTCAGTGATGACCCAGACATTCCTTTCCCCGCCAATTTTCGTTTCTTCCTCTCCCCGGCTCAAACGACGCTATTTGGTTCCCCGAATTGCAGCTAACCGCAGCGCACCTTACGCTGTACTGTAGACTCCTATATCTGCTCAACCGCTCGGCGAAGAAGAGATCAAGGCCTTCAAGGATGTCTTTGCACTGTTTGTAAGTTGATTCATGATCAATTATCTGGTTTCATTCGTATTTTTATCTCGCATCATCGGCTCACAATTACTCCAGGATAAGGATAACAGCGGTAAGTCTTCGACCGTCCGGGCTAGCCAACTTCTGTCATCAGGCTGCCAAATCGTTGCTCTTCGTCACATGCCGGCGCTGTTTCCATCTTATTCATTTACACGCCCGCCTATTCATTGTTTATCACGGACCACGTTTACTCAGACATATGGGTTATGTTTAGGAACCATCACCGCCTCTGAACTTGGCGAAATCATGCACTCTTTGGGCCAAAACCCATCGGACTCTGAATTGCAAGATATGGTCAGTTTAGATCTGCTTCTTTCCTCCTTTCCGTCTGTGAATTATGCCATACTGACGTCTCGGATCTCTTTCTAGATCAACGAAGTCGATATCGACAATTCAGGCGCCATAGACTTTGACGGTACGGCCCAATTTTTTTCTTGCGAGCACCTTTCCTTTCCTTTCCCCCCAGATGCCGCGTTGCCGTTCCCTCATGTTCAAAGGGCTTCTGATCTAACCTTTTTTGGGTGCAGAATTCCTCAAGATGATGTCTACAACCGTCAAAGCGACCCATTTCGCCGACGAAACCCGCGCCGCCTTCAACGTCTTCGACAAGGACGGCAGCGGCACCATCTCAGCCGACGAGTTGCGTCAAGTCATGAAGTCCATTGGTGAAAATCTCACCGACGCCGAAATCGACGAGATGATTCGCGAAGCCGACAAGGATCACAATGGATCCATAGACTGTGCGTTATTACTTGTCTTTCCTCTCTTTTTCTTGCCACCGTACCTCCTCTCCTTCGGTCTTGATCAAGGAACGCTGTTTTTGCTGACGTTGGGTTGTTTCTCGACATGGGTATAGACGAAGAATTCGTCCAACTCCTCTCTCCAAAGCCATAAAACCGGTCCCAGCCGACGAGACGAGTACATTGTTAGCAGGTTCGCTTCAATATCGGATTGACTGTCGTCAAGCCGGCACCAGCACCGGCACCAGAACGGGTTCACCGGTGCCCGCAAATTTATTCACCTATCCAGAACAAGTCATGACTCGCGGGGATACTTTCGACGTTGCCTCTGCATCCACGATCCCCAAATGCTTCTCCTTATACCCAAACATGTCAGTTACCTCCTCAGGTACTTAGGCAGTACGCCCTCGAGTTGCGTTTTCGACTTGCGTTTCGACGGACGCAGATATCTATCTATTGTCACCCCTGCCACATAGAATGGGTATTTTATTTTGTTGACAGTAGTCCATAGTCTGGAATATAATAACTCGGCTGTTACAAAATATGATATGATGGCATCTTGTACCTTTGTGAACTTTCCAGAGAGCAAAGAATCAAAAAGGGCACGGGTGGCACACAACACAACTCGACACGACAACGGACGAAACCCTACAGAATCAACATCAACTCAAAAAGAATAAAAAAGGGTAACACGGTTCGTCATACAAGATAGACGAGTTTTTAAAACTCCTTTCTCATTGCTTCGCGGGAACTAGACGGTGAGAGGGTAGAGCCGCCATGATATTTGGGCCTGGCCTCAGTCAAGCACGACACACAAGACCTGATATCAGCATCGAGAAAACCCCAATCAGACCCCCGACCCTGGCCCCCTCTTCACGATCCTTCTTGGATGGTAAAAATGGAACCGTGCTTCACATGGTCACTTTTCGACTCGTGCCCATTATTCCTCTCTCTCTCTCTCTCTCTCTCGCGGGGAGTAGTGACTCACTATCCCGCTTTGCCTAACACAAAGCAATAAACACAGGGACCAGAAAAGTCCATCCCCCAGTCCGATCGAAGGTTTGGCAGCGGCACTCGAAAACGAGAGACAGGTCACCTCCCGTGCGAGTACCGTGCTTGCGAAGTGTGTACCTCACTACTGCTTAGACTCTGACGGTCCGCTTTGGCCCTCTTGACCCCGTGTTCGTATTTGTGACAAGGTCGAAGATAAAAAAAAAGAACAAAAAAACCATACTAAAAGTCCAGTGTTGTGTGTCCCCAAAAAAAACAAGGGCACCGGCGCGGCATTGTTGGGTATTACAATGCCCGAAATATGCACATGAAGCATGGAATACAGGAAACAAGCACGATGGTGTGACTGCCTCTGCGGCATGGTGATGGGGAGATACCCTCACATCCCATTCCACAAAATGCTGTTGTAACAATTCTGACGGCCCGTAGCCTCATTTTCCGTCTCCCGCCCACTTTCTTCTCCCGAAATGAACTTCTCCGAGTAATATCTCAGTGCGTCTTGGATGCCTGTCGAACCCGTGGCCCATCTCGATTTCTGCTGCGTTTACCTACGTGCGACGCGCCGGAGTTTCCGCCGTTCCGGTGTTGTGACTTACCACCACTGCTTGGTGGTGCACTTTTAACTGGAATATCTTTTCTGATAGGTTTTGTCTGCCCTGGGAGGCGGATCAAGGCGTATTGTTGCTTCGACGGTCCATGCCACTCCCGCAGATTGTTCACCATGAAGGGGTGTCTGGAGACAGGGTCGACAGGCGCTGGAGCAATTCTCGAGGCAAATGACGGCGCCCACTGAATTGGAGGTGCCCCCGTGGGCAATTCGATAATCGGCAAAGACCCTGGTTCCCGATCCTCGAAGAGATCATCCTCGCTTTCCACATCTTTCGTCGCTATTGACACTTCAGTCACGGGGATGCCAGAATCGGCATCGACCGGCATGGACACTGATGCGGCAGGTACAAGTACATGTTGAACATCGAGAGGCTCTCGGGAGGAAGGGGCAATCGCTAGAGCTGCCGAGGCAAAGTGAACAGGTTCTGGTACCGGAGAGGACTTCTTGCCCAGCAATCCATTGAATCTTTCTTGCCAGGAAGGGTTCTGTACGATTGGAGTGGAGGCAGACCTGAACGACTGCGGTGGGGCTGAAACCCTCGCCGCCCAAGTCAACGGTGTATGTGATACATCAGCTGGTTGTACCGGTGTCGGACTTGGGGGCGTAGGTGGCATTACAGGAGGCAGTTTGACTACCGCCTTTGCCGGCGGGAAGTGCACCTTGGGACTTCGTAAGTCTCCATCAAAAGCGGGATGGAAGCTTGAGTACTCTTCTGCCGGGGGCGGTGATGGTGATCTTGGCGGCTCGGGGTGGCTGTAAGTGAATGCTCGTCGGTCCTGTGGTGGAACACCAATTGGCTGTGGAAAGAAGCGAGATCCTCGTCCACCAGGCCCACTCATCATTCGTGACCCCATATCTGTGCCTGGTATGGTGCCTACAGCACCAAACAGGTTTGATGCAGGCACAGCAGACTCTGCAATGTTGGCGACATGCCGCTGACCAGCCTGGTCGCCGACATGCACTTGCTTCCAAGTCTCGTTGAAGGTGTACTGAGGACCTTGTCGGACTCCGGTGCGTAGCTCCTCTTCTCGCCGAGCCACCAATTCACGTTGCAGTCTTTCATTCTCAGCTCGCTCTTGTTGTCCCGCAACTTGGTGAAAATTCGCCCACGCATCAATAGCATGAGGCTTAGGGGGGTTCTGGAGGCTATGGACAGCGCCAGGGCCGTGAGCTTGTTGAGAATGGGGGGGAGCGATCGGGGCGGGCTTGGTAGTGGGAAAGAGTGAGTCAGCTTCGCTATCAGCGGCTAACGGGCCTTGATCGGGAGATGCCAGAGGCTGATATGAGAACGATCGACTCTCAGGCGCTGCATGATTCACATACTGGGCCTGTGGTGATCGACCAGTATGCGGCGTCCTTCCATTCATCCAGCCTTGAACCGACGAAGATGTCCGGGACAGATCTTGTGGCGCATATCCCGCCAGTCCATGGTCGAACGTACCATTTCCAAGTGCAGATTTACTGGATATTCCCCATAGATTGGCTCCCTGGGGCGAACGGTGGTCGGAGCGCAAATCTCCCCATCCACTTCTTGCGTCATTCCCTGAAGAGCTAGGCTTGGGCAATTTCGGACTCGGCTCTGAAGAGGCAACCGGCTCTTGACCACTTGATTTTCGCAATTCTGGAACAGATCGAACGCCATTTACCACTGGAGAAGGCATTTGTGAGGTTTCTTGCTTAGACTCCTCTAAACCTGCAGAATCCAGCTTGACTCGTACAGGCAATTTCTGGGAATCTTGTTGCCGAGATAACGAACCTCCAAGCTTCTTAACCGAGTCCAAGGGATGGACCTTCATCATGCCATATTGCTGGGGCTCTCCAGATGCCAGAGGTTGTGGAGGTTTGGGAGGTGAATGAGTGGTGGCATGCACCGCGGACGCTGCGGACTCTTCAGCAGCTTTCTTAGACTCTTTTCCCGTACCCGCATCCTCCACAGTCTTTTCTTCCGCATGCTTCTTCGTCAGTTTAGGGTCGGGACCGAGAGAGGCCAACTTTTGCCTAATGCGTTCCCGTTTCTCAGCTTCCAGTCGTTGCTCTTCTTCGATCTTGCGTCGTTTTGCACGCTCAATATTTTCTTTCATCAAGGCTTTCTGTTGAGCACGTTGTACCTCAAGATCAGCATCGCTTGGTGGAGCAGAGCCTGCCGGCATCTGATCTGTGGCGCCGCGCGATTGGTAAGCTGGAACCTGCGTCTGCGATGAGGGGCCATCCTTAGAGCTGGGTCGAACAAGGGACTCGACATCGCTTTTAGACGGTCCAAAGACTGAAGTTGGTGTTTCGCCTGATTTGAAGGACATTCGTCGACCAAATGATCCACTGCCACCAGAAACGGTGGATGATGCTCTACGTCGTGCTTGATCTGTGCTTGTGCGATGTGTCTGGAACGCTGCGGAAGGCTCAGCAGGAGCGTGTGGATCTGTTTGACTAGGCCTTTGAAGGACAGCAGGGGCTCGGAAGCCTTGATCGTTCCTGGACATTCGTCTGCGACCTTCCGGCACAGCCTCGTATCGTCCTGAGGTCGGCACAAACAACTCGCGTGGTGGACCAGGAATCGCATCGCGCCAAGCACGATTGAAGTCATCAGCCGAGATTTCTGTTGCAGGAGAAGGTGCTGTGAGGCCTGTCGGTGGTTGTGCGTAGTTCTGTGAAGAGAAGCGGCCTTGTGGTGGTGGTACAGGCTGTGGATTGATCGCAATGGGAGATACCTTGTCCACGGGAGGTAATGCTGCCCATGGTGATTTGGCCGGTGCCACCGCAGGGGTCGATTTCGAAGAACCGTTCGAAGTTTTCTCTGACTGGGTCTTGGTCTGTAGGTTGGCAACCTTTTGGGCATGTTGTCTTTCGGCACTGGCCCCGAGTTTTAACACTGTGGCATTGGGACCGACGGAGCTTGTGAAATGCGGTGCTGGGGGTTTGGGAGGTGCAGCAGGCTTGGGCTTCTCGTCAGCGTCTGAAGTAGTTGCCGATTTCTGCTTTGCCTGGGGAAGGACTTCGATGGGGGTCAATGTGCTCTTCGTGCCGTCATTCCATTCAATCGTTTCCGGCGCCCAGTCATCCTCGTCGTCATCAATGTCTGCCCATTTTGCCTCTTTCCCCTCACCATCTGCCTGAATCCGCGACGTCAAGTGAATACCGTATTGCTGCTTAAGCTCTTCGTCGGTGAGATGTTTCGTTGAAGGTTGAGGTGTGACTTCATGTCTGTCAGCGGGAAAGTCGAAATATCCATGGAAGGTCTTACCTCTGTTCTTGTTCCACACTTGCATAGGGTCCGGCGTAGCACTCTTGTAAGACTTGCCCTGTGTTTGCAAAGCACTGGTTGTCTTTGCGACTAGACGTGGTCGACTAGAGGAAGTGAGTGATGAAGCGGACAACGTGGGAAGAGTGACTGAGAACATCATATTAGCCTGGTCACGCGAGACAAAGTTGAACATATACCTTTGTCCATGCCTTTGGCG
Organism: Exophiala spinifera; assembly: GCF_000836115.1. Lineage (NCBI taxonomy): Eukaryota > Fungi > Ascomycota > Eurotiomycetes > Chaetothyriales > Herpotrichiellaceae > Exophiala > Exophiala spinifera. The sequence continues at coordinate 360,119 of NW_015622518.1, read as the reverse complement.
GCAGCATTTGCGGCGACGACTTTAGGTACCGAGTACTTTGCGAAACTCACAGGTTTAGCGGTGAATTTCTTGAGTGGTTTCGACTCAGCAGGTTTGTCTCCGGTGACACTGCCATCAGCTCGGCTGGTGTCGGTGTCAGAACGTCCTGAGGCATCCTCCAAGTCGTCCATCTTGAGATTCGCAAGGGTATGTGTTCCATTCTCTTTGGGTGCAACCTCCCCAACACCAATTTCGTCCCCGGAAACTTTGATATCAGGTGTGGATGTGGTCGCAGGTGCGTCGGAGGACGAAAGGTTGTCGCCCGCCGACTGAGATTGGTTTACCACATCTTGTGCACTCTGCTGTGCCATAACCTCCTTGGAACTATGCGGTGAATGTCAGACGGTGGACAAGAGGACAGGCAGTGACAGGCCACAGGGTAAGTTACTGTTAAAGACCTGAGTCTGCCACGATTGCCGGCCTGGAGTCGGAGGGTCGGATGGCGCACAGGAGCGCCGAGAGATCGCAATCGCTTCGGGGAAAAGGGAATAGAGAGAGTCGAGGATGAGCGTGCTCTCCGGGCTAAGAGGAAGAAAGCAAACGCAAAGGCGATTTCGTAGTGATTGAGTCAGTCTGAGATAGGAGGCTGCGCAAGTCATAGTCCCAAAATGCGCAGCGTACCTGGGCTTGGCGGAGACCGGGGCCTGCTTATGTAAGGCCCCTTCACCCTCGGCCTAGAGACACTATTGAAGTCTCGCTTCAATTATTGGGCGCTCCTTCCACTACGAGTATTTCCTCCGTCTTTCAACCCTGCTCGACTCTACGAGTGCCCTTAAACATCAGGCCCGCAGTTCAAGTACGCGACCTCGTGTTGGCTTCTAGATCAGGTATTCGTCTCAAAGGACGCAGCAGAGTTCCCTCTCTATCCCATCGACGGGTCCTTGAGCCAACACCTCGATCCTGATCATCAGCCTTATATCACTTGTTCTTCTATCAACGCGGCTGAACGTTCCGAGACTAGAAGATCACTTTGGTAGAGCTGCTCCGGCCAAACATCTTCGGGCGAACACGCACAGCCATGCGACATGATTGGAGTAACAGCACGTGAAAAGTAGCATCCGCGGTAGGGCCATGCGGTCATGTCGTTTTACGATCAAGGACACGCGACTCAACTTCCTCCATGTGTGTGTTGGCCGCGAGACTCACCTTCAGGAGGTTGTCTGGCCACGCATCGAGTAAGCTTCTGGCAAGGGGTGGTTGAAACCCTGAGACTTGATCGCTCCCCTTCCAACCATAGTGGGTCTTGGTGATGTACCAGTCGAAGTAACTGCTCCTAGCATTCGGCGTCGACCTCGAAGAAGAACACGAGAATAGATTCATCGTCAAAGAACTGCTTTCCCATATCTTCAGATGAACCCAGAGAGGTAGAGCGTCATTCTCGGGCAAACTCGAATAACTCTTTATTTTTGTTTTATGTACAAGCTGTTCCGAAACTAACTCTAGTCCACCATGCGAATAACTTAATGAGCATTGTTCTTGTGATGTCCTGTGTAAAGATTAGTCAATCCGTTCTCCAGCCGTGGGTGCCTCGTAACCTACTCAGGTGGAAGTAGTATTCCATGCTATAGCCCAAGGTCATGATGCCGAAAATGACGTGCCAGATTGCTACTCTCTATCAGTATCTCTTGAATTTCTCCGGGTCCTCCTCACGTACGGGCAGCAGATGGGTTCTTGCCGAAGTATTTTGCTTGATACCAGCCCAATGGTCCACTAGGTGCTCTTTGCGGCGCAGGCCCTTTGGGTAATTGTTCGTAAAACTTGGCAATTTTGGCCATGCGCTGTGCATTTGCAGCAGCTCCGAGCCCCTACACTCCCAATCAGAGATATGTCCATGACTGATTACAAGGTAGCCGCGGGGGGTTGATTTTTCGGGAAAAGTCGCTTCGCTCGAACTCGGTAGGAAAGGTACTTTTCACAATGACGCAGGCGATTGTCTGAGATTTGAACTTACAGATGGGTTTGCAACCTTTTGTAACGAGACGTTAATATGGTTACAAGCAAGCTGGGGAAGATTTGCACTTGCCTTAGGAGGAACCAGAGTTGACACGCCTCGGCGGATGACGAACGACATTTTGAGCTGAGAGAACCGATCAGCAGGCACACAGGGAGGCACAAGTCAGTTGAAGCGTACAGGAGACTCAAAAGCGATGTTAGGCTGTTTTCAATGGTGACCGAAGCTGTTTGCATCAATGTAGTCCCGGTCGAAGCTCCAGCTTGATCTCCCTTCCATCGCAGCCAAGACATGAACGGTGTCCATAACAGGCAAGTATGCCGCGGAAGTTTGACTTAGTAATCAATCTCAACCACCAATCTTTCGAGAACTACAGTTTCTGTATACATACAACGGCCACACCATGGGTCTCACGATGGTCGGCAAAGAGGCATGCGCCCTCCTTCTACTTCGAATCCGCTAGCGTACAATGCTAGCCGATGACACCTTAACTCTGGCATCTGCAAATTATGAACTTCGCTAGAGCAGCTGTCATCATGCAGTCCGTAAGAACTTGCATGGCCTCTGCCCATAACTACACTCTCAAACACAGTTCAGCATGCCCTCATGCGAGTCGGTGATGTTTCTCCGCGTCCATTTGGCGCTGGCGGAGTGTAGAACAAAGTATCTTCCATGCTGCTGTTTGCATTCACAAAATTTTCAGGGTTGATGCCTGTGCTGGAGGTCTGTAGAGGTAAAATGAGGCTGTTATCCGCCGCGTGGATTTTGGCTGCAAGAACGAGAGTATGGCCCTCACCAGAATTGCCTCTCCCGGATGGCCCCGACACTTGACTGGTTCCTGGCCTGGAGGGAAACAGTTTGGGGAACATCCTCTGCAGGGGAGTGCGAAGCATCGGTAAGTTTGCACATATGATACCCAGGCCGGCCTCGATAGTTGTCCATATAGTTGATACAAACGACCCGGCAGTGGCATCCGAGCCAGAAGCTGAAGAGTACAGCGTCGTGAGGCGTGAGATCGATGCCACACAGACGATAACGCCCAGACCAAAGACACAAATCAACGCGAACTTCTGCCGCGCCGGTAGCCTAAGTCTGAGGACCACCGGAGGAACCATGAGAACGATTGTAACATCCGTCAGAATATTGTAGATGGCGTTGCTATACCAAAGTGCATACAGGTCGACGCAAGTGACATTGCCTTTCCAACGTTCCCAGGCTCCACTGATCGGGTCACATTGCAGTAGTGTTGCCGCGGTGAAGGAAACGCATGCGCATACCACTACTAATATCAATGCCCAGCACAGCCGAACAAACCAAACGCGATCGGTGAAGATGCGTCGGTAGAGGAACAGGATCGATATCTTCGTGCAATTGATAGTGAGCTTATAAAATATCTGGAGGAGGAAGAAGGACTTCATGAAACTCGCGTTAGTTGCGTGCTGGGCCACTGGATCAAACTGGAGTCTCACCTTCAATGCCTGAGAAGCTTGCTGTGAGTCTAGCGTTTCCAATGGCCTTCCGTAACCATGGTTCACTGCGGCAATAGTTGCACCACATTGTGTGATGAAGAATACCTTGAGATTGTCAGTAGACAGCGGGAGCAAATGGATTATCTACTTGCCACAGCAAGTAAGGTCGAATAGTCGTCCAGTCCCAGTCTGCCCAGCATGTTCAAACGCGAGAAAATTCGGTTAAGCACCAAGACAAAAGCCACTACAGGCATGACGATCGATGGGACAGCCAACTGAACTCCGCGTCCTCTCATCCCGAAATCTTCGGAGGTGCAACGCTGACACTCCGCTTCAGTCATAGCGGGAAGGAATGGCAACAACAAAAGACAATGACTTTGGTATTCCAGACTTTATGGGACAATAGATTTAAGGGCAGAATTCGACATGATATAGAAAAAGTGAACCGGCGTCGATAACAGAACCTGGATGGTTCTCGGACAGGAGAGACGTCGAGGAGAAAGCAGGCAACAGACCTATAAGAATGTCCCTTTGCAGACCTGATCCTCATGGTGCATCTGGCTCCCCATTCCAGTACCTTTGTCTCTACTCCTGGGCATCTCTCCTCGTGCTTTAGATCAAGCTTGCTTGTCCCTATTGTCATCAAAGACGGATGAGTTGCTGGGCAATGCAGCGGCAGTCAAACCATGAATTCTCAGGACGGCGGCAGGATGGCCGGCCCTCGAAGTGCATGATACATCATATCGAAGAGCGATGTATTCCTTGGAGTCGTCGCACATGAAATGTAGAATAGATCACCGGACTTAATGAAGCAGAGTTGGATGGTCAACCGATTTGCAGCTGTGATAAGATTTTGATATCGGCCCAGATCACCGCAAATAATGAACAAGTCATCAAGATTTCAGAATTTTCGGCAAGGACAGACGGGCGGCTCGGTCAGGGATGGCATGGACTCGAGGTGATAACGCTGTTTGTGTGGTCCGATCTAGCGTCGTATGCAGTCTGCCTCGATATGTGCAACGGTTTATTGGACGTCGGAGCATATCCAAGTTGTGACTTTCCATTCTGCTTGCGAATTTTAGTTGACACCTAAGACTTGTTCCAATTTTTTTTTTATGCCTGTCAATCAATGTGGGTGAAATCTGGACGCCGCACATTTTGACTCAGGGTGTCGAGGTGTTGTTGGCTTTGTTGCAAATCCGTACCAATGGAGGCGTAGCCAGAGGCTGCCTCAATTTGCTTTCAACGTACCTCAATCAGACACGTAATAAAATAAAATCGACTCGAGTATGAGTCAGCAATTGATAACACGATCTCAAACCGGAACTACTGGGGATGAACTCCCAGTACCACAGAACACATGTCTGTCGGAATGAGGGCCGATCGTAGTGCGCTAGGACAAACCTGTCGCTGTTCTTGAGCGGAGTTCATATGCCACCAGGGCACCTCGATTGCACAGCTGCTAGCTGGAGGAAGCTCGAGCCTATCACTCCGGGGGTTGATTTTGGGACAAAGAAGGCATTGAGGTCAGCCGATTGCTGACGAGAGTCAATTGACACAGCCTGACTCTGGAGGTTTGGAAGTAAGGAAAAATTCCGCCGTAAGTAACTGTGAGCGATGGGAATGTTGGTCTATGCGCGCGGCAAACATCGCGTCTTAACTATCCCCATTGAAGGTCTTACCAAGGAAGATCAATCTGGATAGCGGTGTCTCAGCAGGGCAATGCCAGACTCATGATGTCGAGATTCGCAAACCTGCCACTTGACCTGCAGTTATCGGTGGCGAGAGAATCCTGAACAAGGTTCATCAACTGCAAAATGAGCCCAGAGAACGCTTCGTTCGTCTTAGGGAGAGAATTCCACTATCACGTCAAAGTCTTCTTACTACTCTTCAAACAACCTACCTCCGTTCAATCCCTGCAGCGAAGAAACGAAAATTGAGAGTCCAAGGCTCTCAAGGCTCCTGTTGAGAAACAGCCATGAACGCCCCGGTCAACGATACGACATACACAGATTACCTGGATACATGTCTCATATATCCAAGAGAGACTTGCTACTACAGAGGTCATGCACAGCTCAACTCCAGTCGGTAATTGCATCCAATTCAACCCAGGTTCATCCTCCTCCTCCTCCACGATAAAGTGAGGTACCAGACATCCAGGAAGGTCTTGACTTGTATACTCTTTTCAGGTACACCTTCGTCCACCGACCAATACGGAGCAGAGAAGTATATAGATACACACACACACACACACACACACACACACACACACACACACACACACACACACACACACACACACACACACACACACACACACACACACACAACAAACAACTCCAGAGCGCGGCTGTCTTTACTTGATTCATCTCAAGCAACCTCATGAACACATCCTAAGTCGATGCTCCAAGAGCGGACATCTTGTCTAGACAGAACATCATTCTCATATCTGGATAATGGCGAAAAGTCGTCCCAACGGGTCACACATTATGTGGCACCCAGGAGTTGTAATGATTACTGGACACTCAATCACTTATTCAAGTTTAACAGTATTCACTGATGTTTGGGACATGTTGTAACATGGTAACAAGCTCTTCAGCCTTGAATACGTGAATAACCCTGGGCGTCCGCTGGCAGTGATGTTCACAAGCTGTTTACACCATGACCTTCATCAACATATTCATACTCATCACCCGGCTTCCAAAAAATTCCGTCAAACAACTTCTAGCTTTGCAAACGGTTGCTGTACTTTAAGCAATCAACATTCTACCTTCTTGCTGAACAGCTCAATCTATCTTCTTGATTCGGTCTCCTCTGGACTGCAGTGGTCTGCCGAACTGAACAAAGGGCAGTCCCCCATCTCAACCAATGCCGAAACCGGGCGCCGACCCCTTCCCTGAGAAGAACGTCTTGGTAAGCATTCTCTTAACTCTTCAGGCCCTCACCGTCTTAACGTGGTTTCAGACGTCAGGTCCTAAGAAGGCCTTTTTTTTTGGATACCTCCTCAAGACCCGAAGTCAGAGATCTCGACCTCAACCCCTCAAAATCGCAAGCCCTCCGGCCTACGATGGACCCCCGTGCTGTTGAATTCGTGCCAGGGGCCGAGGAACACAACCAGAGACGGGCGGAACCCTTCAACCCACAAGCACGTCCATTTGTACCTAGAGATCCTCGAGTGGCACCTGAGACACAAGAGACTGCTCACGTGGAGCGACCAGAGCGAACGTTCGAACGAAGACTCGCCTGGATTGTCGACTGCAGCGATGGGTTTGATTATACGAGTGCAGTACCTACAGGCATGTCGCTTACACAGGAGCCGAAACTTTTTTGGGAGAACGGTCTGCAATACTGGACAAAGTCCAAAAACTGGGTCCACCACATCAACTTCTTCGGCGAGGCAGTATATACAAAGTCGGCCACCAACCCTGCTACCACAATTGCGGTGTTGAAGGCCTCCTCGAAATGGATAGTAAAGCATGATCCGTTTAAGTCACGAAACCATTTCGTGGTCACCAAGGCATCTCGTCTCTTAGACCCGGTCAAGTACTATGGCAAGCCGGAAGTGCTCAACAGCCTCAGTGGTACCGCACTTGAGAACGCTTGCATGGGGCAGTGTGTCAAGTTCTATGCCGAGGTCGGCACCTGGCTGGAGGACGATTATGATGAAGACGAGCATGAACCATGCATCGATAGTCTTGACCCAGACAAATACTGGGGAGGCCAGACCATCATCAACGGCTGCAGCCCTGGGTTTCCAACCCGCGTGGATATCCTCAGCGCCGGGACCGAGGAACGATTGGCCATCGACAAGGCCCGTCAAGCCGCGGTGAAGAGTCGTATCGCGCGTGGCCCAGCCAAGTCAAGGTTGTCAAAGTGCTACATCTCCTTCGACAATGAGGATGGGCTTCCAGGAGCAGTCGTCTCCAGGAATGTATACTCGCAGCGTGGGTCATCCGGCCCCGTCAGCCTCGCACAAACGGCTGCACCTGCTGAAGTGGCCCTGAGTGACCAACCATCCCCGAGTCAAAATACGTATATGTGGAGGGAAGAGTTCCGTCGTCGACTCGACGCGTTCGGGCCTCCTCTAGCATCATGGGCGGATGATGTGGAGGATGATGATGAGGAGGAGGAGGAGGAGGAGGAGGAGGAGGAGGAGGAGGA